>NW_005358043.1:3767127-3819966 GCF_000412655.1 Myotis brandtii | reverse complement strand
ATTTGCCACTTTGGATATTTCTTGCCACTCCCTTCTGGCCTGCATAGTTTCTGTTGAGAAATCAGCTGACAGTTGTATGGGCACAGCCTTGTAGGTAAGTAACTGCTTTTCTCTTGCTGCTTTTAAAATTCTCTCTTTTGTCTTTAACCCTTGGCATTTTAATTATGATACATCTTGATGTGGTCCTCTTTAGGATTCTCTGTGCTTCCTGGACTTGTAAGTCTATTTCTTTCACCAGGAAGGGGAAGTTTCCTGTCATTATTTCTTCAAATAGGTTTTCAATATCTTGGTCTCTCTATTCTCCTTCTGGCATCCCCATGATGCGAATGTTGGTATGCTTGAAGTGGTCCCAGAGGCTCCTTACACTATCTTCATATTTTTGGATTCCTTTTTCTTTTTGTTCTTCTGATTGAGTGTTTTGTGCTTCCTCATATTCCCAATCATTGATTTGATTCTCATAATCCTCTATTCTACTGTTGAATCCCTGTAAATTATTGTTTATTTCAGGTAGTTTATGCTTAATTTCTGACTGGTCCTTTTTCATATGTTTGACATTCTCACTAAGATCCTTAAAAGTCCCACTAAGTCCCTTGAAGCTTTCATTAAGTCCATTGAAGCTCTCATTAAGACTCTTGAGTAAACTTATAACAATTGTTTTGAACTCTGTATCCAGTATTTTGCTTGCTTCCATTTCTTTCATTTGTAACATGTTTCTTTGTCTTTGCATTTTGGCTGTTTCCCTGTGTTTATATCCATGTATTAGGTAGAGCTGCTATGCCTCCTGGAATTGGTAGATTGGCCTTGCATAGTAGGTGTCCTATAGAACCCAGTGGTTCAGCTTCCCTAGTCAACTAAGCTGGGCACTCTGTGTGGGCTGCATGTATAGTCTTGTAGTTGAGCCTTGATTGCTGTTGGCATCATTGGGAGGAATTGACCTCCAGGCAAATTGGCTGTGAGGACAAGCTATAACTACAGTGGAAGAGCTGCTGTGTAGGAAACACCCCTATGGAGGACTTGCTTCAGTGGGGCTTTGGTGCTCACTGAGTCTGCCCCTTGAGTGTGTCACTTATGGATGTGTAGAGTTGTAATCTGGTATGGTCTGAAGCTGTCCACTGGGTGCACTGGCTCTGGGGTCGTGTGGGAGGTGCAAAATCAGCCACTGCCTAAGGCCACCCTATAGGAGCTACAGAGGTATCGGCAGATGGCTGCGACTTGTATTGGGCTAGGAAGTGCCCAGTCAAAGCCCAGCTGTGAAGCAAGGCAGGCTCATGCTAGTGCCGGGTCTTGGGCCTTTTATTGATAGGTTTGGGGCACGCTGACTCCAGCTGCTGCTTGTTTAAGAGATTTCAGCAAAATCTGAAGCCTGAGCCAGAAGAGGCCTTTCATATGGAAAAGCTGCTGCAAACCGCTTGGGTAAGGCTGCAAATTGGATGAGGTGGGGTCCCACAGAATCACCTGAGTGGAGCGAGTAGTGTGAGCCAGGCTGATGGAAACTTAGATATGGCTGCCAGTCAGCTCTGTGCCAGAGAAGGTTCCAGAACAGGAACAATGACTCCTGCAAGCACCCCCATCTGGCAGAAAGCTGCTCCTGAGTTCCTGCCCTGATGCCAGAGAGTCCAGTTCCTCCCTGTGTGTCTCTGAATCCCCCAAAGCCGCCACCTGGCACTGGAGCTCAGAGGAAGCAAGACCTTGTAAGTTCGTGCACAGGCCATTTAAGAGGAGCACCTCGGACTCCAGCAGCCTCCATGTTACTCAGCCACAATCCCTGCTGGTTTTTCCAGTCTGAAGTTATAGGGACTTATCTTCCCAGCTCTGGAACCCTGGGCTAGGGCCTGGTGTGGGGATGAGACCCCATGCTTATCATGGGAGGCCATGGAGATATCCCTCCTGATTAAAAAAATGCCACACATGGATGTTGAACCAGCCCGCTCCACACCTCCACCCCTCCTACCAGTCTCAATGTGCTTTCTTCTTTACCTCTCTGGTTGTAGTACTTCCATTCAGTCAGATTTCAGGTGTTTCTGAATGATGGTTGTTCTGTATTTTAGTTGTAATTTTGATGTGGTTGTGGTAGGCTGAGAGTACCGGCGTTTACCTATGCCACCATCTTGGTTCTCCTATTTATTTAATTTTTGATTTAATTTCCATCACACTTAGAATTAATTCCTGTTCTTTAGAGTCTGCCATAATCTGGTCTCTGCCCAATTGCAGCTGCATCTCATACCATCCTCCCTCTCACCACACTGGTCTTCCCTCAGAACACACCAAGCTCATCCCATCTTAGGGCCTTCGTTCAGCTTTGCGCCAGTGCTCTTCCAGATCCTCGCATGGCTGCTTTCTTCCCTCCATTGGACTGCCACCCCTTAGGCTTATCTTAACCCCCTAACTTAAAAGGAAACTCGGTTGCTCTCTTTCACGTCACCACCCTACTCAATTCTCTGCCTAAAACTTACCACTCTCAGTTATTTTCCTTGTTTATTCATTATTTGTTACTGTATGGCTTTGTTCACTAGAATGCAAGCTCCATGTGAGCAGGACTTTGTCTATCTTTTTCATTCCTCCAAATAGTGCCGAGCCCATATTAGCCTTTTCATAAATGAATTTATGAAGAAAAAAACTTTCCCTCTTTGAAGGTATTAACATACTGTGTTGTAGATCAAATTCATATGACAAAACAATCAAGTAAACTGGAGAATTGCCCCAGTTCAAGCCATAGCGTATCCAGCTCTCAAAGTAAGTTGCTATTTTTAAAAAATATGTATTTTTATTGATTTCAGAGAGGAAAGGAGAGGGAGAGAGAGAGAGAAACATCAATGATGAGAGAATCATTCATCAGCTGCCTTCTGCACACCCTCTCCTGGGGATTGAGCTCACAACCTGGGCATGTGCCCTTGACCTGAATCAACCCTGGAACCTTTCAGTCCACAGGCTGACACTCTATCCACTGAGCCAAACCAGCTAGTGCGTAAGTTGCTATTTACATGACAAGTTCCATGTTGTAAAACTGAGTGGCTCCTGAGGATATGATTAATTGACCTACATGTTGTATTGATACAAATCATTGGTTGCACTATTTGGTTGTGTAATAAATCTGAGTTGACTCCCCAGCGACAGTCTGTGTTCCTCTTACTCATTTTGGTCTGTATATATAAACTATTCATGACCTTTAAAAACAAGTTAGACTACAATGGAATGCCAAAATGAAGACTATGTTCAAAAGTTCTTCAGTCACATAAAAATGCTAATTAACATCTTGAATAAATGCAGCTGAGAGGTACAACTTATTTATGTTCTCCTCAGTTATAATCGGACATGCCACAGATAACTCAATTTTTCTCAAGCATTGTCCTGTAAGTACTAAGCCATGTCTTCAACATATAGAGCAATGGTGCTTCCAGGAAGACTTAGATATGCAAATATGGTAATTTTATGCACTCACTATAAAAGATTTTGAAGCCAACCAATTCTTTCATTTAGTACAGGATTGCATTTCACAGAAACATCACTGTTTTCATTTATATTCAGAAGCAAAATGTGTTGATATTTCACTTAATGTTACCCTTCATTAGCTTTTTTATCACATGTCTTTTCTAGGTGAGGTCAGTTGTGGCGAAGGCTTGTCTCATAATGATGTCTCAAACTGAATTCTTTTGGCATAGAAACACTTAGTTTTAAGCACATGGGAATATTCTGATTTCCACATAGAATAATGCTTTTTCACAAAATTTTTTTCAGACTTAAAGCTTTGATAGTAGGGTTGTCAGATTTAGCAAATAAAGATACCAGACATATATTTAAATTTGAATGTCAGATAAACAACAAATATCACATGGGCATACTTATACTAAAAAAAATTATTTGCTGTTTTTCTGACATTCAAATTAAACTGAGTATGTTGTCTGATAGCCTGGCCTGTCTTTGTTTTTTCCACTTTGATGGAGACATAGGTTGAAATACACTCAGATGGTCTTCTAGGAAGTACTGATGTCTTCATTGCTTTCTTGTTAACTATTTTACAATGTCAACCGTTTTCAAATCAGTGGGAGAAACAACTGAAAAACCACATAAAATAAGTGGAAATTAGGCAATGAAAGAGTTCATGTGTAAAATAAAAAGCAAATATTGACTAAACATTGTATAAGGCATTGTATTACAACACACACTGTACAAGCACAAGAGAAGGAAAAAAGAAAAAAGAAGCTCTCCGCTGTTGGAGAATTTATAATTTGGTAGGAAAGGTAACAGGAATACACATAAAAAGAAAACAAACAGTACAAGGCAGTAGATGTTAAGTGCCCAAAGAGTAATATAGATAAGAGGAGTCAGGAGATCAGTTCCATCTGTGTTTGGAGAAAGAGAGGATGAATAAGTGCTTTATATTCATCCTGCTGTTTAAGCCTCCCGCTATGGTCTGGATGTTTGCGTCCCTCCCAAATTCACATGTTAGAATAATAATGCCCAATGTGATAGTGTTAGAAGGTGGGGGTCTTTGGGATGTGACTAAGTCATGAGGGTAGAGTCCTCATGAATGGGTTAATGCTCCTCTAAAAGAGACCCCAAGCCCCTTCTAATACATAAAGACACAATGAGAAGGTGTCCACTATGAAACGGGAAGAGGGAACTAACCAGAAAGAGATCATGCTGGTGCCTTCATCTTGGGCTTCCCAGCCTCCAGAAGTGTGAGCAATACATTTCTGTTCCTAAGCCATCCAGTCTGCAGTATTTTGCCACAGCAGCCCAAATGGGTTAAGATACCTCCCAACAACCCCATGAGGTCGATATTATTTTTCACCAGTTTGCAGCTGAAAAAAAAAAAAAGAAACTGAGAGGGTCTACATTACATACCTAGTGACACAGTTAGTAAGCAGCCTATCTGCTTCCACCTCAGGTCCTCTTGACCCCAGAAAATAAGCTTTTAGCTATTAGTGCTGCCTCTGGGATGATGGGAGAGGCGGCTGGGACCTGTAATGTTATATGAAGCTCCTAGAGGTTGAGTGGAAGAACAAGGTAAAAGGACTATTTTAGAAAACAAATTCATCATACATTGCCATAGACATTGCAGATACAAGTTTTCATTCAATCACATTGGAAGTGTCAAAGATAAAAAAAACATTGTGAAATCAAAACAAATTGAAATGAGTTGGTGGCTATTTGTATGTAGAAGAATAAGAGAACAAGAGAGGAAAAGAAGAATCAAAGGTAAGTATAAATCCAAATTCCCTACCCACCCCCCAAAACAACAACAAAACAAAACTGTTAGAATAAATGAGTTCAGCAAAGTTGCAGGATATAAAATCATCCACCCAAATCAGTTGTGTTTACAATGCAAATACAGATGATGTATTAAATAATTGTATACCTGAAACTTATATAATGTTGTTAACCGATGTCACCCCAATAAATTAATTAAATTAAAAATTTAAAATACACTAACAATGAGCACTCTGAAAAGGCAATTTAGAAGACAGTTTTATTTTCAATAGCATCGAAAAGAAAATATTTAGGAATAAACTTCACTAAGCAGGTGAAAGACCTGAACACTGAAAACTATAAAACATTGTTGAAAGGCCCTGACCGGTTTGGCTCAGTGGATAGAGAGTCAGCCTGAGGACTGAAGGGTCCCAAGTTCGATTCAGATCAAGGGCATGTACCTTGGTTGCAGGCACATCCCCAGTAGGGCGTGTGCAGGAGGCAGCTGATCGATGTTTCTAATTCTCTATCCCTCTCCCTTCCTCTCTGTAAAAATCAATAAAATATATTAAAACAAACAAACAAACAAAAAAAACATCGTTGAAAGAAATTAAAAGAGACACAAATAGGTAAGACATCCTGTTTTCCTGGATTGGAAGAATTAATATTGTAAAGATGTCAATACTACCCAAAGTGATCTACAAATTCAAGGCAATCCCTATTTTTAAAAAAAACACCTTTTTTTTTTTCAGAAATAGAAGAATCCATTCTAAAATTAATATGGAATTTCAAGGGATTCCAAATAGCCAAAACAATCTTGAAAAAGAAGAGCAAAGTTGGACTCTCATACTTTCTAATTTCAAAACTTACTATAAAGTTACAGTAATTAAAACAATGTGGCCCTAACTGGTTTGTCTCAGTGGTTAGAGCGTCACCCTGTGGACTGAAAGGTCCTAGGTTCGATTCCGGTCAAGGGCACATCCCCAGTAGGGAGTGTGCAGGAGGCAGCTGATAGATGTTTTTCTCTCATTGATGTTTCTCTCTGTCCCTCTCCCTTCCTCTCTGTAAAAAATCAATAAAATATATTAAAAACAACAACAATGTGGTACTGGCATAAAGACAGTCATATAGACCAAAGGAATGAAATAGAGAGTCCAAAATTGAACATTTATATGATCAAAGGGTGTCAAAAATCATTCAATGGGGAAAGGACATATATAGTTGGTTAACAAGCAGTTGGAAAGATGCTCAACAGCACTAATAATTGGGGAAACACAAATCAAAACCACAAAACCCATTCACATTGGGATGCTATTATGAAACAAAACAAAATAGAAAATAACAAGGGTTTTTGAGGATGTGAAAACATAACCCTTGTGCATTGCTGGTGGGACTGTGGAAACCAGTATGGTGGGTCTTCAAAAAATTAAAAGTAGCCCGGTTGGTGTGGCTCAATAGTTGAGCATTGACGCAGGAATGAAGAGGTCACAGGTTCAAGTCCTAGTCAGGGCACATGCCCAGGTTTCAAGCTTGATCCTCAGCAGGGGCCGTGCAAGAAGCAGCCAGCTGATCAATGATGTTCCTCTCTCACTGATATTTCTATCTCTATCCCTCTTCCTCCCTCTCTATATGATCCAACAACTCCATTTCTGGGTATATACCCAAAAGAACCAAAAGCAGGGGCTCAAACAGATATTTATTTGTACATCAATGTTCACTGTGGCATTATTTACAATAGTAAAAAAGTGGAAACCCCAAGTATTTATCAACAGATGAGTGGATAAATAAAATGTAGTACACACACACACACACACATACACACACACACAGGAATATTACACAGCCTTAAAATAAATGAAATTCTAATACATACTAACACATGGGTAAACCTTATCCATTATGCTTATCCACTGGAATATAGATCATGCTTATGCATTATGAAGACATTATGGTAAGTGAAATAAGTCAGTTACAAAAGTACAACTAGTGCATGATTCTGCTTATATGAGGTACCTAAAGTAGTCAAATTCATAGAGACAAAGTAAAATGGTGGTTTCCAGTGGATGGGGATAGGGGGACATGGAGAGCTATTGTTTGATGTGTATAGTTGGGGAAGATGAAAAAGTTCTGATGGTTATGATGGTAACACAATAATGTGAGTGCATTTATGCCACTGAATGGTGTATTTTAAAATGGTTGAAATAGTCAATTTTTCTATTATATATCCTAGAGGCCCAGTGCACAAAATTCATGCATGGGTGGGGTCCCTAGGCCTGGCTGGTGATCAGGGCCAATTGGGGCCAGGCTGATCAGGGCCTGGCCGGAGAGGAGACGATGGTCACTGGGCCGGGTGCCGAAGGAATGGACGTCAGATGCCAACACCGCCGTCATCAGCGCCCTGCCACTGTGCGGTTCCCTGCCTCCCCACCTCCTCCTCCCCTTGCCGCTGCACCACCACCGCAGCAGGCAGGTGGCGGTCCAATCAGGGCCTGCCAGCTGGGGGGAGGGATGAGGCACAGGAGGTTGGCCGCTGGCCCCCTGGGAAAGGGGCTGTGTCTGCCACCATCCACCCCTGGTTCCCCATCCCAGCCTGGGCCTGGACCCTGTTCGGGGGATCGGGGCCTGCGGCTGGGGGGAGAGACCGCAGGAGGTTGGCTGGCCGGGGGGTAGGAATTGCAGGAGGTTGGCTGTGGGAGTGCACTGACCACCAGGGGGCAGTTCCTGTGCTGAGTGTTTGCCCCCTGGTGGTCAGTGTGTATCATAGTGACCAGTCGTTCCGGTTGCTTAGGCATATATATATGTTTTACCACAATAAAAATATTTTTGAAAGAATGTTTACTCTATAAAACCACACAACTGGCCTGGTCAGCATGGCTCAGTAGTAGAGTGTCAACCTATGAACCAGGAGGTCATGGTTTGATTCCTGGTTGGGGCACATGCCTGGGTTGCAGGCTCCATCCCCAGTGTGGGGCAGGCAGGAGGCAGCCGATTGATTTTCTCTTACCATTGATGTTTCTATTTCTCTCACCCTCTTCCTTCCTCTCTGAAATTAATAAAAATATAGATTAAAAACACACACACAATAGTGTACAAATAAACTACAGCATACACTAACCTCTCTGACTGTGGAATGTCCACCCTTTCCTCAGCATGCCCTATGGGATGCAGAGCCCACATGGAGGGGTTGGCAGGGAGGAGAGCGGTGGGTGAGGTATGTACAGGTAAGATAGTAATTCTGGTGAAGGAAGAACCAGAACGCTCTTGTTTGAGAAAGTGAGGTGAGGGGATAAGGGGTGTGCATAGGGAATTTGATGGGAAAAAAGGTATAAAATAGCCATTTTGGTCTTGGGAAAGCAAATACACCAGAGGTGTACAATAAGACCCTGGACAATACCGAATATCCTTTTGAGTCTTATTGTCATAGATTTACAGTGAGACTGTTCAGCAGGGTGGAGCATTTTTCTCCAGCACTACTGGGATGCTCAGGGACGGGCACAGAGTAGAATCTTTCTGTCTCATATTTGCAGTGGAGGCTTCCCTGAGTCTGGATTTCTTTTTTTTCTCTTTTTTCAAATATATTTTATTGATTTTTTTACAGAGAGGAAGGGAGAGGGATAGACAGTTAGAAACATCGATGAGAGAGAAACATCGATCAGCTGCCTCCTGCACACCTCCTACTGGGGATGTGCCTGCAACCAAGGTACATGCCCTTGACTGGAATCGAACCCAGGACCCTTCAGTCTGCAGGCTGACGCGCTATCCACTGAACAAAACCGGTTAGGGCTGGATTTCTTCTTTACTGTGTGCTGGGGGAAAGAAAAATAGCCCTCATGATTCTAGAGAGGGCAAAAGAGGAGAGAAATACCCAGAAAGCACACAGGAAATTAGAGATACACCCTATCTCAGATGGATTATTCATGAGACTTGAAATCATTAAAAAATTAAGACAAGAGTAGAGGTGGAGGACCAGGTGTTAAAATCATCAGTGACTGAGGTGGAATGATCGGGATAGGTAGATGTCAACCACAGAGATAGCACCTGAACAGTTTGATGACATCTACTTTGGAGGGGGGTGGGAGAGATTCGGTCTGGAGATAGCATTTGGGAGCAAGGAGGACCCTCCTCCCCTTCAGGTCCCAGGTACATGAGGCTTGAGAGTCAAAACCAGTCACCACTCAAGAGATAAAATGTAGTCCTCAGTGGGCAGGGAGCTTTCCATTCCAGGTGAAAGGTCCATAAGGGCCAAGATCCTATGTGTCACATTCACCTTTATGTCTCCAACACCTTGTGCCATGCAATGAGTACACAGAGTGTGCTTAACAGATGTGTTGAATACATGGGAGGGCAGTTAACTGAATCTAGTGTTTATATTTAAACTAGAGGCCCGGTGCACAAAAATTTGTGCACTCGGGGAGGGGGTCGCTCAGCCCGGCCTGTGCCCTCTCACAGTCTGGGACCCTACAGGGGATGCCCACCTGCTGGCTTAGGCCCGCTCCCCAGGGGATTGGGCCTAAGCTGGCAGTCAGACATCCCTCTGGCAGCCCGGGAGCCCTCGGGGGATGTCCAGCGGAGAGCAGGCCTAAGCTGCCGTCAGACATCCTTAGTGCTGCTGAGGAGGTGGGAGAGGCTCCCGCCACCACCACTGTGCTGGCAGCCATCAGCCTGGCTTGTGGCTGAGCAGAGCTCCCCCTGTGGGAGCGCACTAACCACCAGGGGGCAGCTCCTGCATCGAGTGTCTGCCCCCTGGTGGTCAGTGTGTGTCATAGTGACCAATCATTCCCAGTCGTTCTGCTATTAGGGTCGATTTGCATATTACCCTTTTATTTTATAGGATAGAGGCCTGCTGCATGGGTGGGAGCCGGCTGGTTTGCCCTGAAGGGTGTCCTGGATCAGGGTGGGGGTCCCGCTTGGGTGCCTGGCCAGCCTGGGTGAGGGGCTGAGGGCCATTTTCAGGCTGGCCACACCCCCTTCAGGGTGGAGGTCCCTGCTGGGGTGCCTGGTCAGCCTGGGTGAGGGGCTGAGGGCTGTTTGCAGGCTGGCCACCCCCCCTTCAGGGTGGGGGTCCCCGCTGGGGTGCCTGGCCAGCCTGGGTGAAGGGCTGATGGCCATTTTCAGGCTAGCCATGCTCCCCAGTGACCCAAGCTCCAAGCCTCTCTTTTTTTTCTTTTTTCTTTATTTTTTCTGGGATTTATTTATCTTCTATAATTGAAACTTTGTAGCCTTGAGCCGAGCCGAGGGCTGGCCAGGACAGGTGGGAAGCTTGGCTTCCTCCATTGCCTGGGCCAACCCAAGCCTCCTGCTCACTCCAGCTCCGTGGTTGCCACCATCTTAGTTGGGTTAATTTGCATACTCGCTCCTGATTGGCTTGTGGGCGTGGCTTGCAGGAGTGGCTTGAGCATAGCTGAGGGATGGCTAATTTGCATGTTTCTCTTTTAATATATAGGATAATTCCCATACCATACCACTCACCTACTGAAAGTATACAAAACAATAATATTTAGTATATTCATAGAGTTGTGCAACCATTACCCAAAGCAATTTTAGAACATTCACATATTCCCTGAAAAAAATCCTCTATCATTTAGCTACCATGCCCTTTTTTTCCCAACCCTGCAACCATAGGCAATCACTAATCTAATTTTGATCTCTATAGACCTGCCTATTCTAAAATTTTCATATGAATGAAATTATATAATACTAGAGGCCTGGTGCATGAGTTTGTGCATTGGTGGGGTCTAGCCGGCCCACGGGCCATTGGGGGTGGGCCGGCTGGGGCGAGGGGCCAATCAGGGGTGGGGCTGGCTGGGGCAAGAGGCTGCGGGCAGTTTTCTGGCCAGCCCCATCCCCGATCGGGGTGAGGAGCCCGCTGGGAGGTGGGGCCAGGTGTGGCAAGGGGCCACAGGCATTCTGGTCACTCTGCTGTTTGGTCTATTTGCATATTGCCCTTTTATTATATAAGATGTTTGGTCTATTTGCATATTACCCTTTTATTATATAGGATGTGGTCCTTTGTAACTAGCTCTTTCACTTAGCATGTTTTCAAGACTCATACATATTGTAGCATATTAGGACTTCATTCTTTTTTATGGCTGAATAATGTTCTATGGTATGGACATACAACTTTTTATCCATTCATCAGCTGATGAACATTTGGGTTATTTCTACTTGCTGGTATTATAAACAATGGTGCTGTAAGCATTTTTTCAATTTTTATTTCTCTGAGAATGTCTTCATTTCTCCTTCATTTTTGAAGGTCAGTGTTGCTATAAAAATTTTTTGGCTAACAGTCTTTTTTTTTTTTAATCATGTAAAATATATTATTCACTGCCTTCTTGTCTTCATGGTTCCCAATAAGTATTTAGCTGTTAGTCTTATTGAGGATCCTTTGTTTGTGATAAGCTGCTTCTTGCTACTTTCAAGATTGTCTGTCTTCATATGCCGAAGCAATTTCTTCACTGATACAGCTCCTAGGGCAGTTGAAACTAAAGAGAAAATGAACAAATGGGACTACATCAAAATAAAAAGCTTCTGCACAGCAAAAGAAACCATCAACAAAACAACAAGAAAACCCACTGCATGGGAAAACATATTTGCCAACGTCATATCTGATAAGGGCCTAATCTCCAAAATTTATAGGGAACTCATACAACTTAACAAAAAGAAGATAAACAATCCAATCAAAAAATGGGCAAAGGATCTAAATAGACACCTTTCAAAAGAGGACATTCAGAAAGCCAAGAGACATATGAAAACATGCTCAAAGTCACTAATCATCCGAGAGATGCAAATCAAAACAACAATGAGGTACCATCTCACACCTGTCAGACTGGCTATCATCAACAAATCAACAAACGACAAGTGCTGGAGAGGATGTGGAGAAAAAGGAACACTTGTGCACTGCTGGTGGGAATGCAGACTGGTGCAGCCACTATGGAAGACAGTATGGAGTTTCCTCAAAAAACTGGAAATGGAACTCCCATTTGACCCTGTGATCCCACTTCTAGGAATATATCCCAAGAAACCAGAAACACCAATCAGAAAGGATATGTGCACCCATATGTTCATAGCAGCACAATTCACCATAGCTAAGATCTGGAAACAGCCTAAGTGCCCATCAGTAGATGAATGGATTAGAAAACTGTGGTACATCTACACGATGGAATACTATGCTGCTGTAAAAAAGAAGGAACTCTTACCATTTGCAACAGCATGGATGGAACTGGAGAGCATTATGCTAAGTGAAATAAGCCAGTCAATGAAGGAAAAATACCACATGATCTCACTCATTCATGGATAATAAAGACCATTACAAACTTTTGAACAATAATAGATACAGAGGCAGAGCTGCCTCAAACTGATTGTCAAACTGCAGTGGGAAGGCCAGAGAGGGTTGGGGGGCAGAAGGGAGGGGAGTAAGAGATCAACCGAAGGACTTGTATGCATGCATATAAGCATAACTAATGGACATAAGACACTGCGGGGTAAGGGAGGCCAGGGGATTGTCAAGGGCAGGTGGGGGGGGCGGGGAAAGGACACATATGTAATACCCTTTGTAATACTTTTAGCAATAAAAAAAATAACAAGAAGACTAAAAAAAAAAGATTGTCTGTCTTTGGCTTTATATCCTTTTGATTATGATGTCTAAATGTATGTTTCTTTGGATTTATCCTCCTTAGAATTTGTGTAGGTTAATGTTTGTCATCAGATTTCGGGAAATTTTGGCCATTATTTCTTCCAATATATTTCCCCCCTTTCCCCTTTACTCTCTCTCTCTCTTCTTGTGGGATCCCCATTATGCATATGTTGATATACTTGATGGTGTCTCACAGGTTTTTGAGTTTCTGTTTATTTTTCTTCATTCTTTTTACTTTCTGTTCCTCAGACTAGATACAATGAATTGCTATACCTTCAAGTTTACAGTTCTTCTGTCAGCTCAGATCTTCTGTTGAGCCCCTAAAATGAACTTTCATTTCAGTTATTGTACTTTTCAACTCCAGAATTTCTATTTGGTTCCTTTTTGTAATTTCTATTTCTTTATTGATATTCTTTATTTAGTGATCCATCATTCTTATACTTTTCTTTAGGGGTTTTTTTTTTTTCACATAATCTCCTTCAGTTCTTTGAGTTATACTCAAAAATGGATGATATAAGTGCTATGTTTAGTTATCCAGCATCTGAATTTCCTTGGGGACAATTTCTATTGACTACATTTTTCCATGTGTATGGGCCATACTTTCTTGTTTCTTTGCATTTCTCATAATTTTTGGTTGGAAAATGGAAGTTTTAAATTATATAATGTGACAAATCTGGAAATTAGATTTCCATCCACTCCAAAAGTTTATTGTTGTTGCTGCTATTTGTTTTTTTTTGCTGAGTTTCCCAAATTAATTCTGTAAAGTCTATTCTTTTTCATGTGTGAACACTGAAGTCTCTACTTGGTTTTCTTAGTGGACAGTTAACAATTGTGCAGATATTTCTTTAAATGCTTTGAACCAATAAGTCTGCTGGTCTTTGTATGTTGGGAAACCCTTCAAATGCTCAGGTAGTCAGTTTACAGTTCTGCCCAGCCTTCACTTCCTGCTTGCACAGAGCCTCTTGCTTAACCAGAGTTGAGAATTTAGGGCCTTCTAAGATCCTTCCTGAATATGTGCACAGCCCCACACATGGGGCTTTCTTTTAAGTTTTTGCTAAGCATGTTCTTTGTTACAATTGTTATTACCTTCTCAGGCAGCAATGATATTAAACATTTGCCACTGATTATTTTCTACAAGCACCCCTAGGAAAACTGCTATTCACAGTGGTTAAGCTCTGAATCAGGTCAAATAAAGGCAAGGCTGGTTAGTGGGATTTTCCAGGGAACTGCCAGACACATATGACAACTACCTGGAAATGGGGTTTTGGAGGAGCTCCCACATCTGCCCCTTCCAGTGGCTGCTATGCTATTGTCTCTCACCATGATTGCAAGTCTATTTGTTTTCAAGCCTATCCTGGATCTGTGCAGATGACGATGAAAACAGAGTAAGTTAAAATGCCACAAGGTTCACCTTGATTCCGTTTTTTCTTGAATAAATACTTCTCAACTTGTTGTAAGCCTTTGGTTAATTTCCAGAGTTCTGAAAATGTCGATTTTCACCATTTTTGTTAGTGTTTTTGTTGCTTTTATGGAGGAATGAATTTTCAGATGTCCCTACTCTGCCATTTTTGAAGGGCTTTCCAGTTCTTATTATTCCTTTTTAAAATTTATTTGAGATAATTATGGATTCATATATAATTGTAGGGAATAATTCAAAGATGCCATATACTTTTTACCCAGTTTTTCTCAATGGTAATATCTTGCACAACTAGAGTATAATATCACATCCACGAAATTGATATTGCTACAATCTACTGACCTTATTCAGATTTTACCATTTACATGTACCCATTTGTGTATGTCTGTGTGTATTTTGTTCTATGCAATTTTATTGTATGTGTAGATTTGTATGACCACCACCACAGTCATATAGGTAATAGTTCTGTCACAAGGATGCCTCATGCTGTCCCCTAATAGCTATAGTACATCACTACCTGCTCCCACAATCACCACTCCTAACACCTTGCAACTACTAATCTGTTCTTCATGTTTATAATTTTTTCATTTAAAAAGTGTCATGGAGTATATCACACAATAAAACATTATCCTATCTAATAAAAGACAAAAAGGGTAATTAACCATACCTCCGCTACGCTTTCCATTGGCTAATCAGGGCAATATGCAAATTAACTGCCAACAAAGATGGCGGCTGGCAGCCACGCAGCTGAAGCGAGCAGGAGGCTTGCTTGCTCCAGTGATGGAGGAAGCCAAGGTTCCCCGCCTGCCGCGGCCCGGCTCTAAGCTCCGAAAGCAACAGCTCCAAAAGCAACAAAGTTTCAATTATAGAAGCTAAACAAACTCCAGATACCTGCTTTCAGTTGGTCGCGGCCTCAGAGCTGGGAGTGCCAGTGACAGCAACAATGTTTCAATTATAGAAGGTAAATAAATCCTAGAATAAAAAAGAAAAAAAAAAAAGGAGAGGCGGGGGGCTTCCGTCGCTGGCCAGCCTGAAAACGGCCCTCAGCCCCTCACTCAGACTGGCCAGGCACCCCAGTGGGGACCCCCACCCTGAAGGGGGTGTGACCAGCTGCAAACAGCCATCAGGCCCTCACCCAGGCTGGCCAGGAACCCAAGCGGGACCCCCACCCTGATCCGGATCCCCCTTCAGGGCAAACCAGCCGGCCCCCAGCCATGCACCAGGCCTCTAGCCTATATAGTAAAAGGGTAATATGTAAACTGACCCTAAGAGCAGAAAGCCTGGGAATGACTGGTCACTATGACACACACTGACCACCAGGGGGCAGACACTCAATGCAGGAGCTGCCCTCTGGTGGTCAGTGCGCTCCAACATGGGGGAGCTCTGCTCAGCGGTGGTGGTGGGAGCCTCTCCTGCCTCCTCAGCAGCACTAAGGATGTCTGACTGCAGCTTAGGTCTGCTCCCCACTGGCAAGTGGACATCCCCTGAGGGCTGCCGGGCTGCCAGAAGGAAGTCTGATTGCCATCTTAGGCCCAATCCCCCGGGGAGCGGGCCTAAGCCAGCAGGTGGTCATCCCCCGAGGGGTCCCAGACTGCGAGAGGGCACAGGCCGGGCTGAGGGCCCCCCTCCCTGCCCCAAGTGCACAAATTTTTGTGCACTGGGCCTCTAGTTTAGCAATAAAAGGAAGTGAAATACTGACACATGCCACAACATGGATGGACCTTGAAAACATGCTAATGGAAGAAGCCAACCACAAAGGAGCACATACTACATGATTTCATTTATATGTAATTCCCGGAATAGTCAAATATATAGGGACAAAAAGTAGATTAGTGGTTGACTAGGGCTGGGTGAGGTTGGGGTGGGGGAATAGCTAGTGATGGATAAAAGGCACGACCTCTTTGGAGGTAAAGAAAATGTTCTAAGGTAAATGTGTAATAGTTGCTCAACTCTGTGAATATACAGAAACCATTGAATTGTACACTTTAAAATGAGTAATTGTTTTTCTCAAGCAGAGACCACTTAGTGGCATTAAGTGGGCTAAGTGCTTATCACATCTTGTTTATTCTGCTAACATCCCTCTGAAGAGTACTGTTATCTCCATTTCGCAGGTGAAGAAACTAAGTTTCTGAGATGTAAAGTTAATTCCTTCAATTAAATAGGTTTTGGAGCTAGGATTTGAACCCAGTTCTGTCAAGTTCCAGCCCATGACTTCCAGCATTCTTCCTCTTGTCCCCATGCTTTGCCATTTATATAGAATTCTCTTAACTTTATTGAGATATAGTTTACATGCCATACCCTATATAATAAAAGCCTAATATGCAAATTGACCAAACAGCAGAATAACCGGTGGAATGACTGGTCGCTATGATGCGCACTGACTACCAGGGGGCAGACACTTAATGCAGCAGCTGCCCCCAGCCCGCAGGCCCCAGGCCAGCCAAGGTGGGTGCCAGCGGGGGGCCCCCCGACTGCCCTGCTGCTCACCCCACAGATTGGCCCTGATCGCCGGCCAGGTCTAGGGACCCTACCCGTGCACAAATTTCATGCACCAGGCCTCTAGTATAATATAATATAATCCTATATAATAAAAGCCTAATATACAAATTGACCCAACGGCGGAATGACTGGTCACTAAGATGCGCACTGACCATCGGGGGCAGATGCTCAACGCAGGAGCTGCCCCCAGCCTGTAGGCCCCAGGCCAGCCAAGGCGAGTGCCAGCAGGGGCCCCCTGATTGCCCCGCAGGTCACCCTGCAGAGGGAGGTGACCAGTGGCGGTGGTGGGGGGCGGGACCAGTGAGTAGGTGGTGCCAGGCCAGCCAAGGCGGGTGCCAGCAAGGGCCCCTGATTTTGCCCTACAGATTCGCAGGAGCAGGCCTAAGCCAGCAGGTCGTTATTTCCCGAGGGGTCCCAGACTGCGAGAGGGCACAGGCCGGGCTGGGGGACCCCCCCTCCCCCGCCCCCCCGAGTGCAAAAATTTTTGTGCACCGGGCCTCTAGTATAATATAATATAATATAATATAATATAATATAATATAATATAATATAATTTGCATGGATTAATTTTGAGGCGTGGGTCAGTGCATCTTTTCTCTTAGCAAATTCCAGGTATTCCTTCAGTGAGTCTCAGGAGTAGATGTCTCCCAGAGGATATGAGGGTTGATGAGCACAAGGCCTTTGACCCCCCCTTAATCCTAGCCTCAAGCAGGGCTTTCTCCATCTTATTCACAGTGAGCTGGAATGGATGGGAGTTTACCTCAGTGATCTCACTGTCCAGGTGGACATGAATTATCTCAACTTTTGCATACAGGAAGGCAGTAAAGGTGAAGCCAGCATAGAAGAGGGTGGGAGTCGTAAGGACCTTCACCTGGATCATGGACAGTGCCAAGAAGACAGAGAGGCAGCTATTTTGTTATTGTTATTTTTTAAATATATTTTTATTGATTTCAGGAAGGAAGGGAGAGGGAGAGAGAGATAGAAACATCAATGAGAGAGAGAATCATTGATTGGCTGCCTCCTGCATGCCCCCACTATGGATTGAGCCCACAACTAGTCATGTGCCCTGACCTGGAATCAAATGGTGACCTTCTGGTTCATAGGTCGATGCTCAACCACTGAGCCACGCTGGTCAGGCGAGAGGCAGCTATTTAGAACAACCACATTTTCTGGTTCAAGCTGGGTAGGTGCTTTGCATTAGTAGGTCAGGAAGCAGGCCACTTTTCCCCACAGGAATGCTTGTCCTCTCCAGTCAGAATAATTAAAAGAGAATATGGCATGTAAATTATATCTCAATATAGCTAAGAGAATGCTATATAAATAGAATCATACAGTATGCAACCCCTTGAGACCGGTCCTATTATTATTACTAGAGGCCTGATGCATAAAATTTGTGCAAGGATCTTGGCCCTCGCAGCCCCTCACAGCCCCGGCTTCATCCAGAAGGTCATCCGGACGGTCGTTCTGCTGTTTGGTCTAATTAGCATGCTAGCTCTTTATTATATAGGATTATTGTTCTTATTGGTAATCCTCACCCGAGGATATTTTCTCCACTGATTTCTTAGAGAGAGTGGAAGGGTCGGGGAGAGATATAGAGAGAGAAACATCGCTGTGAGAGAGACACATCAATTGGTTTCCTTCCACACCTGTCTGGACCCAGGGCCAGGGATCGAGCCTGCAACCAAGGTATGTGTCCCTCACTGGAATCAAACCAGTGACCCTACAGTCTGTATGTAGGCTGATGCTCTAACCACTAAGCCCAAAATGGCCCGGGCTGGTCCTATTATTTTTAAACAAAAGTTTGGTCCCAAAGAAAATATCTGTTACCAGAAGTAGCAAATACACATAGTAATGTCTACAGTACAGAAAAGTTTATATATAAGAAATTATATTTGAGCAGGACAAAAGGCAGTTAGGCATGACTAACAGGAGAGAATCTGTCCTTGCTCTCTGAGAGCCTGGGCAGCATTACCATTCACATACAAATACAATTCAGGTGGGTCTCTTTTCAAGTCTACCCTAAGGATGGGATTGCTATGGGCCAAAAGATGAGATGGATGAAAACAAGTTGCTTCAGCTCAATTCAGATAAGGTATATTTTTATTAAAAGAGAAAGCCAAGAGCCATCATAGCAGTACACAAACGCACTGAGCTTCACCATGTCAGCTGCTTCTAGTCACAGATAAAAAACTGTAGCGAAGAGAGCCTTTCTGTACTTGGCACAGAGATTGGACACTCTCCTTTCACATGTAGCTCTTACCTTGTTTTCTCTATTCTTTCATTCCAGACTAGGTCATTATAATGCTTGCTACTGGGAGATCCATGTTTTAGGCCTTACAAAGTTCTTTTCTGGTGGAAATAAAGTCACTTGTTCATCTATGGAATGCTGTCTCTTGATCACTGTTATCATGATTATCCATCTTTGGCATTCAGAAGTAATTTGGTTGGATCTATATATCAGTGTGTGATGGTTTCAAAGTTAGATATTTGGGGACTTAACATTTTCAAAAAGAACTCCTAAAGGCAAATCTTTTAATAATTTCAAAGTAATAAGAGCTCTCAATTTCTTAAAACATACAGCTTATTTGAATGGTATTTAACCCTTACTGAGAGAGTCGGGGGGAGAGAGAGCAAGATAGCAGTCAAGGCTATTGCCATTATTCTGACTCCATTATTCGCTTCCACTGTGTATTACATTTTCACTGTAGAACAAAACTACAGGAAGAATTAATCTTTAACTGACTGAACAAACTCTCTTCCACAGAAGGGTACATTCTCTAATATTAAAGAGTTAACTATAATAGAAATATTTCACAAGTGCAGCATTTCATAAATGGTAGAACAAGTTCATTCTTTAACCTAGGGCTTGCCAAACTTCTTCTGTGAAAGGCCAGAAAGTAAATAGTTTAGGATTTGTGGGCCAAATGATCTCTGTTGCAACTGGTCAACTCTGCCACAATAGCATGAACATAACCATAGGCACTATGCCAATGAGTGGGCATGACTCTGTTCCAACACAACTTGATTATGGACACTGAAATTTAAATTTCCTAAAAAATACAACTGTCATAAGGTATTAAAAATTTGTTTAGCCTATGAACTGTACAAATACAGGGGAAAGGCCAGGTTTGGCCCACAGGATTTAGTTTGCTAGCCCTACTGAAAGCAGATGGAAAAGTAGAAACATCAAGTCTATTTAGCAGAGATGTTTGGAATTCACTTTGGAGTCAGGCAAAGATGGGTTTAAATATTGGTTCTGCCACTCACTCACTAGTTGCGTGACCCTTGGCCAAGTTATGCAACCTACTTAAAACTATGTCTTCATCTGTAAAATGAGGATAGTAATAGATATTTCATGGGATTGCTGTAAAAATTAAGTGATGTAATACATGTATATATAGCACATGCAAGGTCACAGTGAATGCAGTTACTAATAAAATGAGTGTCTTGAGGAATGTCATAAAGCCTTGACTTTCCCCCAAATCTCTGTACTCACAGTGGAATTTATAACAGCTATTTATTAAGACAGTGTATATCTGGCCAAATCATAGGGTCTTCCCTGAGTCCTTATTCTCTCACCCTTTCCATTCAATTCATCAGCATTCATATCTCTCCACCCTCAATATATATCCAGAATCTGACCACTTCTCCACAATTACAGATCCATGCCACTATCAACTTCACCTGGATTTTCTGCTCTCACACTTGCCCCTTATTTTCCACAGAGATGCTTTTAACGTGTAACTCAGGACATTCAGAAAGCCAAGAGACATGTAAACATGCTCAAAGTCACTAATCATCCAAGAGATGCAAATTAAAAGACAATGAGGTACCATCTCACACCTGTCAGAATGGCTATCATCAACAAATCAACAAATGACAAGTGCTGGTGAGGATGCGGAGAAAAAGGAACCCTTGTTGCTGGTGGAAATGCAGACTGGTACAGCACTGTAGAAAACATTATGGAGTGTCTTCAAAAAATTAAAAATGGAACTCCCATTTGATCCAGTGATCCCACTTCTAGGAATAAATCCCAAGAAATCAGAAACACTAACCAGAAAAGATATATGCACCCTTATGTTCATAGCAGCACAATTTTCAATAGCTAAGATTTGGAAACAGCCTAAGTGCCTATCAGCAGCTAAGTGAATTAAAAAAAATGGTGGTACAGCTACACAATGGAATACTATGCTGCTATAAAAAAAAGAAACAACTCTTACCACTTGCAACAGCATGGATGGACCCGGAGAACATTTTGCTAAGTGAAATAAGCCAGTCGGAGAAAGATAAATATCACATGATCTCACTCATTTGTGGAATATAATGAATAATACAAGTGATGAACAAAAATAGATCCAGAGACATAGAAGCATGAAACAGACCGTCAAAACTCAGAGGAAAGGCAGGGGAGGGTGGAGGGGGTGTGTAAGAGATCAACCAAAGAACTTATATGCATGCATATAAGCATAACCAATGGACACAGACAGTAGGGAGGTGAGGGCATATGTTGGGGGGTGGGGGCCAGGGAGAGGTCAATGGAGGGAAAAAAGAGACTTATGTAATACTTTAAACAATAAAGAATTTGAACTTAAAAAAATAAAATGTAACAGATAACGTTATTCATCTGCTGAAAAGCCTCTTGTGGATTTCATAAGATAGTCGTAACATTTATATTAAACAAAAGAAAAGGGCTCCAAAAAGGCAAAAGCAAAGGGGAGCAGAGGTCTTATTTTCCCAGATATCGAGGCTCATTTTAAAGCTATATTAATTAGGACACTGCTAAGTTATGACTGATTATGACAGAGGTGGCACATGATCAGTGGGGAAAAGATGGACTGTTTAAAGAATGGCTATGGAACATTTGGTTTTCTATTTGCACAAGTGTAATGAATCTTTACCTTCCACACATACACAAAAATTATTTCCAGGAGCATTGTATTCGTCAGGGTTCTCCACAGAAACAGAGCCCATAGGAGATGTAGATAGATGGATGGATGAAAAGACTGACTGACAGACAGATAGATTTATTATAAGAAATATGGCTCACACAATTATGGAGGCTGTTAAGCCTAAAGTCTTCAGGATGGGTCAGTGGTGTGGGAGACCCAGGGAGAGCCAATGTTCCAGTTAAAAGGCCATAAGTTAGGAAGAGTTGATGTTGCAGATGAAGTCTGAAGGCAGTCAGTTGGAGAATTCTCTTTTACTCAGGGTAGAGTCAGCCTTTTTGTTCTATTCAGGCCTTCAACTGATTGGATAAGGACCACCCACAATAGGGAGGGCAATCTGCTTGTATCAAGTCCACTAAGTTAAATATTAAAATACCCTTACAGAAACATCCAGAATAATGTTCGACCAACTATCTGGGCACTTGTGGCCCAGCCAAGTTAGCACATAAAATTAACTATCACAGGAGTTAAAGACATAAGTAGAAACAACAAAACTTTAACATGTAGAAGACTATCTTTATGATCTTGTGGTAGAGAGAGAGAGACTTTGAGAATAAAATATAAAAACATAAACCATAAAGGAAAAGATTGATAAATTTGATAAAAGTGTGAAACTTCTATCTAGCAAATGATTCCATATTTTTAAAAACAATCAAGACAAGCCACAGAAACATTTCAAATTGAATGTCAACATCTGCTTCTGGAGTGCCCAACCTGTGACATGCTATTTATATAATGTTAAAGCATGCAAAACAATGTAGTGTGTTATCTATATTGGACATTTATAAAATAGTATTCAGAATATTCGTGATGGGGGAGGTAGAAAATGCACTTCAGAAAAAATAGTCTGGGAACTTCAAAAATATCTGTAATGCTTAACTTAGCATCAGGAAGTATTCTATCACTTTTTATACCTTTGGTTTTTAAAAATAAACAAGTAGGAGAAATTTAACTGTCAGATTTATGATGAGTTAGAAATCAATCAAAGAAAAAGTGATAGTCCTCATTTTGTATTTTGACACACAAGTACTATAGATTTATAAGTTAGAGATCAATTATCTACAAGTTGAATTTAAAGTATTAAATAAACTGAATTTTAATTAAATCACAAGTAACTGAATATTTCAATCTGGCCCACAGCCTCTTTTAGACATTAAAAACTCACTGAAAAGAATTTCTCTTTTTTACAAATGAAATATGCCTCCATTTTCTCTGAAGCATGAGACCCACTGGTCCACTTATTGCAAAGCCATTAAGATTAGCTGAATCAAGAATTAATTTCTAAAAATGAAAGATTTATGTTTTATATATTAATTAAGCTTTTAAAGTTGGACTTACATATACATTTTATCACTCAACAAATATTAAGTGCCTTCTCTATGCCAGGCACTATTTTCAGATGATATGGATAAGCCATGAACAAGAAACACAAAGTGCTCTTAAATCATCAGCGTAATTTGTTTTAAAAGTACTTTCTTACATCACCAAAATATCTAATTGCTAATATCTGACTCAGGCAAAATATTTCTATTTAAATAGTCAAGTTTTGGAGCTGTATAGTACACTGTATATGGGGAAATCCTCTCAAAGATTGTAGAGAAAATTAAGGAGTTAATTCCATTTCTGTTCCATGTGGTAATGAATTTTTTTCTTCCAGCTTGTTCACACATGTCTACTTCACGGAAAGCACCAAGGATTATAAATTTAGAATCAAATGTTCTGACCATAAAAGTTAACCAACCAAATCTTTAAACACATTAAAACCCACATGAGGTCCTGGCAAGGAAAAATTCACAAACAGCACTATTTATTAAAGTAGAAACATACATTTTGAGAAAGTACCTAGGTACCTTAAAATGGAGCACAATATCCCTAGTTTTCTTAAATTGTTGTTATTCCTCTACTATACTTAATATCAGTAACACTTTCCACTTTAAGTTTTTAGTAGTGTTTATTTTTAAAATAGCTGTAAAACTCAAATCCAAAATTGAAAATCACTTTAATTTTTCAAAATCATAAGCCAATAAACTTTTTCACTTTGGAAAGTAGAAAAGATATCACAGGAGTTTGAGGTTGACATACATAGTTTGATTGTTTTATATTCATGGATGGCATGAGAAACTAAACATGTTAGTAAAACAACCCTTTGAATGATTTAATATCTCCCAACAAAAAATAAATAAAAACCTAAATTGAGTTTTGTTATTTTTTCCGCTTAATTATTGTAATAGTTGGATTCATGGCATAATAACTTTGCATCCATACAGTTCAATTCATACACTAAATGTACCTGTATTTATTTTATACTATTTTTATATGTTATTGATATCACACAGACTTTTGGGTGCCAATTATGTGTCAGGTAGCCTTCTAGGCCCTGGAGTGAGCAAATACAGACATGATTTCTTGCCTCATTTAACTGCTAGTCAAGTAGGGGAGACAGACACTAATCAGTAATCACCAAACCAATAAGGTAGTGTGACTGTGACAAGTGCTACTTGTTATCAAGAGTTACACTTGTTATTAAGAGTTAGTCCTTAAGAGGAGCATTTGATAGAGTCAGGGAAGTGATCAGAGCAGGCTTCTTGGAGGAAGTGACTCGAGTTGAGTCCTGAAAGGTACGGGGAGTTAATTAGGTAAAGAGAGGAGGAGAGAGGATTATGAACAGAGGGTCCTAGATGCATGCGTAGGGCTCTGTGGCTGGAGGCCAGTATGAGGTTCTGAAAGACACAGCATGAGCAGTAGCTTGTGCAAGATGATGTGTGGGAAGTAGGTAAGGACCAGATCATAAGAGTTTGTCTTTCTCTTCATATGTATGCATTTGCAAACACTCCAGTCTGCAATGTGGAGGACAGATGGGAGAGGGGCCAGGGCAGAAGAGAGCAGGAGACCAATTAGGAGGCTATGCCAATAGTCTGAGTGAGAGATGATGGTAGTGGTGGTGTTAGTGGTAGAAAGAAAGATATCTTAGAGTTGGAATTGGCAGGACTTGTGATGAATCGATAATAAGAAATCTGGATTGTATTTGTGGTCATAAATGTTAATAATGAAATATAATTAACTATACAATTAAAGTGAACCATGAAATTATATTATGTCTAATTAGCACACATAAATCTTATGGAAGTCTCAATAACTACACGAGATGGCATTATTTCTGTACAAATGATTCTGGCTGCATGGTATAGTTTGAGTTCACAGCTCTTTTATAAAACAAAATTCAGCTTTACCACATTGACTGTCTTATGTCCCTCTTCTTTAAATGTGTCATTTAAAACGAAAATCAACACCATTACATTAATTTTTTCTAAGGGATAGATTTTGAAAACATTAGGAACTTTAGGATTATGCTTTTCCTATTTATCACTGTGTGAATTTTTACCTTTTAAAATATAAACTCCTGGTTTTATAAACTCCTACTATTTCACTAAATTAAACACAAATCTTATCAAATGAAGGCAAAGGTATTCATTCTGACTTAAATTTATGCATATACACTGTAGAAACTTCACTACTGGACTTGTCTTTTAAGCCCCCAAAATTCCAAAGGCATTTGCAATAGTTCCTGTGTCATTCATGAATATAAACTTTAACATAATGCAATCTACTCTTTTTCTATTTACGTCTGAGTCAACTGGAATGAAAATTACACGTACGCCAGGGAGAGCAGTAATCAAAAACACCCTACAAACAAAAGTCCTGGACTGAATGGCTTCACAGGTAAATTTTACCAAACATTTAATAAAGAACTAAGACGTATCCTTCTCAAACTAGTCCAAAGAGTTTATGAAGAGGGAACACTCCCAAGCTCATTTGATGAGGCCAGCATTATCCTAATTCCAAAACCAGATAAAGACACTACAAAGAAAGAAAATAATAGGCCAATATCCCTGATGAACATAGATGCAAAATCTTTAACAAAATATTAGCCAACTGAATTCAGCGATAAATTAAAAATATCACACACCATGATCAGTGGGATTTATTCCTGAAATACAAGGTTGGTACAATATCTGCAAATCAGTTAACTTGATATACCACATAAACAAAATGATGGATAAAAAATCATATGATAATATCAATAGAAAAAAAAACCTTTTGACAAAATCCAGCACTCATTTATGATAAAAACTCTCAGCAAAGCAGGAACAGAAGAAACATATCTCAACATCATAAAGGCTACATATGGCAAACCCACAGCTAACATCATACTCAATAAGAAAAAAATAAAATCATTTCCCTTGAGATCAGGAAACAGATAGGAATGTCCATTTTCACCACTCTCACTCAACACTAGAGGCCCAGCACACAAAATCGTGCATGGGTATGGTCCCTAGGCCTATCCTGTGATCAGGGCTATCTTCCCCGGCTGCCAGCAGCTGGCCCTGCCCACCCCACCAACCGCCCACACAGGTTCCCCGGTCTCCATCTGGTGATTGGAGCCTGCGGGCCGGGGGGAGGTTCCAAAAGGTTAGCTGTTCCTGCCTGCTCATCAGCCCCACCCCTGCCTTGGGTCGCCCTCTGAGTGTGGGGTGACTGGTGGGGCAGGGCCTTGGCCTGGCACCACCTGCATCCCCTGCCACCCACCCCGTTCGCCATCAGGTGATGGGAGCCTGCCGGCTGGGGAAAGGGACCAAGAGGTGGTCAGTGCACCTTATAGTGACTGGTTGAGCGGTCATGCTGGTCATTCTGTTGTTATGGTCGTTGGGCTTTTATTATATAGAATAGTACTAGAAGTCCTAGCCAGAGCAATCAGATAAGCAGAAGAGAGAAAAAGTAGTCAAGTTACAGTGGAAGAAGTAAAACTGTCATTATTTGCAGATGATATGATACCATACAGGGTGGTGCAAAAGTAGGTTTATGGTTGTTAGTATGCAAAACACAGTTCATTCTTATATTATTATTTATTAATTATTGTATTATTTTCCATGTGAATGACTGTAAACTTACTTTTGTCCCACCCTGTATATAGAGAACCCTAAAGATTCCACCAAAAACTGGAACTAATAAATAAATTCAGCAAAGTAGCAGGATACAAAATAAATCTCCAGAAATTGGTTGCATTTTTTACACCAATAATGAACTATCAGAAGGTGAAACTAAGAAAACAATCCCATTTAGAACTGCATCAAAAATAAAATAAAATAAAATACCTCAGATAAATGTAAACAAGGGTGTATTCAGGAAATTATAAGACACTGAAAACAGAAATTGAAGAAGATACAAATAATGAAAGCAAATAACATGGCCATGGATAGAAAGAATTAGCATCATTAAAATGTTTATAGTACCCAAAGCAAACTATAGATTCAACGCAATTCCTATCAAAATACCAAAGGCATTTTTCACAGAACTAGAACTAATAATCTGAAAATTTATATGGAACCACAAAATTCCTCAAATAGCCATAGCAATCTTGAGAAAAAATAACAAAACAAGGAATCATGCTACCTGATATCAAAATATACTACAAGGCCATAGTAATCAAAACAGCATAAAAACAGACATATAGCCAAAACCGGTTTGGCTCAGTGGATGGAGCGTCGGCCTGCGGACTGAAAGGTCCCAGGTTCGATTCCGGTCAAGGGCATGTACCTGGGTTGCGGGCACATCCCCCGTGGGAGATGTGCAGGAGGCAGCTGATCGATGTTTCTCTCCCATCGATGTTTCTAACTATCTATCTCTCTCCCTTCCTCTCTGTAAAAAATCAATAAAATATATTTAAAAAACAAAAAAACAAAAAAAAAACAGACATATAGATGAGTGGAACAGAATAGGAAACCCAAAAATAAACCTATACCCTTGTGGTCAATTACTATTTGACATAGGAGGTGAGAACATACAATGTGGTAAAGGCAGTCTATTCAATAAATGGTGTTGGGAAAATTGGACAGGTAAGTGCAAAAAAAAAATGAAAATAGACGACATTCTTTTACCACATATAAGAATAAACACAGGATAGATTAAAGACTTAAATGTAAGACCTGATACCATAAAAATCCTAGAAGAAAACATTGGCAATAAAATCTCAGCAATTTCTCTTAGTAATATTTTTCCTGATATGTCTCCTCGGGCAAGGGAAACAAAAGAAAAAAATAAGCAAATGGGACTACGCCAAACTAAAAAGGTTTTGCACAGCAAAGAAACCCACCAACAAATTGAAAAGACAACCCACTGAAGGAGGGAATATATGTGTCAATGATACATCTGATAAGGGGTTTATATCCAAAATGTATAACAATCTCCTACAACTCAACACCAAACACCCCCAAACAATCCAATAAAAAAAGGGAACCTAAATAGATACTTCTCTAAAGAGGACCTACAGATTGCCAATACACATATGAAATGTCACTAATGATCAGAGAAATGCAAATTCAAACCACAGTGAGATATCACCTCACACGTGTCAGAATGGCTATCATCAATAAATCAACAAGTGTTGCTGGGGATGTGGAGAAAAGAGAACCCTCATGCACTATTGGTGGGAATGCAGACTGATGCAGCCACTGTGGAAAACAGTATGGAGATTCCTCAAAAAATTAAAAATGGAATTGCCTTAACACCCAGCATTCCATTTCTGGGTATATATCCAAAGAAACTTGAAACACTAATTTGAAAGACTATATGCATCCCTATGTTCATTGCAGCATTATTTATAATAGCCCAAATATGGAAGCAACCCAGGTGTCCATCAACAGACAAGTGGATAAAAAAAGCAGTGGTACATATATAAAATGAAATATTACTCATGCACAAAAAAGAACAAAATCTTACCATTTGCAACAGCATGGATGGACCTAGAGGGTATTATGTTAAGTAAAATATATCAGTCAGAAAGAAAGATGTTATGATTTCAATTATATGTGGAATCATAACAACAATATAAATGAACAAAATAGACAGACTCATAGATAGAGAACAGACTGCAGACTGATGGTTGCCACAGAGAAGGGGTGTTGAGGAACTGGGTAAAAAAGGTGAATGGATTGAGAAGTACATATGGGTTGTTACAAAACAGTTATGGGGGTATAAAGTACAGCCTTTATAGGAGGAAATATAGTCAATAATATTTTAATAACCATGTATGGTGCCAGCTATGTAGTAGACTTATCAGGCGGAATACTTTGTAAGAGTATATGATTGTCTAACCACTATGTTGTATACCCAAAACTATTACAAAATAATTTGAATGTAACTGTAATTGAAAAAATTTTTTTAAAAGAGGTAGTAATTATTTCTGCCTGGTAGTATAAACACACACATATTGAAGCTGGTCCTCTACAATGAATTGCATTTTGCCAAGTTAAAAACAAAGGGTGAGAAGATATTTCAGAGAGTGGGTCTGGAAAAAGACACAGGACTGTTATGAGCACAGGATGTCCTCACGTCTGATGTGTAGAGAATACGGGGCTCTTGGGAAGGAGAATTGAAAAGTAATGAAATTAGCATTCGTGAAGCACTTATTATGTGCCAGGTACAAGTTGTATAATTACCTCTCCTGTGAGAATGTTGTGAGGTAGTAATTAGGCACATGCTATAGAAAGGAGGTGTAAAGAGGGTGAGCTCATGCAGCAAAGGGCCTCAAAGCTCATCCAGTCAGGAGTATATGGAGATTTTAGGCAAAGGAAGGACATAATCAGGGTTGTGTAATTTTTTTTTTTGTTTATAACTACATTAACAAGACACTTTCTTCTTTTCACATTAGTGATCCAGGCTATTTTGCCCCTCCCATAAATTGTCACCAGTATCTTAAATCTAGAAACATGGCTTACTGTTACTTAATTTATTATTTTTTATAAAGTGAAGATATCTTTGATGATGTTTTGCCTATTAATCTGTGTTCCAGACCTATCTATGGGACACCATATGGTTATTTAAAAATTTTCATTTTAAAGCATCTTCTTACTTTTAAAGCTTTTTTTTTTGAGCTCCATCATTATGTTGAGAACCTGTATTTTTTGTGTCTTGATTGAATGAGCCCAAATGGTTTTTCTTTTCAACTATTTTCTCTCATCATTTACATGAATCTTGCTCAAAGCTATAACATTCCATAATTCTCTTTAGAGTGCAACCTTGATTCCACTTTTCTATTGATTTTTGTCTCTGCATCAAAACACCACATTGTGCCATCTATTACAGAACTTAATTTTCATTACAGTCTTCTCTTAATTCTGTCTGTGAACTCATGCATCATTATCTTTCATAATAAGAACTTTCTCTTCCTTACTACTTTTCTTTTTTTTTTTTTACATGTTGCTATCCAAACTGAAGATCTGCTTATCTGTATAAGGCATCTCTGTGTTCAGTGCTCATTTCTTTTCTTTACTTACTGATTATTATCTAACTCTTAGGAACAAACTGATTCTAATGGACTCATACTGTTCTTTACTTCCTAGTAGGTGGCCACTAAAAGGATGTAAGATCAAATTTTTCATACAATTATCAAATGAACAGACAAAAGGATATAAAACATCTGGACTTTTGGGTAAGCATTTGGTAGCATATACATTAGAGAAATGGAAATGAATTCCTTGGGCTTTTGATACCACAAAATGAATCTTGGGACTTATAAACAATGAATAGTTTAAAATGAAGCAGCATTTGGGTGAGTGATCTTGGTTTAGATTAGCAGACCTGGTAGATTTTAAGGTCAAAGCCAGCTTTAACATCTTCGTAAATAATCTAGAAGACTGAGTTTTAAAAAAACACAACCCTTTAATTACATGTTTAAGTGACTTCAAGCTGGGAGGTGTTAAACATGATATGAGGAGAAAGACTAGAAGAGGTGGATAGATAGAATGATAAATGTTTTTATTCCCCATTAATCAGGAAAAGCATAAAATGATAGCTTAGTGTGAGAAGAATTTCAAGTCCCATTATTAAAAAGGGGAAAAAAATGAGTAAAGGAAGAACAATGTTGAAAGAAGCCACAGAAAGCAATTTGTAACATAGTATGTGGAATGTAAAATGTTGACTATTATATAGAGTTCTCTTAAAATGACTCTAATTTCTATCAAAGGTGCATATAAATTGTTGACCTAGATGCCAATATGATACAGCATCATTAAGATTTTTATGTTAGCCATAAAATCACATGCATAAATGAATGCATTTTATACTTAATTTTTGTTTATTTTATTTAAGAAATTAATATATAGATTCTTCTAAGATTTTTATGGTTTCTTGTCTTACATTTAAGTCCTTTATCCATTTTGAGTTTATTTTTGTGTTTGGTGAATTGTGGTATGGATTTTAACACATGTATAGGTTCATGTAACCACCACCACACTCAGATCCCCAAACACTTCCTTTTGCAGCCCTCCTCCCAACCCAAACCTTTTGCAACCACTTATTTTCTCTGTCACTATGGTTTTGCCTTTTTGAGGATGTTACATAAATGGAATATTATATAGTTACTAGAAGCCCATTACACAAAGATTCGAGCAATAGGCCTTCCTTCCCCTGGCTGCCGGCATCGGTTTTCCTCCGGCACCCAGGACCCAGGCCTTTGGTCCGGCCGCAGCGGAGAAGCCAAGCCTCTTCAGTCTTCAGTCTTCAGTCTTCAGTCTTCAGTCTTCACTCTGGCCAGTCTTCATTCTGTGCCTACTTATGCAAATTAACCACCATCTTTGTTGGGTTAATTTGCATAGTTGCTCTGATTGGCTGGTGGGTGTAGCGGAGTGACACCAATTTGCATGTAAATTCTTATTGTTCTTTGAGGTGGGTTTTTTAAATTGTGGTCAAACACACATCACATAAAATTCACCATCACAACCATGTTTAAGCATACACTACAATACTGTTAACTATATGCACATTGTCACACAACAAATTCCTAGAACTATTTCATCTTGCAAAACTAAAACTCCATATCCATTGAACAACAACTCCATTTCCCCTCCTATCCAGAGGCCCTGGAAATCACCATTCTACTTTCTGTTTTTAAGAGTTTGACTATTTTAGGCTCCTCAATAAGTGGGATCATGTAGTATTTGTCCTTCTGTGACTGGCTTATTTCACTTAGCATAATGTCTTTAAGCTTCATCCATGTTGTAGCATATGGCAGAATTTCCTTCTTTTTAAGGCTGAATAATATTCCATTGTATGCATATACCATATTTTCTTTATCCACTTGTCTGTTGATAGACATTTAGATTGATTCTACCACTTGGCTATTGTGAATAATGCACCAATGAATATGGGTGTGCAAATATTTTTTCAAGTTCCTGCTTTAATTTTTTGGATATATATCTAGAAGTGAGATTGCTGTATTACATAATAATTCTATTTTTTAACTTTTTGAAAAACTTCCATTCTCTTTTCCATCATGACTGCACCATTTTATGTTCCAATGAACAATGCACAAGAGTTCACATTTCTCCACATTTTCATAACATTTGTTATTTTCTATTTATCATTATTTTTACAATGGTCATCCTAATGAATGTAAAGTGACATCTCATTGTGGTTTTGATTCATGTTTTCCATGTTGAGCATCTTTTCATGTGCTTTAGGCCATTTGTATATCTCATTTGGAGAAATATCTATTCAAGTCCTTTGACCATTTTTTAAATTGGGTTATTTGTTGTTTTTTGTTGAGTTGTAAGAGTCTTTATATAGTTTGGATATTAACCCCTTATGAAATATATAGTTTGAAAATATTTTCTTCAATTCTACAGGCTGCCTATTTATGCTGTTGATTGTTTCCTTTGCTGTTTCTAAGTTTGAGGTAGTGCCATTTGTCTGTTTTTGCTTTTGTTGCTTGTGTTTTTGGTGTCATAACCAAGAAATTGTTGTCAAATCCAATGTTATAAACTTTCCCCCTATGTTTTCTTCTGGCAGTTTTATGGTTTCAGGCTTTACATTTAAATATTTAATCCATTTTGAATTAATTTTTGTATATGGTGTAAGGTAAGGGTTCAACTTCATTTTTTTTTTTCATGTGGATATCCAATTTTCCCAACACTATTTGTTGAAAAAAAATCCTTTCCCCATTGTGTAGCCTTAGTCCCAGATGGTAAAATATAGGTGAGGGCTTATTTCTGGGTATTTTATTCTGTTCTATTGGTCTCTATGCCAATCTATACAGTGTTTTGATCATGGTAACTTTATAATATGTTTTGAAATCAGGAAGTGTGAGATTTCCTCTTGTTTTTCTTCCTTAATATTGCTTTGGCTATTTGTTGTCCTTTCAGATTCCATAGAATTTTAGGACTTTTTTTTCTATTTCTGCCAAATAAATGCCATTTGGTATTATGACAGAGATTGCATTGAATTTCTAGATCTTGTTAGGTACGATGGACATTTTTATTTTTTTTTCAGGTGATCATCATAGCCAGGTTCCTCATGATGGACATTTTAGCAATATTAAGTCTTCCAATTCATCAGCACAGGTTGTCTTTCCATTTATTTGTATCTTCTTTAATTTCTTTCAGAAAAAAATTGTAGTTTTTCACTGTCTTTTGCTCTTTTAGTTTTGTTTATTCCTATTTTATTGTTTTTGATGCTGTTATAAATGGGATTGTTTTCTTAATTTCCTTTTCTAATTGTTCATTTTTAACATACAGAAAAACAACTGATTTTTGTTTGTTGATTTTGTATCCTACAACTTTGCTAAACTCTTTTATTAGGTCTCAGAGACTTTTTGTGTGTGGAATCTTTAGAGTTTTCTATACAAGATCATGTTATTTGTGAAGAGAGATAATTTTACTTCTTTTTTTCCAATTTATTATCTTTAACTTGCTGGAATCCCAGAACTATATTAAATAAAAGTGGCAAGAGTGGGCATCCTTGCCTTGTTTCTGATATTAGAGGGAAAGATTTCAGTTTTTCACCATTGAGCATGATGGCTCTGGGCTTTTCATATATGGTATTCATTATGTTGAAATAATGTCTATCCTTTCCTAGTTTGTTGAATGTTTTTATCATGAAAGGGTGTTGAACTTTTCTGCATCATTTGAGATTGTATGGTTTTTGTTCTTTATTCTGTTAATGTAGTATATAATATTTTGATTGATTTTCCTGTATTGAACCATCTCTGTATTCCTAGAATAAATCCCACATGATCATATTGTATATACATGGTTGTATATTTTCCTGAGCTCCTTATGTTTGAAAATGTATTTTATTTAGCCATCACTTGGCTGTGTAATGGATCCTTTGATCTCTACACGCTCTCTAAATGTGATTTTACTATTTTCTAACTTTCAGTATTGAAGATGAGAAGACTCATATGTATTCTCTTTGACTGAAAATTTATAAGACTTCCCCCTTGGGATATAGGAATTTCACTAGGATATGACCAGCTTTTTTTCATTATTCTGGCTTAAAACTTGATCTCGATCAATCCAAAGACCCCTATCTTTTTCTTCTGGAACTTATAATAAAATTTGTAATTTCTTTCTACCCTGCTCATGATTTGCTCTGTATGGTGGAATATGTTCTCCATTCAGTCTACTTAAACTCTGATGGAGTGTTTAGCAGTAACCATTCTGCTTTTCAGTTAACTGAATTTAAAAATTTTAAGTGCACAATCAAGTTCTATTCTTTCAGAAAACTTCCTTTGTGCTTTAATTGTACATCCTTCAACACTTACAACATGCTATTAAAGTGCTCTTTTATTCTTTAAATAAGTTTTCCCTGTTAGGCACCAATTGCTTTCATTGTTGAGTAACATGTTTTCTTCAAGTTATAGTATCCTCCTAAATGGTTAGTGGTCTTTTGGCTAATTCACATCTTTAGATATAAATTTCCTCAATAGGTGGGGAACTGAGATTTATTGACCAATGGTAGAAGAGAGGCATCTACTCAATACAGCTGGTACCCCTCATCCCAGGTACAATGCCACCTATTGTCTTTACCCCTGGTGCACCATACAGAGAAGCCTCTTTCACGGCTTTTGAGTTCTAACTTTGTAAACAATGACGTTCTGAACCTGTAATATCTGCCCTAGAACTCAAGGCCTCAGATGTATTTGAGGATTCCTCTAGGTTTCAATAATAGTAGACAGCTGTCTGAGTGGCCTTAGAATTAAAAGGGAAGGGAGTCAGAAATTTGAGCTCAAAATCCTTTTTAATTTAATTTAATTTTTAAGTCTGTACTTTTAGATCATTGCCCCAGAGCACAAGAATAAAATGTTTGGTACATTAAATATATACATTGTGTTGTAATATAATATTATATAACATGCAATTGTTGGTATAGCTGTTAAGTATATATAATTAATTGTGGAGTCATAATGAGAGAAAATTATATTTTAAAATAAATTGAACCCTTAAATACCTTTTTTTGTTTCAAGCAAGAAATTTGCTATGAAATACCACATATATTTAAATGTTTCATTATGGATTAAAGAGTGTGTATCATCCTGACAAAGAAGCAGCAAATCATGTGATAATCTTATTCAATGACAATGCAGTGTTTCACTTCAGGCAAGTGTTAAAACACAGACATGGGGAGTGGGAGGGGCTGGGGGGAGGAGATAAAGGGGGGAATAGGGGATATCTGTAATACTGTCAAAAAAATACATCCATTTTAAAAAGTACTAATGATAAAAATAATAATAAATATTAGAAAAATGGTTCAAAAATAAAAATAAAGCTGCACGCAAAACAAATATCATTGGATAGTTTTTAGTGAGCCTGAAGCAAGTTCTAGTGGAGCAAAGAGAAAAACGAGAGAAAGAACCCTAAAAGAACAGTTACCTGATGTTTTTATGGAAAGAGACTCTTTTTCCAAACAGTAACATCCCTCCATTGCTCCATCCGTCCTCTCCATATTCAGTCATTAGTAGCTTTCAACATTAAAGGTACAGTAGGTTTTAGTGTGTGTGTAAATTTTAATTTTTTTGCTGTACATTTCCTTTTTGTTAAATTTTCATTGACATTTCATGTCCTTTTGTTTTTAAAGTATTTATTTATATATTAAACAGTATATTAGACATGTACTGTATATAAGAAAGTTAAAACAGGGAATCATTTGGGGATCTGGAATGAATTAATTCAATTTATATTATTTCTAATGGGACAAAATGATTTGGTTTTCAAACAAATCATTTCTTGAACAGGCTTCCGGAATCAATTAAGTTCTAGAACTGAGGTTCTACTGTATGATTTTAATTCAGGTTAGGGTTTGTAGTTTAAATTTACCACATGAGAGAAATAGTGTGTTGGGTGGAATCATTTTTATTTAAATTGAGCTAACTCCATCAACAAACCAAAATGTAGGGTGTAAATGTAGCAGATCAGATGTTAGAGCATATAATAGACATATTAGACGTAGTATGTCTAAATAGACATTTAGGCCTATTGGAAAATCGCAGAGATATTGAGTTACCCATCCTAAACTCTGCTAACTGAAAAAGTTTTAATCACACTGGTTCAATTAATGTCTCTAAATAAATTATAAGTTAACAAAATGTTTGTCAGGCTACACTCGATCCAGGCTTGCCTCAGTGCGTTGCAAACAGTGGCCACCAGCCAAGGACGCTTAGTGCTCTCATGTTGAAATATGAGCTGGGCCCCGGGGAGACCAGAGAAGCCTAAATAAACATCTTGGCCCTTCTAGCTGCTTACTATTTTCAGTTTTTATAACAGTCTTCTCTGAATTTCTATACAGAAACAAAATATCCTCACTGCATACTTTTTCTTAGAAGAGATAAGAAAATCTTCAGATTGTAGCACCAGTTTGGTTTTGATACGTGCTGATGTTTCTATTAACAAATTGTATTTTGCCTCTGCAGTTTCTCCATTTCCATGATCCCTTTCCTATTTTTTTCTTTCTGTATTTTGATTTTTTAAAATTAAATTACCGAGGTATTTAATTAATATCACTTAATGACAAGTCCATGAATAGAAAAATCCATTTGTCTCAAAAGTAGATGGTGTGCTTGGATAAGCAACAATTAAGATAATAAGCTGATTCATCATTTAGATCTAGAGCCTGACCTTCTAACAATGATCATCAACCAAGGCCTGCAGAAGTGCTTGGTTTGGCCAAGAAGCTGTTCTTTTAAAAAATTTCATGTGAATGAAGTTAAGTGGAACGCCCCTTTTCCGTTGACCCGCAGGCCAATTTAGCAGAGTGATTTTTTTCTACTACTTCTGCCCACCCCTCATATTCTTGATTATTGTTAGCTATATCATTAATTTTACTATTGGCATTTATTTGCACTATCTTCAGTGACAATAATTAAGTAATCAATGCCTTTAAAATAAAAATTAAAACCTTTAAATCCACTTCAACAACATTTGCAGTATTGTGGCAGTATTAAGGAATGTGACTGAATGCATGGAGCAAGATTTGTAACCCTGGGCTAATAACTTACTACAGTAGGTCATCGGGTTACGTCGGAAATCTGTTCCTATGGTGCAACATAATGCGATTTTCGCCGTAAGTCGGAACCCACCTGCATAAGCACCTACGTCACTCACATGGAGCACATACACAGCAGTAATGAAGTGAAACAGTAAAAAAAAATTAAAAGAAAGATAACAATTCCCAACCTTTACTTGTGGTAAATAAATAATAAAAAACATAAAGCACATATGTACATACATCAAAATGACGGAACTTTTTTTTTTTTTATAAATAAATGGGAGATGGCAACGTAACCACAAAACAATGTACGTTGAGTCCGACGTAACCCGAGGACTGTCTGTACTTGCAGGAGGATGTTCAAGGTTCAAGCAACACCAGATACTATCTATATGTATAAAAGGCTAATATGCAAAGTGTCCCCTCAGGAGTTCGACTGGGATACTGGGAGTTTGATTGCTTGCTATGACGTGCACTGACCACCAAGGGGTGGTGTGGAACAAAGGAAGGCCCCGCCGGCAGCTGGAAGACCCTGATTGGTCCTGATCGCTGGCCAGACCTAGGGACCCTACCCGTGCATGAATTTCGTGCACTGGGCCTCTAGTTGTAATATATTTGCAGCTTCTTAAATTCTTCATAATTCATATTCAACTAATACAGTTTCTTGTATCATATTGTCCTATTTCTTATACTGATTGTTCATATTTATGGAGTACCTGTTGGAAAAAAATTTCTTACATATATATGTCTTTGTTTTACCTTAACACTAGTCAATATTTTGGCTTGTTATAGAATTCTAGATTTAAAATAATTTCCTTGAGATTTTTGAAGGCACTACTCCACTCTTTTCTAGTGCTCAATATTGTTGGTGAAGGTCTGTTGCCAATATGATTCTAATTCCATTGTAGGTGATCTGGATTGTCCTCCTCAGTAAGCTGTTAGGGTCTTTAGAGTTCTGAAATTTTACCAGGTTATGTCTAAGTCTGAATCTTTATTCATTCACTTTGCCCAGAAAGCAGTGGACCTCTTCAATCTAAAAATTCATGTCTTTATTTAGCTCAAATATATTCTTTTTTAGACATTTGTTTGATTACTTGTTCTCTTTAATGGTTTTAGTTTTTTTAAAATTCCTATTAATCAGATATTGGACTTTGGGAGATATTATCCATCTCATTAAACTTTTCTCTCACATTTCCTAACTGTTATCCTATATAATAAAAGCCTAATATGCTAAGTGTCCGGTCGTCCATTCAACCAATCAAAGTGTAATATGCTAATGATATGTTAAGGCTGCTCAACCTCTCACTATGATGTACACTGACCACCAGGGGGCAGACAGTCAACCAGTTGCTATGACGTGCACTGACCACCAGGGGGCAGACACTCCTACTGGTAGGTGAGCTTGCTGCTGGGGTCTGGCCAATCAAGATTGAGCAAGATGGACATGTCCTGGAGTCCTCCCATGGCTCCTCCCTGGCTGGCCAACCTCCCTGGCCCCGATCATGCACCGGTGCGGGGCCGTTTCAAACTGACCGGGGCCGTTTCAAACTGACCGGGGCCGTTTCAAACTGACCGGGGCCGTTTCAAACTGACCGGGGCCGTTTCAAACTGACCGGGGCCGTTTCAAACTGACCGGGGCCGTCCCTACCTCACCAGGGCCGTTTCAACCTCACCGGGGCGTCCCGACCTATGTGTACTCTTTACCCTTATTATGTAGTCTTTCTATTACATTTCTCACTTGAGAAATCATACTTTTAATTTTCCATAACTTTTTCTTGTCTTCTGATTGCTCCTTTTTAATAATCTTATGTTTTATGGATATAATGTATTGAATCCCTCAGTGGTTATTAATACGAATTTTAAGATTTTCCTCTTTTCTCTAAATTAGCTATTCTCTTTGGAGATGGTTGATCAGTAAATTCATCTTGGTCTTTTTGTTTTATGCTGCTGGCTCTCCTAAAATATCTGGTGATTCTGGGTGGTCCACTCATGTTTGTGACCGAAAGACCAGATTAGTTAGTATGGTTGAGCAGGGCTGTTCCCTAACAGAAACATCCCTTGAATGCTTGGCCTGACCATGTCCTAAGGACATGGGCATATTGTGTTCACTGGCAGGCTTTGCTTTAGACCTACACAGGCATCAGCAAGGAGGCAAGCTGCCCCATCTCAACCCCAGATGCCAAAATAAGAATAGCTGTTAATTGGCCAATGGAGGATTTCACTGAACATCCTTCTGGGGCAAAGCTGCTTTGCTCCTTTGTCTCTTCTATTATCCCTTGTGAGGGTCCAGAGTTATTTCAAATTGCTTTGCCTTTTTTGAGGCCCCTTCCCACTTGAGGAGCCTTAACAATTAAATAACTGTCTTTATAGGGCAGCTCTAAGGCTCTGTTCTGCCAAAGCAGATGCTCTGGAAAGAGGGGAGAGCAGGGAAGGGGCAGGGATCCTACTGCCTCAGCTGTTCTGAATACAGGCCATCAATTAATCACTCTGGGTTAGCTGCCAGCCCTCTCCCACTCTTTTTATTTGTTGGGGAGTCATGAGCTGGGGTTGTTACTGGGGAGGATTGCCCTGGGCTGCTGTTTTCTTTAAGCTTCCCTACCTGCTGCATCCTCTTTCAAGATTTCCTCAAATTTCCTGTTCTAAGGTGATTTCCCTTCTTATTTTCTCTGTTTTGCTTCCATTTCTTAAAAAAAAGAAAAGAAATTATTCCTGCTATGTCAGTGGGACCTTGGTAGACAGGAGAAATAAACAGAAAATCTCATTTCTCTGTGTTGAATTTTTCAAGGGCAGTGTATCATAAAAGAGCACCATAACGTCCTTTTCCCTCTCCCCCTCTCCTCTCCTTCAGCTTCCCTCTCTCTCCCTCTCTACTTCCACACACTCAGCCCACAGGCAAACTTTAGGTCAATGCTATTAAATTAAAAGAAAATCAGAATAGCAATTATTCAAACATTTGCTGAGTGTTCCCTTAGTGTTTGGAATTACTGTTGGCACCAGGAATACAAAAACCTGTAAGTCCCTAACTTCCTACGAATCTAAGACCATAGAGAGATGCAGGCAAGGGGAGACCTGGGGGTGTTGGTGACTGACTCTGGTTGAAGATGGCGGATGTTGATAAGGATCTACTGAGAGGGTGGGGAGTAAAGGCACCCCCACGGGGGTCATGTACAAGCTCAGTCTCAAAAACTCAACAAGTTTGTCCCAGACTGAGGGAAAGGACACTCATAATACAAAACTACAAAGGCTTGTCTAACCTATGAGGAAAGGTAAGGGGTAAGAGATCAACCAAAGGACTTGTATGCATGCATATGAGCATAACCAATGGACACAGACAGTAAGGGGGTGAGGGCATGTGCTGGGGGGTGGGAGCGGCCAGGGAGAGGTCAATGGGGGAAGAAGGAGACTCATGCACTACTTTAAACAATAAAGAATTTAAATTAAAAACCAACCAACCAAACAAAAAACATACGAAGGCAGAGCCATGAGATAACATGGGAAGTTCGGTATTTCCAGAGCGAGCTCAATGTTTACTGTAAGGGGAAAAGTGGGAGCAAGAGGCCTTAAAAGGCCTTGTGACTCACCCTAAAGACTTGTAACATGGTCAGTGTTTCCCAAAGTGTGTACAAATGATATTTTAGTCCATGTATGGCCTTTTTAAAAAAGTTTTGAGTTTATTATGTATGTTAGAAACATTAACTGACAGATCAAATCCATGATTTTGCAAATATGAGAACTTAGGGCAAGGCTAAGTTACTCATTGCTGGGATCCACCTTACGCTGGTCAGCGTACAGGTAAGTGCTTAGACATGCTCACAAGTATTCAGTGAGCACCAAACTTAGTGAGACTAGAAAAAAGAGCACACTAGTAATATTAAGGAGCTTGAAGTAAGAAAGAAAAAATAACAGTGGCATGGCTAATCGCTCTGCTCCTGAATTTCCACTTACTGTGTATTTGTTGGGGTTTGAGGGATTTGGGGCTAGTCAAGGAAAATGTCCAACCCCAAGAGGCAGTGGCATGCAACTAAGGCTTTACTAGGTGGGTTCTTACACATGGTTGTAGTGGGGAGTCCCTCACAGAAGGAGTCTGTGCAGAAGCTACAACATGAGGGGGGGGGGTGTGTGTCACCACCCAGAGGGGAAGGGGCAAGGGAAATTCCATGGGCGAGGGAGGCCCGAGAGTAGCTTATTGTCTAGGTGATATTGCTCAGCAGCATCCGGGTCAGAGAGCTCTGACGGGCCAGCCAAAGCAACTTGTGGCTTCATAACCACAAGACTGTACTATCAATGACAACAGGATTGGGGTGAGGTGTGAAAAGCAGTGGGTTTACAATCTGCTTATTTGGCCTACTTCTAAAATAATCAGATGTGTAGAAGTTAGAATTTGGCACCTCAGGCCTGTAATGGAGGAATAAACAACACAGGGTCCAATACACAGAGGCCACCTTTGGCTCATTTACTATAACAGTATCTGTTCCACTGAGTTCCTGAAACCTGCAGTTTGCAAATACAATTTATAGCAATGTACTTAAGTGAACAAACACACATTACAACAAAAACAGGTTGGTTCTCCTTTGAAGTTGTATTCTTTTCATTTAGTATAGTTCAAAATAAACCCAAATGACTTAATTTTATTTGGCTTCAAAGCAATTTCCATGAAGTTTACTGGTAGACTAGGGAGCTAATTTGGCAGTTAGGAGCACCAGCTGGAGTCAGAAAGACCTGAATCCAAGGTCCAGCTTTACCACCGAGGTCACTGCTATCAGCTTCAGTGTCCTTGCGAGTCACAGGAGGGTAATGTGTCTACTTCATTAGGACTGTGGGATTGAACAGGGCAGCGAAGGTGGAACAGGGTGTTCGACTCTCCTGGCCTTGCGGTCAACTGAGGGGACTCTACAGGGGAGGTCTGAACACCACAGAGAGTGAGAGACAAGATAGCCCTCCAACTCCCACCAAGTGCAAAATTTACAGTGGGAACACAGAGCTACTTATCAATGACTCCAACTCCTTCATCACTTAGAGAACAAGGGCTAAAGTGCTGAAGAAAATTTTGCAGGAAGATTGTTGCAGAAATGTCATTGGAGAGGGTGGCTGCAGAGCTTGTAGTTTCCACTCTACCTCTTTGCACGAAGGGGTGAGGTTGTTACTGTCTAACACCAAGTTTAGAGGGGGGGCCAAGTTTCAATGGAAGCCCGTGGAAAACACGGAACTTTTCCTGCAGGTGTGAAACAAGGAGAGCGGGGTCAGCCCTTTGCCTACAGTGGACTGAGGTCTGACTCAGCCGCAAAGCCCAGAGAGAGAGGCTGACTGGCCTGTCATTTTGACGGCACAGCCAAGGACTGACCTGCACTCCTAGGGTTGTTGAGCCCAGGCATGGTGGAGGGTTCTTGGTAGACTGGCTGGTGGGTCCTGCAGGAGAGAGCTGAATCCTGCACACTAGGGCTGCATAAAAGGTGAGGAGATGCCAGGTGAGGACATTAGAGATGCTCCGAGGGACCTAGCCAAAGAGCACTGGAAAAACCCCATGAAAGAAAGAGTCAGCTTTGAATATTTGCCTGGCCATCCCCTAAGGTTCCAGAGCTCAAAGCCTACCAGCAAAGCGAGGACAGTACCACTCTCTTACTTTTGTCCTTTCCCTAATCTCCAATCATGGGACCCCCATCTGAGAGTGAAGTAGCAGCTCTCTGCGGGAGAAGTGAGGGAGGAGTTGAGCAGATGGGATGGCAAAAAATAGTATCTTTCTTGGCTTGCAAAACATGTTGAAAGTACTATTTAAATCTGCACATATTAGGAGTGAGAAGTGGTGTCTGTTCAGCTGGTGGCATGTCCCTGTCAGGGCACTTCAGGTTGGGGCTGGAATAGGTAACCTGGAAGCACTTCCGGGTACACTCTGAGTCGCTGGCCATGCTGCTTGTCCTTGTTGTTTACTTGGGGCAAAGGCCAAGTGTTCAAAAATGGAGCTTTCATGAGGTCAGCATTGCCTTCTCTGGTCCCTGGTCCCCTACAAGCCTACAAGCCCCCTTCCTAACCCATCTTCTCTCTCTCTTTTTTTTTTTTTTTTAAAAAAATGTTTTATTGATTTTTTACAGAGAGGAAGGGAGAGAGATAGAGAGTCAGAAACATCGATCAGCTGCCTCCTGCACATCTCCTACTGGGGATGTGCCCGCAACCCAGGTACATGCCCTTGACCGGAATCGAACCTGGGACCTTTCAGTCCGCAGGCCGACGCTCTATCCACTGAGCCAAACCGATTTCGGCCCATCTTCTCTTGCTCAACCCTCCTGACATCCTTGAAGATGGAGAGCTCGTGCACCTCCCAATGACCAGCTTAGCAGAAGCGAGCATAGACCCTCCTTCCCCCCAGTGTCTGGCCTGGGTGACCCTCTCCTCCTTTCCCATTCTTCTGTGTGGCTTGGACTTCTACGTGTTCTCTAAAGCTTCTTGAGGACAGCAATGCCTAATGAATGCACCTGGGACAGAGCCAAGGAAATCTTTAAAGTTCTGTCTTATGATACATACAGATTTGGGAGTGGTGGTAAGAGGGGGTCCAGCCCCTGGACAATAATATTGCCCACTACTCTCTCTACTCTTGGCAGTCAGGTTGGCTGTCATTATCCTTTCTGTCCTCTGATTAAAAGTTGCCTATTCATTAGCACATTCACAGCCATAAATATTTATTTTAAAATACAGAACTTGGCCATGAAAGAATTGGGGAAATGGCATTATTTCCTGTCTAACCAGATCATTTGCCCATGAGTTTTTATCTCCTTATTGGGAAAGTGAATGGTCTCACCTGTCTTGCAATAACTCAAAGGGAGAGTCACTCAATTATGCCCTTGGGGGTAAAAGAACATGGCAGAGAGCAGGATCCACAGCCAGAATCTACTAGCTCAGTGGTTCTCAACCTTCTGGCCCTTTAAATACAGTTCCTCATGTTGTGACTCAACCATAAAATTATTTTCGTTGCTACTTCATAACTGTAATGTTGCTACTGTTATGAATCGTACTGTAAATATCTGATATGCAGGATGGTCTTAGGCGACCCCTGTGAAAGGGTCATTCGACTGCCAAAGGGGTCACGACCCACAGGTTGAGAACCGCTGTAGCTAGAGGTTTGCAGGGTCGAGGATGCTCCTTACCCCTGAAAGAGGGGCTAGAAATGGAGAGCTGGGCTGCTGGTGAGAGCCATGCTGCACGTAAATGCTAATATGTTTGGTTTTTCCACGCTGGCTAATTAAGATCATTCGGTTTGAAGTTACAGCCCCTGGCTCCACTCTTGGAGGCCTGCTCTCAGTTTTTGAATCTGTGCCAACACTTTGTAGGTTTTTTGCATGGCCTGTCTGGTGGGTGACTCTGGACAATGTTTGCAGGAGCTGTCAGGCATGTGTAGCAGTGAAAGAGGCAACTGTGTACATGTAGAAATTGCACAAAAATGGCAGCACCTCACTGATCAGAAACAAGGTGGTTTTTCCAAAGACTCTAAATTTAAAGCTTACTTTGGGGGACCTGGGGACTTTCTGTGTAGACATGGTTTAGATGTCACATTCTGGGGAGCTGGGGGTTGCTAGAATCACTTCTCAGAGCCTCTGTGACCTTTCAGGTTTACACTGATTTCAAGGGTGGGTTTTGGAATTAAATCATCATGGTCTGGCCACAGCCCTGCTCAAAGCCAAACATTGCACAGGCATTGGGAAGAGGTTCTATTATCATGGAAGGGGATGATTGTTACCTCTTACCCCCAAAGTTCTTCCAGACCAAGATGATCTCTCCTGTACTTAGGGGGAAGAACTCAGGGTTTTCAACTAATTACCAAAAAGCATCTGAGCAGAGTCAAAGATTCTTCTCAAATTGGTGCAGCCACTCTGGAAATATTAAAAATAGAATTACCATATGATCCAGCAATTCCACTTCTGGATATATATCCAAAGGAGATAAAATTATGATCTCAAATTGATATCTGCACTCTCATGTTTATTGCAACATTACTCACAATAGCCCAGATATTGGAACAACCAAGTAAATGTCTGTCAATGGATGAATGGATAAAGATATGACATATATCATATATCATGAGACATTAGTCAACCAGGGGAAAAAGAAAAACTTGCCCTTTGGGACAACATGAATAAACCTTGAGATCATTATGCTAATAAAATAATTCAGGCAGAGAACGACAACTATTGCATGGTATCCCTTATATGTGGAATCTAAAAAAAAAAAGCCAAAATCATAGAAATAGGTAGTAGAAAAGTGGTGGGGGTGGGGGTGGTGAGGAAATAAGGAGAGGCTGGTAAAAGGCTACAAACTTTCAGCTCTAAGATGAATAAGGTCTAGGATCTCATGTAAAACCTGGTGACTATGGTTAACAACATTGTATTACATAACTGAAAAATTAAAAAAAAAAGAAAACAAAAAACAACAAAAAGATGTCTCTGAAGATGAGTGTTGGCAGTACCACCACCAAGGTTCTTTAGCAGAAACAGAAAAAAATCAACATTGCCATTAACCTAGCTGGGCTTTAAATAACCTATGGCTATTCCTCTATATAACCACAGGGATTCCCTGTACCCAGGCTCCTCATCTGTAAAATAGCAACGCTAATAATAATATTGATCCTTCCGGGTGGGGGAGGGGCTGCTGTTAGGAGCAGATGATATGATACATGAGGACTATTTAGAATTGCTTCAGGCACAGTGGGCACTTACTATAGGCCCAATGCATGAAATTCGTGCAAGGGACTCAGCCCTCGCAGCCCTGACTTCGTCCGAAAGGTCGTCCCGACAGTCATTCTGCTGTTTGGTCTAATTAGCATATTAGCTCTTTATTATATAGGATTATCCTTGCTCTGTTATCCAGCATTTGTAAATGACATTAGTCACAAAGTGTGTGTAATTTAAACCTGGCCGAAAGCTTCATTATCAATATTTGAGAGTATGTGTTAACCAATCATGCCTTGGTTCTCTAGTTCTAACCCTTTATTGCCAGATAACCATACATCCACATACTTGGACAAATTATTTTGACTGCCTGTATTTAATTATTTGTACTCCACTTTATTTTCCCAGAATTTGAAGCCACTAAATAAAATTGAGTTGGAAAATAAATACTACACAGAAACAATATATGTAAAGATAAGGTTGGGATAAAAATTTGCTTCTAACTTTTCTGGAAACCAAAACAAAACAAAACAAATATATATCTATGCTGTACAAAAAACATTCCAGTTCTTCAGGAACACAACAAATAAATTGGTGCATAAAAAAGCTCTTCCTGATAATACTTAGGTATTTTTTTAAAATTGCCCAGTTTTTCATATGGAATTACTGACACTTGCTATGGCTAAAGCCCTAACCACATTTGGTCGGTCAATGAATTCTGTAGCTGATTCAGTATGAAATTATTATACTGTCCTTCAATGTATTAATAAAGCCGAGCATGGTGAAGGCAATTGTGGAAGCTCAGGACAAGGTGTGCCAGTTTGAGACCTCTTTTCAATCTGGCTTCATCTAGGGGAAAACATAGACTATGAAGATTAAGGGGGTAACTACATGTCCTTCAAATTCTCTTCCATCTTATACAGTTTTTCTTAACTGTTTTGTCAAAAAACAAGCAAACAAACAAATGAAAGATAGCACAATTTGAAATAATACTTTTGCGGAAAGGCCAAATTGGATTACAGTTTAATATTTTGTCTTTTTTTGAGATTTGGTATTAGGTAATATATGATAAAATTGGTGCAACTCTAGCCTTACCTGGTTTGGCTCAGTGGATAGAGCATCAGCCTGTGGACTGAAGGGACCTAGGTTCAGTTTCAGTCAAGGGCACATGCCCAGTTTGCAGGCTGGATCCTCAGTAGGGGGCATGCAGGAGGCAGCTGATCAGTGATTCTCATCATTGATGTTTCTATTTCTCTCCCTTTCTCTCTGAAATCAATAAAAAGATATTTTAAAAAAATTGCTGCAACTCATAAAAAGTACTTAAAAGACATTCATAGCTTTCAATATCCTTTTGCTAGATTTGCATGATACATTTTTTTTTTAGGACTCTGTGCTAGGAAGAAATTGATAAATTGGTATACTTTCAGGCATCATATAATGAGTTTGGTGCCAGAAACTCAGAAGTAAATTTTAGAATCAACATCATATCTCTCTCTCACCTAGGTTTTCTAGAATAACTATCCTTCTCTCGCCTTAGTCTAACTTTCTTCTGTTGCTATGGTTTAAACGGTTTCGTGCTGGAAGCCAATTCCAGCATGTCATAATTTCAAGAGTTTCATCAAAAGGTTGATGGAACTTGGGGACTCAACAGGGTTGAGTCACACATGTAGTCACCTGCTGGTGCCCACTGGTGGTCAGTGCGCTCCCACAAGGGGAGCTCTGCTCAGCCACAAGACAGGCTGGTGGCTGCCAACACAGCGGTGGTGGTGGGAGCCTCTCCTGCCTCCTCAGCAGCACTAAGGATGTCCGACTGCAGCTTAGGCCTGCTCCCCGCTGGCAAGTGGGCATCCCCCGAGGGCTGCCGGGCTGCCAGAGGAATGTCTGACTGCCAGCTTAGGCCCAATCCCCCGTGGAGCTGGCCTAAGCCAGCAGGTGATTATCCCCCAAGGGGTCCCAGACTGTGAGAGGGCATAGGCCGGGCTGAGGGGCCCCCCCCCCCCCGAGTACACAAACTTTTGTGCACCGTGCCTCTAGTCTTACCTAATAATAGATAAACATGTAACTTGACCGTCGCTCTGCTATGCTCACCAGCCAATCAGGAGAGTATCAAATTAACCCAACAAAGATGGCAGTTAATTTTCATATGTAGGCGCGAAGCGGCGGAGCGAAGACTGAAGGCTCCGGTCGGAGCAATGGCCTGGGTTCCAGGTGCCGGAGGAAAACCGGTGCCGGCAGCCAGGGGAAGGGAAGGCCTATTGCACGAATCTCTTAGTGCAACGGGCCTCTAGTCTATATAATAAAAGCTTAAGCGACCCTTATGGTGGAATGACCGGAACGACCAGTCACTATGATGTGCACTGACCACCAGGGGGCAGACACTAAATGCAGGAGCTTTACCCTGGTGGTCAGTGTGCTCCCACAGGGGGAACAGCCGCTCAGCCAGAAGCTGGGCTCACAACTGGCGAGAGCAGCGGCGATAGTGGGAGCCTTTCCCGCCTCCATGGCAGTGCTAAGGAGCAGTGAGCTGAGTGGTAAGGAGTGAGCAGGAGGGTGGTAAAGGGTGAGGAATCCTGGATTGCAAGAGGGATGTCCCCTAGGGGGATTGGATCTAAGCCGGCAGGCAGACATCCCCCGAGGGACCCCCGCCCCCCAGTGCATGAATTTTGTGCAAAGGCCTCTAATGATATAATAATATCATGGACCATGTTTTTAATAGAGGCCAATAGGTTGCATGGTCTTATGTAGTTTTTAAAAAATATGGCTCCTGCCTTTCAGAAATTTAATACAGTGAAATATAGATTCATTATATGTCATAATTAGAAAAGTATGAGGGTGGCAGGGATTGGTTCAGCCGAAAGAACACTGAACTAGGAGGCAGAGATAAAGTTCCATCAGTGCACCTCAGTATCTGTGTTATCCTGGGTAGGTAATTAGCTTCTTTGAGACACATCTATAAATGGCCTCATCTATAAATGAGGGCTTGAACGATGGGATTTCTAAAAGCTCTGTAGGACCTCAACACTCTGCTTATTTTAGCTGCATGTCAACTTCTCTCAATGAGAAAAATCACCAAAAATGTTAAGAGTAATTGTCTGTTGTGCATGGTGGAATTATCAGTGATATTTATTCTCTTAAATATACTTTTGTATATTTTCTTTGTTTTATTAAAATAAAAGTCTGCCAGTTTATAATGAGAATAGATGAGTACTTACAAAATAAAAAGTATTTTTGCTTATGTTTATCTTATTGCTCAACTTCCCAATTGGTCATTTATAGCATCATTCTGAACATCTATATAATAAAAGCCTAAGCGACCCTTATGGTGGAATGACTGGAACGACCAGTCACTATGATGTGCACTGACCACCAGGGGGCAGACACTAAACGCAGGAGCTTCACCCTGGTGGCTAAATGCAGGAGCTTTACCCTGGTGGTCAGTGTGCTCCCACAGGGGGAACAGCCGCTCAGCCAGAAGCTGGGCTCACAACTGGCGAGAGCAGCGGCGATAGTGGGAGCCTTTCCCGCCTCCATGGCAGTGCTAAGGAGCAGTGAGCTGAGTGGTAAGGAGTGAGCAGGAGGGTGGTAAAGGGTGAGGAATCCTGGATTGCAAGAGGGATGTCCCCTAGGGGGATTGGATCTAAGCCGGCAGGCAGACATCCCCCGAGGGACCCCCGCCCCCCAGTGCATGAATTTTGTGCAAAGGCCTCTAATGATATAATAATATCATGGACCATGTTTTTAATAGAGGCCAATAGGTTGCATGGTCTTATGTAGTTTTTAAAAAATATGGCTCCTGCCTTTCAGAAATTTAATACAGTGAAATATAGATTCATTATATGTCATAATTAGAAAAGTATGAGGGTGGCAGGGATTGGTTCAGCCGAAAGAACACTGAACTAGGAGGCAGAGATAAAGTTCCATCAGTGCACCTCAGTATCTGTGTTATCCTGGGTAGGTAATTAGCTTCTTTGAGACACATCTATAAATGGCCTCATCTATAAATGAGGGCTTGAACGATGGGATTTCTAAAAGCTCTGTAGGACCTCAACACTCTGCTTATTTTAGCTGCATGTCAACTTCTCTCAGTGCTCCTTTTTAGGCCTTCTGAAGCATTTGCCTTGGCCATTTACCCTCACATTGAGTCTCCTAATGAATTACGCTATCCTGCCCTGTTTCTCCTACTTTTTAAAAAAAACATTTCTCTTTTGTGATCTACTGTCTCCTTCAGACCTGGAAGTGTGGACAATGTTCAAGACTCAGCTGTTCTCATCTAGCTCTTCTCTGTGGTTACCCTTAGCAGTTTCATCTGTGTGGACGGTCGCGTTATGGAGGAGTCCCAAATCTGTCTGCCTCTGATATCTCTAAGGTTCAGACTCACATTTTCACCTGCCTGAGAGCCATATATCACCAGAAGCTGGGCTCACAACTGGCGAGAGCAGCAGCAGTAGCGGGAGCTTTTCCCGCCTCCGTGGCAGTGCTAAGGAGCAGTGAGCTGAGTGGTAAGGAGTGAGCAGGCAGGTGGTAAGGAGCAAGGAATCCCGGATTGCAAGAGGGATGTCCCCTGGGGGGATTGGACCTAAGCCAGTAGGTGGACATCCCCCGAGGGACCCCTGCCCCTCCCCCCCCACCCAGTGCATGAATTTTGTGCAAAGGGCTTCTAATGATATAATAATATCATGGACCATTTTTTTTTTATAGAGGCCAATAGGTTGCATGGTCTTTCTCATGTAGTTTTTAAAAAATATGGCTCCTGCCTTTCAGAACTTTAATACAGTGAAATATAGATTCATTATATGTCATAATTAGAAAAGTATGAGGGTGGCAGGGATTGGTTCAGCCGAAAGAACACTGAACTAGGAGGCAGAGATAAAGTTCCATCAGTGCACCTCAGTATCTGTGTTATCCTGGGTAGGTAATTAGCTTCTTTGAGACACATCTATAAATGGCCTCATCTATAAATGAGGGCTTGAACGATGGGATTTCTAAAAGCTCTGTAGGACCTCAACACTCTGCTTATTTTAGCTGCATGTCAACTTCTCTCAGTGCTCCTTTTTAGGCCTTCTGAAGCATTTGCCTTGGCCATTTACCCTCACATTGAGTCTCCTAATGAATTACGCTATCCTGCCCTGTTTCTCCTACTTTTTAAAAAAAACATTTCTCTTTTGTGATCTACTGTCTCCTTCAGACCTGGAAGTGTGGACAATGTTCAAGACTCAGCTGTTCTCATCTAGCTCTTCTCTGTGGTTACCCTTAGCAGTTTCATCTGTGTGGACGGTCGCGTTATGGAGGAGTCCCAAATCTGTCTGCCTCTGATATCTCTAAGGTTCAGACTCACATTTTCACCTGCCTGAGAGCCATATATCATTTGGATAATAGTTTCACCTGAAATTCAACCTGTTTGAAACCAAACTCATCCCTTTCGCTAGGTCAACATCCTTTCCCACGCATTGATTTTTTATATTGCTGTTTGGCACCATTATTTTCTTAGTGTCTTAAGCTTAAAAACCTTAAAGCAGGTATTTGGTACCTTCCTCCAGCTTACCTCTCATATAAAATCAAAAGGAAACCTTTTTGGTTCCGGTTCAAGGAAGATCCTGAACTCATCTCCTCCAACAGACACACAGAATCTACAGCTACATATGGAAACATTTCCCGTATAGAAAACACTAAAAACTAGCTGAGTGACACTACATACCAGGCAAATGAGAAAAACAACAACAACAACAACAACACCCACACCCACACTGAAGTAGATAGAACGGGCTGAGACACAATCTGGCCATAAACCCCACCCCCAATGCAGTGACCCACAATCAGGAAGGAACTCAGATCCTGGAACTTCTTGAGGAGCAAAGACTTTGAACCCCACATCAGGCACCCCAGCTTTTAAGACTTGCACCTGAGAGAGACAACCCCCCAAATAACCTAACTTTGAAAACCAATGGTGCTCATGTCCACGAGACCCACAAAACTATAACAAACTGAGAAACAGCTCTTGTGCCCTTGTGTTCTCAGACTCACCTGTCCTAGGCAAGGACCAGCATTGAGGTAGGTAGGTGATTGAGATGTTTGCTGACTTTATGTGAAAGAGCTTATTTGTTTACCTTAAAATGTTGGTCTGAGGGGCAGGCATCTAATTTAATACGCCTCTGGGGCCCTGCTGGGGTACTTTCCAGACACAGAGGCTGGTGGGAGCCATATATGTGCCCTCTCTTTGTCTCGCTCCAGTTTGCTGGTATTTCCTGAAAGGTAACTTGTACCCTCCTCTGGTGCCCTGAATTTTTGTGGCTCCTGCCAGGGCACAGCTCTAGAGCCTCTGGCTCTGGTGGTGAGGGGAGTTTGAGTTTCACAGGACTGTGACCATCAGAAAGACAGGTCTTGGCTGGCTACCATCCCCAGGGCACTACACAGACAGCAGACTGAAACACTCACCCCTCCCCAGACCTCCTGTGGAAGAAATCTGCTTGCTTGTCCTGGAGCTTCGGTTGCGTTAGGGCCTTTTGTTGTTCCACCTGCTTGGATGTATCTTCTCTCAGATCTTCACATAGCTGGCTGCTTCTTTCGTTCAGGTCTCAGTGAAAATAGTGCCTTCTCAGTGAGGCTTTCCCTGATACTATATAAAGTAGCCCCAGTCCTTTTCTCCTCCATCCTGTTTTATTTCATCACTAGAGGCCTGGTGCAAGAAATTCGTGCAGTCGGGGAAGGGGAGGTCCCTTATCTCAGCCTGTGCCCTCTCTTAGTCTGGGAGCCCTCAGGGGATGTCCGACTGCCAGAGAGGCGGGAGAAGCTGCTGCGCTTGTCAGCCGTGAGCCCAGCATCTGGCTGAGCGGCACTTCCCCTGTGGGAGTGCACTCACCATCAGGGGGCAGCTCCTGGGTTGAGCGTCTGCCCCGTGATGGTCAGTGTGTGTCATAGCAACCGGTCGTTCCGCTGTTCGGTCAATTTGCATATTAGCCTTTTATTATATAAGACTAGAGGCCCGGTGCACAAAAATTTGTGCACTCGGGGCGGGGGGAGAGGGGGTCCCTCAGCCCGGCCTGTGCCCTCTCGCAGTCTGGGACCCCTCGGGAGATAATGACCTGCTGGCTTAGGCCTGCTCCCGGGTGGCAGAGGGCACGCCCAATCCCTAGGTGCAGCCCCTGGTCAGGCTCAGAGCAGGGCCGATTGGGGAGTTGGGGCGCC
>NW_005358043.1:3759954-3766116 GCF_000412655.1 Myotis brandtii | reverse complement strand
GGGGAATGTTGGAGTCCTCTGTCACTGAAGGAAGCAAGCCTCCCTGTTCGCATCAGCTGCCTGGCTGCCGGCCGCCATCTTGGCTGACAGTTAATTTGCATATCTCCCTGATTAGCCAATGGGAAGGGTAGTGGTCGTACGCTAATTACCATGTTTCTCTTTTATTAGTGTAGATAGCACTCACTGTTATTTTCTTTATTCGTCTATTGCCAGAGTGTCAAACAAAAGAGAAGACTTCACTAAGCAGTGGACCCCCTGCAGAAAGCTTTAAGTACAGACCAGGATGAGACTGGCACTTTGGAAGACTCACACTATAAAGGGGAGGCAAACCCGACTGGGTGAAAGCAAAAGCAGATGACCCAGCGGGAGCCAAGGAGGCCAGTGGTGAGCCCAAAGCTCTCGAGGTCAAGCTCTGTGCCTTATGGCTGAGTCAGGCTGGGTACTCCCCATGCGGGTCTAATTTAGCCTATTAGAAATGTGCTCAAAGAAGCCAGTGCTTAGTTCCCTTGGACCAGTGACAGATGGAAAAGGTGGGAGTTCAGCAAACAAGATCCGCCAGAGAGGAAGCCCTGCATTTCCTCTGTGTTCTTTTTTTTTTAAAGCTTCAAACTTAGAATGAAAAAAAAAATCTGATACATACATTCTCTTTTGAATTTCCTGCCTGCCCCTGGCCAGCTCTCAGCAAGAGAAGCCAAGTTCTCCTAACCTCTGTGAGGAAGGCCAATAGGCTGACAGCTGGATATCAATATTTACATTCTGTTATCACATCTGTTGAGGAACCCCAGGCCTAAGTAGATAAACTGAATTATTCTAGTTTTATCTCTCTGCTCCTAGGTTCTGAAAAAATATGAAAGCATGGGATTTGTTAAGGCCAACATATTTTTTCCCTCTAAAATATCCTAAAGACTCATCACCGCACGAGTTAACCCTTCCCTAGCTCGATTGGCACCCAGTATACTGAAGTGCAAACTGACTGACATGACGTGTCATAAGCCAACATTAAAACAAGCTGCCATTGGAAACACACGTCTCCAACATGTCAGTAAACAACAAGAAAAACAGACTTTAAGTGACCACTGACATGAGTCAGCTGTGAGCAACAGCAAAGGAAAAACATGTGAAGGGTCCGGAGGCCTTTCTGGAACTTAAATTTTGTTAAAAAAAAAAAAAAAAGCCAAGTGAAACTTTAGGAGAGTTGGCTGACCACCCAGTGTAGAGACAGTGCTCTCGATGCATTCCACAAATCATGGGAAGGCTGCCAGGCATGCACTTTCATCGAAAAAGCAACACCACCAAAACCCCACACAACCTCTCTAACAGATACCCTTGGCTAGGTACTGCCCATGGCATCCAATGCCAGATAGCTTAAACAATCTACCTTTCTCCAGAGTCATTCTTTTTTATTTCCTTTTTTCTTCCCTCATTTTAATCTTTATGAGATATGCACAGATGCCGTTTGGAACCATCCGGATTCATTTAGAATGTCCCTATTCTCTGCATTGCACATGGTCAGTTTACATGGGGCAAATGCTTAGCAAGTAGCTCTGCTAAGGGATTTTTTTTTCTGTTTAGCAAATAATATAAGCATCTATGTCTGTTTTACAAAATGTAAAGATGGAAGGAAATATCTTTGGTCTTTTAGTTTGGCCTTTTAATTTGTTTCTCCTTCGCACACAAGATATCATTTCAAACACACTGACTCTATGTTTTTCTCACTTCATCCCATGTTCAGGGTTCCCAACTTTGCCCACCAAGATCTGCATGGAGCTTGTTCAGAGGCTAAATGGCAAGGCGTGTGACTGTGTGATCCCTCACAGGCTGCGCAACAGCCAACAGGTGGGCACTGCTGCTCATGGACTTGTATCCACAAAATCACTCTCAAAGGAAGTGGCCAAAAAAAGGTCTTCACGTGTCACTTGTTGGCATGAAGGCACCACACTTTCTTCTTCTTCTTTTTTTAAAAAATATATTTGATTGATTTTTTACAGAGAGGAAGGGAGAGGGATAGAGAGTTAGAAACATCGATGAGAGAGAAACATCGATCAGCTGCCTCCTGCACACACCCTACTGGGTATGTGCCCACAACCAAGGTACATGCCCTTGACCAGAATCGAACCTGGGACCTTTCAGTCCACAGGCCGACGCTCTATCCACTGAACCAAACCGGTTAGGGCAACCACCACACCTTCTTGACACCAGTGCAGACTTAAGGAACAGGCTCCTCATTTCTAACTGCAGTGGTGTGTGTGTGTGTGGGTGGGTGTGTGTGTGAGTGCGCGTGCTTCTGGCAACCATGGAGTGTGAACACTGTTTGATGGGCACTTTTACCAGATTTTGAGTTTGGCAGCAATTACCTGAATTTTGCATCTTAAACCTGGTGTGTCGCAGATATTTGTTGGAGGCTACTTTTGAGTTTTGTCTTGCTTTTTTACAGCCCACCACTGCAATCCCTCTGGGTGAAGAGTTCCCTGTGTTGTGAGTGTTGTATGGGAAACATTGCTGAAAAGTCCAGATCCCCTGTTCTAGTCTTCTGTGCAGGCGAGGGCAGACGTATGGCCTAAGTTTGACTAACACAGTCACCCTAGACATGAATTAAGCGCCAGGGACACATAAGGCCAGGTCAGCCCATCCAGCATTGGGAGGCAGTATTGGCCGTGGGGCACTGAGGGGTGCAGAGGAGGTGCCATGGGGACACCACTGGCCCCACAGGCGGTTCCCTGGCAGCATTTGACTACAGTCCCTGCTTTTCATATTACTCCGCTTCCTGCACATTCCCCAAAGATGGTTTGCCGGCATCCCAAGCAATCATTTGGGCTTTCCAGTATCATTTCAACACATTTAAAAAAATCTCACCCAGGGCCAGTTTCTGTTGCTCCTCACAGACTGGGAAGTGAAAGAGCACTCTGTACAGGGCAGTGGTCCAAATCTGAGGCTTCCTAGGAAGCATGTTTCGGCATAAATACCAGGTGGACCTCAAGGCCCTACCTTAGCCTAGGTCTTCTCTTTCTCACTAGCATTGTGCTCCTATCTTCAAAAGCAGCTTGATTCTTATCTCCATTCTTTTTTATGGCAGACCAAGCCAGAAACGCCATTCAAATGGAACAAAATAAAAAGAAACAACCATGTTCATAGCTAATTCTGATTTCATCCAAAGTAGTGAGAACAGATTCACAGGGGCACTTAAAAGATGGGTTCTTGATGCTCAAACTGATTCCATTTCCCTTGACGCCCTCCCTAATCTAGCTTTAGTGCTATCATATACATATGTTTCTCCTTCACTTTTTTAAGGGCAACTCTTCAAGCTGTTATCTCTTTTCTCAATAGCTAATTTTGATTTTTAGCTATTTTTGTGAAGCAGTGCTCAGAGCACTATATATTTAAAAATTTTAAAATGTAACATTCACAACAAAAAGCTGAGAACAAAGGGGTGAGGTTGCTGTAGTGCTCAGATACCTAGTAAGTGGAAGAGCCAGGCCGGCAAGGATTTAACTATGGCTCTCCACCTGCCCATAGACTTATAAGTGGATTCTGTGCTGAATGTGTCTCCTGGGTCTTTTTCTTTTTCTTTTTTTTTTAAGGGTAAAGAAGACCTTTTGTCACCAGGCAGGTGCAGATGGTATCAGTATGAATTATACTCTTGAGTTGTCTGTAGAAGTGAATGACCATTTGCTTTGTTTGGTTTTCAAGCTCAAGTGTCTCTAAATATGGCCTTTATATCCAGGGGTGTTTTCTCTACTTTTCAAAATACAATAATATTTTCAGTGGGAAATTATAAAGGTAACAACTTCATCCTCCAGCAATGTCTCTGGAAAAGATTTCTGGGAGCCCCCTGGGGTGTTTCCCAAGAACTTATACCCATGTTTGGGTAGGATCTCATGATGTCTGTCATTTCTCTTTCTTCTTTCTTCTTGTCTCCTACTCCAGCCCTCTCCTGGGCAGTGCCGTGTCTGCCGGTCCTGCCTACAGGACCTGCTGTCACTGGTTGGGCCCTGGCAACACCCGCTTGCCTTTCTTTTCAGTTTCCTAGATTCTTCACATATAAAATATCCCACTGGGTATATTTTTAAATGACAACAATAAAAACTAGATGGACATTTTGATTTATATCATTGAGAAATATGCTATTTATGTTTTCTACTTATAAATATTTAGAATTATTCTGACTGTCAGAAATGAAGTGTTACCCTTTTGGTCCAGTGAAATTCAATCCACTTTAGATTTAATTTTTTCTGCTGATGTCATTGGATTTTTAAGCCAACATACTTGACCAGAGCTTGTTCTGAAGTTTGTGAATGAGTATCAGTCAGTTCACAGAGGCAAGCAGAGTGGACTTTGTGTTTTCCTATCACATGTAATGAGTTCTTTATGTCTTGGGCTATTCATTCTTTGCCACATTATGTCCTATTATTATGTTAATTTTTAGCACTTTAATGTTTTTCTTTTTTAGCACTTATGCCAATTTATAATAATTATTTGTATGAATCATTACTTAATGTGTTTTTTTTGACACACCGTACTATCTCCAAACGCAGCTACTGAACTGACTTTCCTGACCTTGACCACTCTGTTTCTCCTTCCTCCTGTGCCTGCCACACCAGCCTCCTTACTCCTGCCCTGCTCCAGCTCGCCAGACATGCTCCTATTTAGGAATCGTGGCCATTTCTATTCCCTCTACTTCAAATCTCTTTCCCTAGATATTCCCAAGTCTCAACCCCTGGCTTCCATGAGGTCTCTGCTGGTGTTCGGAAGGCCCTCTTCTTGACTTCCCCGTCTACCTTTCAATCGTTTCCACGCTCACATGTAGGGAGAGGTTAGGGTGTTATTATCTGACCCCTGAGGTCCTAATTGTATAATTTATATCACTATTGTAAATGGAAGTTTTAAAAAAGTTATGTTTCCTAATTGTATCGGAATGTAATTTGTTTTGATATTTTGATCTTGTACTCAGGAAGGTTGGTGAGCACTCATAACAGTTCTAATAGTTAATATGTAGATTCCCTTAAATTCCTATACTTTCAATCATGTCATCTGATGGCAGTTTTTTTTTTTTCCTCTCCAAATTCTTATTTCTTTTAGTTCTCTTTTTATCTTACTAGCTAGGAACTCAGAACAATATTGAATAGAAGCAGTGAGAGCTGGCATCTTGTCTTGTTCCTAAGTTTAAATGGCATGATTTTAATATGTCACCATTAAATGTGATGTTTGCAGCAGGTTTTTGCTAGGTACCCTTTATCAGAATAGGAAAGTTCCTTTTTATTGTATTTTTCTGAGAGATATTTTCAAATAAAAAAATATTTTTTCTTCAAATGGAAGAAAATAAAGACAGTCTTGTCCTACCAGATAATAACATATCACAAAGTTACAAGAAATAGTGCACTAGCACTAGGATAGAACAATGGCAGGTTAACAGTCTAGAGATAGATGCAAATGTAAATAAGAGCTTGGATTACTTGTTCTGGTTCCCTTTGTTTCATTTTGTTATATTTTCTTTTTATTCTGTTAGAGTTTCATCTTAACTATCTTTATGACTTTTCTTCCCAGTTCATTGGGGCCATGTCTTCTTGCAGCCTATTGAAGAAGCAGTTTTCTAGAATTTTGTTTTGAGTCCTGCAACAGGTTATTTTCAGAGATTTCCGACTCTTCTAAATAATGTTCATTTTTCCTTTTATTTCTTATTCTGGCAGACATTTTTTAAAGCTCAGTAGCTAATAATATATGATGTGTTATTTTTTTCTAAGCTTTAGTTTCCTCATCTATAAAAAGGAATAAGAGCTCCTAGATGACTGGGTTCCTGAAAGGAATAAATGAGCTGCGATGTGTAACATGCCTGGCACAATGCCCAGTGCTGGGCAGTGCTCTATAAGTTTATCTTCAATAGATTCAGGTTTGTTTCTCTTTATTCCTCCTCAATCAAGGCAAGCTCTTGGACAAGATGTGTGCATTGTCTTTTGCCCTAGTGTGATGTTTGAATTCTCTTTCCAGGTCTGCAGTGAGAGGGCAGGCTGAGGAGCACAGCATCCTGTCCAATTTCTAGATCTTAGCAGGCTTTCACACATCTAATATGTTGAATAGACACCTTCTACCATATCGCTTGGTTTGCTCATCCTCTGAATCAAAGAAATTGAAACCCATTCACTGTAATACTGAAATGTTATCCCATCC
>NW_005358043.1:3756512-3759668 GCF_000412655.1 Myotis brandtii | reverse complement strand
CACCCCATCCCATCCCACCCCATCCCATCCCATAACACTTTGTTCACAGAAAATGTATTCCTAACATTAGTGTAGACTTATGCCTGAAGAATGTCAGCTCACAGGGATAATGATAACAATGATGGACAATAATGGTAATGTCATTGAGCATTGCAAATACAGTAAAGTCTTCATCTAACTCATAGACATATCTCTCCTTGGATGATATCAGTTATAGACAAACAAAAACTCATGACATTTCCCCATAAATACTCTGCCTTTTTTCTATCTCACATCATCCCATCCTCCTCTTAACTCAGACTTGAACATTTCTCCTCCTATTTGTCAACTTACATCAATGATCACTGCATTCAAAGTTTACAAAACTGTCTTTCTTAATTCTTCCTTCATCTTTCCTTCCTTCCTTTTTTCCTTCCTCCCTCCCTCCCTGTTCCCTTCCCTTCCCTTCCCTTCCCTTCCCTTCCTTTAGTTTTAGTTTTAGTTTTTGGTTAATCTTTACCCGATGATATTTTCCCATTGATTTTTAGGGAGAGTGAAAGAGAGAGGGAAAGACAGAGAGAAACATCAATGTGAGAGAAACACATCGATTGGTTGCCTCCTGCACAGGTCCTGACCAGGGCCTGGCTGGGGAGAAGCCTGCAACCAAGGTTCGTGCCTTTGACTAGAATCAAACCCTGGACCCTTTGGTCCACAAGCCAATGCTCTATCTGGCTAGGGCAAACCGACTAGGGCAAAAACTGTATTTCTTTATGAAACTAGGTGGTCCTACATATATTCTTCCAAATACCATCACTCTTCAATGTGTATTTTCATTCATTTTTAATACAAAATGGGAGTATAGGTGGAAAATTATAACACATTTAAAAAAGAAATTGAAGAAGATACAAATAAATAGAAGCATATACCATGCTCATGGATAGAAAGAATTAACATCATTAAATGTTCATACTACCCAAAGCAATCTGTAGATTCAATGCAATCCCTATCAAAATACCAATGGTGCTTTTCACAAAACTAGAATAATTAAAAAATGTGTTATTTGAACAAAAAAGACCAATTGAGAAAGGAGAACAAATTTGGAGGTACCACACTACCAGATGTCAAATTATATTACAAGGTGTATAGTAATCAAAACAGCATGGTATTGGATAAAAAGAGAGATGTATATCAATAGAACAGAATAGAAAGCCCAAAAATAAACCCATGTCTATATGAACAATTGCTATATGACAAAGGAGGCAAGAATATACAATGGGGAAAAGACAGTATATTAAACATATAGTGTTGGGAAAATCGAACAAATACATGCTAAAAATGAAGCTAGACCACCTTATTACACCACATACAAGAATAAACACAAAATGGATTAAAGACTTAAATGTAAGACCCCAAAACCAAAAAACTCCTAGAAGAAAACATAAGCAGCAAAAATCTCTGACACTGCTTATTAGCAATAATTTTTCTGATATATCTCCTCAGACAGGGAAACAAAAGAAAAAATAAACAAATGGGACTACATCAAACTAAAAAGTTTGTGCATAACAAAGGAAATCATCAACAAAATAAAAAGACAACCACAGAACGGGAGAAGATATTCACCAATCATACATCTGATAAAAGGTTAATATAAAATATTTATCAAAGTACTCAATCAATTAAACACCAAAACCAAACAATTCAATAAAAATGAGCAGAAGACCTGAAGAGATACTTCTCCAAAAAGGTCATACAGATGGCCAACAGACATATGAAAAGATGCTCAAAATCACTAATCATTGGAGAAATGCAAATTAAAACTACAATGAGATATCACCTCACACCTATCAGAATGGCTGTCATCAAGAAATCAACAAACAATGTGTTAGTGAGGGTGTGGAGAAAAAGGAACCCTTGTGCACTTTTGGTGGGAATGCAAGTTGGTGCAGTCACCATGGAAAACAATATGGAAGTTCCCCACAAAATTAAAAATGGAACTGCCTTAAGACCCAGCAATTACACTCCTGGATATATATCTTAAGAAACCTAAAACACTAATTTGAAAAAATATATGCACCCCTATGTTCATTGCAGTATTATTTACAATAGCCAAGATATGGAAGCAACCCAAGTGCCCATCAATAGACAAGTGGATAAAGAAGTGGTACATATATACAATGAAATATTAGTTGACCCTTAAAAAATCTTACCATTTTATACAGTATGGATGGACCTAGAGGGTATTATGCTTAACTAAAATAAATCAGAAGGAGAAAGACAAGCACCATATGATTTCACTTATATGTAGAATTTAATTTTAATTTTATTTTTTTGTTTAAAGCATTACAAATAGTAGTACATATGTCTCCTTTTTTCCCCCATTGACCTTCCCCCGGCCTCCCCCAACCCCCAGTGTCTTGAGTCCATTGGTTATGCTTATATGCATGCATACAAATCCTTCAGTTGATCTCTTACCTCCCCCTCCCTGCCCCCCTGCAACCCTCCCCAACCTTCCTGCTGTAGCTTGACAGTCTGTTCGATGTTTCTCTGCCACTGTATCTATCTTTTTGTTCATCAGGTTATAATGCTCTTTATTATCCATAAATGAGTGAGATCATGTGATATTTATCTTTCTCTGACAGGCTTATTTCACTTAGCATAATGCTCTCCAGTTCCATCCATGCTGTTGCAAATGGTAAGAATTCCTTCTTTTTTATAGCCCCGTAGTATTCCATTGTGTAGATGTACCACAGTTTTCTAATCCACTCATCTGCTGATGGGCATTTAGGCTGTTTCCAAATCTTAGCTATTGTAAATTGTGCTGCTATGAACATAGGGGTGCATATATCCTTTCTGATTGGTGTTTCTGTTTTCTTGAGATATATTCCTAGAAGTGGTATTACTGGGTCAAACGAGAGTTCCATTTTTGGTTTTTTGAGGAAACTCCATACTGTTTTTCCACAGTGGCTGCACCAGTCTGCATTCCCATCAGCAGTGCACGAGGGTTTATTTTTCTCCACCTCCTCACCAGCACTTGTCGTTTGTTGATGATAGCCATTCTGACAGGTGTAAGATGGTACCTCTTGTTGTTATGATTTGCATCTCTCAGATGATTAGTGACTTTGAGCATGTTTTCATATGTCTCTTGGCTTTCTGAATGTCCTCTTTCAAAAAGTGTCT
>NW_005358043.1:3742441-3756358 GCF_000412655.1 Myotis brandtii | reverse complement strand
TGTATGAGTTCCCTGTAAATGTTGGAGATTAAACCCTTATTGGAGATAACATTGGCAAATATGTTCTCCCATGCAGTGGGCTTTCTTGTTGTTTTGTTGATGGTCTCTTTTGCTGTGCAGAAGCTTTTTATTTTGATATAGTCTCATTTGTTTATTTTCTCCTTAGTTTCCATTGCCCTAGGAGCTGCATCTGTAAAGATATTGCTATGACAAATTTCTGATATTTTGCTGCCTATGGCTTCTTCTAAGATTTTATGGTTTCCCATCTTATGTTTAAGTCCTTTATCAATTTTGAGTTTATTTTTGTGTATGATGTAAGTTGGTGATCTAGTTTCATTTTTTTGCAAGTATCTGTCCAGTTTTCCCAACACCATTTATTGAAGAGACTGTCTTGACTCCATTGTATGATTTTGCTTCCTTTGTCAAATATTAATTGAGCATAATGGCTTGTGTTGATTTCTGGGTTCTCTGTTCTGTTCCACTGGTCTATATGTCTGTTCTTGTGTCAGTACCAGACAGTTTTGAGAACAATGGTTTTATAGTATAGCTTGATATCTGGTATTGTGATACCTCCCACATTGTTCTTCTTTCTCATGATTGCTGCAGCTATTTGGGGTCTATTTTTATTCCAGATGAATTTTTGGAGAATTTGTTCTAGGTTTTTGAAGTATGCCATTGGTATTTTAATGGGGATTGCATTGAATTTATAGATTGCTTTGTGTAGTATGGACATTTTAATGATGTTGATTCTACCAATCCATGAACAAAGTATATTCTTCCATTTGTTCAAGTCTTGCTCTATCTCTTTTTTCAGCATCCTGAAATTTTCTGAGTTCAGGTCCTTTATCTCCTTGGTTAAGTTTATTCCTAGGTATCTTAATTTTTTTTGTTGCAATGGTAAATGGGATTGCTTTTTATTTTTATTTTTTTATCAATTAAGTTATTACAAATGTGTCCTTATCCCCACAGTACCCCCCATCCCCCTCACTCATGCCCTCACCCTGGGATCACTTTTTAAATTTCTCTTTCTGTGAGTTCATTATTTGTATATAGAAAAGCCATAGACTTCTGGGTGTTAATTTTGTATCCTGCTACATTGCTGAATTCATTTATTAAGTCTAGTAGTTTTTTGATGGAGTCTTTGGGGTTTTCTATGTACAATATCATGTCATCTACAAATAAGGACAGTTTTACTTCTTCTTTTCCAATTTGAATGCCTTTTATTTCTTCTTCTTGTCTGATCACAGTGACTAGTACTTCCAGTACTATGTCGAACAGGAATGGTGAAAGTGGGCATCCCTGTCTTGTTCCTGTTCTTAGGGGAAATGGTTTTAGTTTTTGAGTATGATGTTGACTTATATGTATAATTTAAAGAATAAAATAAACAAATAAAATAGAAACAGACTCATAGAAGCAGAGAACCAACTGATGGTTGCTTGAGGGAGGAGGTTTAGGGGAGGGTTGAAAAAGGTAAAGGGATTAAGAAGTACAAATTGATAATCACAAAATAGTCATGGGGGGTGTAAAGCTTAGCATAGGGAATATAGTTAATACTCTATATATATAAAAACCTAACATGAAAATTGTCACCTTGGAAGTTCCACCAGGAGACCAGGAGTTTGATTGCTCGTTATGATGTGCGCTGACCACCAGGGGGTGGCGCAGAACAAAGGAAGGCCCGGCCAGCAGCTGGAAGGCCCCAATTGGCCCTGATTGCCGGCCAGGCCTAGGTACTCTACCCATGCATGAATTTTGTGCACTGGGCCTCTAGTATATAATAAATATGTATGGTGCCAGGTGGGTACTTGAATTATTGGGGCAATTACTTTATAAATTACATAATTGTCTAATCGCTATGCTGTATATCTAAAACTAATCCTATATAATAAAAGGGTAATATGCAAATTGACCCTAACAGCAGAATGAATGGGAATGACTGGTCACTATGACACACACTGACCACCAGGGGGCAGATGCTTAATGCAAGAGCTGTCCCCTGGTGGTCAGTGCGCTCCCACAAGGGGAGCTCTGCTCAGCCACAAGCCAGGCTGACGGCTGCCAGTACAGCAGTGGTGGTGGTGAGCCTCTCCCGCCTCCTCAGCAGCGCTAAGGATGTCTGACTGCAGCTTAGGCCTGCTCCCTGCTGGCAAGTGGACATCCCCTGAGGGCTCCTGGGCTGCCAGAGTGATGTCTGACTGCCAGCTTAGGCCCGATCCCCCAGGGAGCGGGCCTAAGCCAACAGGTGGTCATCCCCCGAGGGGTCCCAGACTGCGAGAGGGAACAGGCTGGGCTGAGGGATCCCCCTAAGTGCACAATTTTTGTGCAGTGGGCCTCTAGTATATAATAATATTGAATGTCAACTATGATTGAAAAATAAATAAATAAATATTTAAAGATTAAAACAACATGGCAAGAGAAAAATGTCTTCTTAGAGAAGGTGGAATTTCAATTGAGTAAATTTTAAAATAACTATATATTGGAGAAGGGAATTCCATTCATTACCACCACCACCATGACCATCATCATCATCATCATCTTCATCAGAGCCAATACTTTCTGCATGCTTACTATGAGCCAAGTAATGTTTTAAACAGTCTCCATGCAGCAGTTCACTTAATTCTCATGGCAATACTAAGAGATAAATATTATTATCAACTCCATTTAATTGATGCATGCACTGAAGCACTGATAGATTAAATTTGTCCAAGAGTATTCAACGACTAAGCAATAGAACAATGTTTGAAACATAGAGACTCTGCTTATACCCACCATGCTATACTGCATAAAGAATTGACTGAGAAATAACATCAGATAAAAAAGAACATGCAGGGTTTGAAGAATTATCATAGATTAATATGACTAGACACTAATTAATAATAGTGTTTAGTCTCTGGAGAAATAAACTCTGGCCAAATTATGGAAGACCTTGAATTCTTTCCCCAAACTTGCTTTAAAGAAGTTTATTATTTCCTGGATAAAAGAGAGCTATCAAGGGTTTTTTTTAGGAGGTAAATGATATAAAATCTGGCTTTAGGTAATTGAGTTTGGAGGCAGTGAGTAGGATTTACAGATAACTGAATTTTAGAAGTTGCCAATTCTCTTCCCTCCTTTACAATATATATACAACTATTGAAGAACTTAGCACTCAGTTTCATTTGAAACAATATAACTATGGCACCCCCAACAAACTTGAAGAAACAAGAAATCAATTCATCATGGACCAGTAAGTACAGTCATCCCTGTGTATCTGTGGGTTTTGCATCCACAGATGCAACCAACTGCAGATTGAAAATATTTTTTTAAATGTAATGTTGCTGATGTGTACTATGTAGTTAGGACTATGATGGGTGTGTCTATACGGAACACGTACAAACTTTTTTTCTTATCATTATTCCCTAAACAATAACAACTATTTACATATAATTTACATTTTATTAGGCATGATAAGTAACTAGGGATGTTTTAAACCATATAGGAGGATGTGCATTGGTTATATGCAAATAGTATGCCATTTTATATAAGGGACTTGAGCATCCACCAATTTTGGTATCTGCAGAACCAATCCCTCATGGATACTGAGGGACAACTGGATAATAATAGTGACTCTAGTTGTCTTTATGACATTATTATTATCCAAATCTCCTTCTTCCATGGCACACAGTCTCTTCTAATTACTGGATGTGTTTATCAGCTGCAGCTTTCCTAAATAAAGAAATAATAAATGTTTACTTTGCATATCTCATTCCCCTCCACTCCAGGCAATCTGCAATTAGCAACCAAAGCAATAATGAAAGGGGCTTAGAAAGAACAATCAAAGATGTGTGAATTATGTATATAATTAAATTCCTTTGCTGAAACAAATGGAAGAGTTAGCAGTTACACTTTTCAGCTGCTTGTATTGAGCTCCCAGTGGACCCTTCTGAAGGAAACTGCAAAAGGTGGAAATTCTCCTCTGGGCAACCCTGCTGAAGTTCAAGTCCGAAGCAGCTCAGACCACGTACTGTACGTAGTTTTCAACCCTTGTTTGTGGAATAGCTATGTCACTAAACTAAATGACCTGTGGTTAATTAGCCTAACCCATAAAGTTACTGAGCTCTTTAATATGACACAAATCAAATATTTTGGCAGCAAATCAAAAAGTATATCCTATATTTCTATTATCTTGGTTTCTCATCTTTCTCTTTAAAATAAAATGTATTTTTGCACAAACCTTCCAACCACCCTAAAAGTGAATTTTATTTTAGAACTCTAAATTCCTTCTTTGCTTGATTCACGAAGTCACTGTGACCTGGGGGAAGGAGGAATACATTTTTTTTTTTTTAGCTAATGCAGCACCATGTTCATACCAAGAGCTCACACTGCTTCAAATCTGTCATTTAATTGGTTTTACTGACCTTTTGCTACAGCCCTAAAAGCAAACAATGCATTGTTTTCTGGGCCAAAATCACTAGGGCACAGAAGTATGGTATCTCAATCAAGCACTTGCAATGCTTTTTTTTGGTGGAGGATTTTGGTTTGATTCACAGATCCCAGCACAGGCCAAAGTGGGGCAGCCCTCCATCTGACCAATAGCTTGAGCCTCTCAACTTTCATAACAGAAATGCAGATATGACATCCACAAATGTCATATGAAATCCACTTACATGACATACACAGTGATATTATGAGTATGTCTTTAATCAGCAGTCAATGCTTTAAATCTTTTGCCAGAGAGTAGATACTTGAATCACCTATCCAGATATTACTACTCCCATGAATACTTCACTTTCCATGTTTCCTTCCTAGTGGAAGAATCCTAAAAACAAAATATCTTGGCTTCTCTCTGCCCTTATGAGCTAACATGACTGGGGAGTTTGGAAGGAGAAGAAACTGGGTGTGAATGAGCTGGACTACTATACTTTCATGAGAGAAAAAAGCCAATATTCTAACCTGCTCTTCCTAAGCCCTTTGAGGAGGGCCTTTCCTGGTCTAATGCTGCCTGAGACCATGTGGATTTGCCAGTCTATTTCTGGTATTCAGGAGTGGGAAGTCCACTTACCTACACTTAGAGGCCACATTTTCCAAAACCAGCCCTATTGGTAATAAAGGTGATGTGTAGGACCTCCACCTGCTGACTGATACATTTTATGCTTCAGTCAATTTCAATTGTGGTTGGTAAAAGGTGGTGTCATTTATTGGGTCCCATCTAATGCCCAATGACTACTAAAGCCCAACTAAGAAAAGTTATATTTAATAAAGACAGACTCCCAAGCCATCCACTCATTCCTTAAGGTTGTAAAGGTTCTAGTCTAATGTCATGTTGTGTCAGTATATTTTGAGCGTATATTAATGTTGACCCTCTCGGAATTGCCTTCACTGAGTCAAACATTTATGTTGGTTTTTACTCAAAGTTAGTATGAAAAAGGGCTATGTAAAATAGCGTGTATCTGTCGACTGTTGCCAAAAAATTTACCTGCTATATGCCTGTTGCTCAATGCTCCACATGTTTATTCCATGTGGTAAGTTTACTTTAGAATTTAGAAGCAGAAGAATATTGTCTTTACTCAAAAATTGTCATATTTACTCAGCCAGGTAGATAGCTGTGTAACCCATAATATTTCTCTTGTTTGATATTGCTCTCAGGTAATTCCTGGTCCAGTATAATGCTTAAGCACAGTAACTATAATAACCAATTTAAACATCATTCTTGCTTCATTCTTTTTGTAGCTTTAATATCTAATTGCAATTTAAATAGTACACACACAATGTTTTGTCAGCCATTCTAAACTCTTTAAAATAGGGATAAGGAACAATTAAAATAATATAATACATACAAATGAAAGCAAAGAATTTCCAGTGTTCGGTCCAGTATGTAAGGAGATTGGAAATCATCACTCCTGACATCACATAAGAAAAAAAGCTGAACAAATTAAAAATCAGCAGTTCTTCTCAGATCCACCAGAGAACTGAGGTCACAAGGCAAACCACACTCTCCAAAACTGAAGCGAGAGACAAATAGATACAGAGAATCACATCATCCTGCAACGAAAGCCCAGGAGCAGGGGCTTCCACAGGAACCGGCACTGGGATAGGAACACTTAGCCTGTGTTTAATTAACTGCTAGAGGCTCAATGTGGACAAGTTTGAGAGATAAAAATTCCAGGGAAGTCCAGTTTGGGGGCGTCTCCACACTTTTCTGAGTTTTACCTCCAAGAGCCTTACCTGGCTCTCTTGGGAAAATTGGGGAAAAATCTCCGCTTGCTTCTGGGAAAAGTAGCCCTTTAAAATAGGTTCAGATAATTCTTTTCTTCTTCTAACAAGGGCCTGCCCTAAATAGAAACTATTTTTTCACAGCAGTTTAAGCCATGTAGGGAAGGGAAATGCTCAATCCCAGCCCACTCTAATTTTCCTCTCTCACCTGCAGGGGAAGCAAAACAAACCAAAACTAAGAAGCATCTATAACGTTTCCATTCCAAGGACACAGTTTCACTAAAAAGCTGAGAGCTAATCTTAAGACTATAACATGTTTCTCCTTCCTCAATATCTTACTGCCTCATTAACAGGCTTCTGTATAATAACAGAGGAAAACAACAAGAACTGCACATCTTAGATCAGTGGTTCTCAACCTTGGCTGCACATTAGAATCACCTGGGAATCTTTTTAAAATCCTGATTTCTGGGCCTCAAACTCCGGAAATTCTGTTTCTTTGTTATGGGGTGGGGCCACAACATTAGTAACAAAGAAACAGAATTTCCAGAGGATGAGGCCCAGAAATCAGGATTTTAAAAAGATTCCCAGGTGATTCTAATGTGCAGCCAAGGTTGAGAACCATGGTCTTAGATCTTATTTAGGAAGAAATTTCTAGGGAAACCAAAGGAAAATATCAGGCACCAGAGAAAATGTTGCCTCTGACATCTACAGCTGCAGCAAGCAGTAAACAGAGCCTAACCAGTAGCCAAATAAACATAAAATCTCACCTTAAATACCTGTTTACATCAGTTCTTTATATCTAGGACATTATGTATAGCTTTCAACAAAAAAACAGTTTGAGGAGACAGAGCAAGCATCAGAACCAAACTCAGATATGGTAGAGAAGTTGAAATCAGACTGTGAATTTAAAACAACTGAGGTTAATATGCCAAGGGTTCTAATGGAAAAAGTGAAAAGAACAGATGGTTAATGTAAGGATACAGCTAGAAAGTCAAAGAAAAAATCAAAAGGAAATGCTAGAAACCAAAAGCACTGTAACAGAAATCAAGAATGCCTTTGGATCAATAAACTAGACACAGCTCAGAAAAAAAATGTTAATAGAAACTTCCAAAATTGAAATGCAATGAGAAAAACAAATGAAAAAGAAAGAAAAGAATATCCAAGAACTGTGGGACAATTACAAAAGGTGTAATCAACACTAATAAAAGAGAAATATGTAAATTGACTGTCACTTCATGACGCCCACCAGCCAATCAGGACTGAGTATGCAAATTAGCGGGACAAAGATGGCAGCGGCCACAGAGCCAGCCAGACCGGGTGGGAGGCTTGGGTCACCCCCTGTGATGGAGGAAGCCAAGCTTCCCACTTGCCCTGGCCAGCCGCTGAAGGAGCTGGCCTGAGCACAGGAGGCTTGGGTCACCCAGGCTGGCCACCAAGGGAGGGGCCTGCAAACGGCCCTCAGCCCCTCACCCAGGCTGGCCACGCCCCCATGGGGTGAGGGTCCCCGCTGGGGAGCATGGCCAGTCAGCAAACAGCCATCAGCCCCTCACCCAGGTGGCCATGCCCCCCCAGCAGGGACCCTTACCCCATGGGGGCGTGGCTGGCCTGCAAACTGCCCCAGCCCTTCGCCCAGGCTGGCACCATCCCCAGTGGGGACCCCTACCCTAATGGGGGTGTGACCAGCCTGTAAACCACCACAGGCCCCTTGCCCAGGCCGCCCTGCCCCCCAAGGGAACCCCCACCCTGATCCGGGACACCCTTCAGGGCAAACCAGCTGGCCCCCACCTGTGCACCAGGCCTCTATCTATACTAATAAAAGAGTAATATGCTAATTAGACTGGGAGACCGTTCAGGAGACCATCCAGATGTTTTTCTGGACAAAGCCATGGTGGTGGGGTTGAGGTAGAGGCAGTTAGGGGCCAAGAGGGGAGGACAGTTGTGGGTGATCAGGCCAGGATGGGATGGCAGTTGTGGGTGATCAGGCCGGCTGGGGGGCAGTTGGGGGTGAGCAGGACAGCAGGGGGGGCCAGTTGGGGGTGAGCAGGCTGGCAGAGGGGGCAGTTGGGGAAGATCAGGCTGGCGGGGGAGGGGGGGTAGTTGGGAGCAAGCAGGCCGGTGGGGAGGGGCAGTTGGAGGCAAGCAGGCCGGCAGGCAGAGTGGTTAGGGGCAATCAGGCAGGCAAGCAGGTGAGCGGTTAGGAGCCAGTAGTCCTGGATTGTGAGAGGGATGTCCGACTGCCGGTTTAGGCCTGGGGCCGGGCCTAGACCGGCAGTCGGACATCCCTCGAGGGGTCCCAGATTGGAGAGGGTGCAGGTTGGGCTGAGGGACACCCCCTACCCCATGCATGAATTTTGTGCACCTGGCCACTAGTATATACATAATGGGAATAAGAAGGAGAAGAAGGAGCCCAAAGAACAGAAGAAATATTCCAAGCAATAATAACTGAGAGCTTACAAAACTACAGATCTAGGATGTTCAGATAGCACCAACCAGGATAAATACCAAAATATCCTTACCTTGGCATATTATATTCAAACTGCAGAAAAATCAAAGGTGAAGAGAAAATCTTAAAAGATATCAAAGGGGTGGAGGGAAATTTACTATGAAGGAACAAAGATAAGAATTATAGGGGGAGAAAGGAAGGTAGCCACATAGGTAAACACTTGAACTCGCCGCCTTCCACAACCACATCAAAATTACAACTAAAATACAGACCAACAATAATCCAGAATCACTGGAAAGCTGGCTGAATGAAAGTCCTACAACTAGAAAAGTAAAGAAGAAAGCACACTGAGACTGGTAGGAGGTGCAGAGTCGCTGAACAGGCTGGTCCAGCACCCCCATGTGCTGCTTTTCTAATTGGGAAATTGTCTCTGCAGAGACTGCCTGGAGGAGTAAGGAGTCCCCCACACCAGACCCCCCAGCCTAGGGTCCCAGAGCTGGGAAAAGAAATCCCCATAACTATGGGCTATAAAAACAGTGCAGATTGGGGCTCAGTGACTCAGAGGCTTCTGGTGACCCAGCTGTTCCTCTTAAAAGGCTAGCACCATGAACTGAACTTACAAGATCCCGCTTCCTCTGAGCTCCAGCACCAGGGTGAGGTTCTGGGAAAAATAGACACATACGAGGAGGAACTGGATTGTCTGTCATTGGGGCAGGAAGTCAGGGGCAGCTTTCTCCCAGACAAAGGTGCTCACAGGGATCATTGTTTTTATGCTGGATAGAACCTGCCCAGTGGCAGGGCTGACTGGCGGCCATTTCTGTTTGCTCCACCCTGGTAATTCCCTAAGACCCCACCTCATCCCATTTACAACTGCACCCAAGCTGTGTGTAGCAGCTTTTGCATATGAATGGCCTGTCCTCAGGCTAAAATCTCTCAAACAAGCTGCAGCTGGGTCAGGGAGCCCCAAACCTATCAATAAAAGGCCCAAGACCCAGCACCAGCATCAGCCTGCCTTGCTTCATAGCTGGGTTTGGTCTGGGCACTTCCAAACCCGATACAAACAGCAGGAATCTGCAGATCTCTCTGTAGCTCCTGCTGGGTGGCCCCAGGCAGTGGCTGACTTTGCACCTCCCTGGATACCCAAGAGCCAGTGTACCAGTGGTCAGTGTCAGACTATACAAGATTACAACTCTACACATCCATAAGTGACACACTCACAGGGCAGAATCAGTGAGTACCATAGCCCTACTGAAGCAAGACACAGGGGTATCTCCTGCATAGCAGCTCTCCCACTGTAGTCGCAGCTAGTCTTCACAGCCAACTGGCCTGGAGGTCAATTCCTCCCAGTGACACCAACAGCAATCAAGGATCAATTATAATAAGAATATGCTCACAGTGCACAAAGGGGTGCACCTAGAGTTCCTAGCTCAGGTCCCTGGGGAGGCTAAGCCACTGAGCCTATAGAAAACCTACAACACAAAGCCACTCTACCAACTCAAGGAGACATAGCAGCTCTACCCAGTACATAGAAACAAACACAGGGAAGCAGGCAAAATGTGGAGACAAAGAAACATGTCACAAATTAAAGAAATGGAAAAAAAGCAAACTACTGGATATAGAGTTCAAAACCATGGTTATAAGGTTACTCAAGAATCTTTTAGAAACCACCAAGGGACTTGGTGAGACTTTCAAGGGTCTTAGTGAGAATGCCAAAAAAATGGAAAAGGATCAGTCAGAAATTAAGCATACACTGACTGAAATAAAGAATAATATTCAGGGATTCAACAGAAGAGTAGAGGATTCTGAGAATCAAATCAACGATTTGAAATATGAGGAAGCAAAAAACACCCAACCAGAAAAGCAAAATGAAATAAGAATCCAAAAATATGAAGGTAGTATAAGGAGCCTCTGGGACAACTTTAAGCATACCAATGTTCGCATTATAGGGGTGCCAGAAGATGAGAGAGAGCAAGATATTGAAAGCCTATTTGAAGAAATAATGACAGAAAACTTCCCCTACCTGGTGAAAGAAATAGACTTACAAGTCCAGGAAGCACAGAGAGTCCCAAAAAAGAGGAATCCAAAGAGGACCACACCAAGACACATCACAATTAAAATGCCAAGGGCAAAAGACAAAGAGAGAATCTTAAAAGCAGCAGTTAGTTACCTAGAAGGGAATGCCCATATGACTGTCAGCTGATTTCTCAACAGAAACTCTGCAGGCCAGAAGGGAGTGGCAAGAAATATTCAAAGTGATGAATAGCAAGGACCTACAACCAAGATTACTCTACCCATTTAGAATTGAAGGTCAGATAAAAAGCTTTGCAGACAAAAAAAAGCTAAAGGAGTTCTTCACCACCAAAACAGTATTGCATGAAATGTTAAAGGGCATTCTTTAAGAAGAGGAAGAAGAAAAAGAGAAAGATAAAAAACATGAACTACAAAATGACAACAAAAACATACCTATCAACAATTGAATCTAAAAATAAATGAATAAGAAATCCAATGAATAGAATAAACTGATGAATAAAATAGAATCAGAGGCATCGACATGGAGCAGACTGATGATTCTCAGAGGTAAGGAGGGTGGGGGTGGGAAGAAATTAAACAAAGATCTTGTATGGATATATGTATTACCTATGGACACAAACAATGGGGTGCAGGGCAGGAACCGGGTGAAGGGAGGTAATGGGGGGGGGGAAGGAAGGACATCTGTAATAATCTGAATAATAAAGATTTTTTAAAATAGGAATGGGAAGTACACTTTTTGTCCAGGGAGTCACACTTGGAGCAGAGGGAATAATCAGTGAATTCACACCTTTACCAAGGGAGGCTTCACATACTAGTAAATGAAATCCTAAACAAATAGTAAAACACTTTCTACTGAAATCATTGTGAAGTGAAATGCCTCCAGCTTGCTGGCTTCCTCTGTGGAGTATTCCCACACATTACTGCTTAGTGATGTTCCATTCACCTTGAAAATCACTATTTGCCAGGACCTGGCAATAAGGTTAGGCTAACATATGGTGGCAATGCCTTTTTATTCAGCAAGTCTAATTGAAACAGTACAGAGTGAGATGATTCAATATAATGCTGGAATTTTGGAATGTGTTAAAGAAGGGATTGGAAGAGTGATAGGCATGGGAGTGCCTCATAGCAAATGACTACTTCCTCTTCTCTCCTTCATTTTCCCTATGGTGCTGCATGGAGTTCTTCATTACATCACCAGTTCAATCATTCAGAAGTTTGTTCTATCAATTCCAAAGAAAAAGACTTATCACAGCCACCCAGCTAAGAGTACTAACCCAGCGCAGAACATGTTGGGTGCTTATTTTTCAAAAAGTATTGCTAACTTTGCTGCCAGACTTTGCTCTGATGTATACTTTACCCCTCAGAACCAGTTTTGCACCACCTTCACATTCAAGAAACACACACAATAATGGGCAATACAGACCTTGGCTATGAAGTGCTTCCAATTAAAACACAGTACGAGGAAATGAGAGACTGTATTAATACTATAAAGCAGAAGGAAGGAATGCTTGTGTGTGTGTTTTAAGGCATAGGTATCTCTTTTGGATCAAAAGCATTCCAAATTTGAAAACCCAATAAAAATAACACTTGTGAATTAAATTCCAGTTAGTATTACACACATGCTGAACTAAAGATGATATTGGTCATAAACAAAAATGTGTCAGCAAACATAAAACATAGTTTCACAGAGCTGAATTTATTTCATTGGACTTTATTACATGTTTGTTTCACCTTCTTGATTGATATTGGTATGTCATCCTTAATATAGTGTATAGTATAATGAGATCATATTTACCTCAAAGCAAATAAATTATGCCATTAATGATAATAATGAGAAGGATTAGATTTGGTAATCTGTAATCAGAAGTTGAAGCTTTAAATTGTACTGTCCCTATATAATGTTTTAATGGCTGCATATTTATTATATAAAGCTATTTACACACACAAAAACTTGGAATTTCCTTCATCCCTACAAATTTTCCACTCTTAGATCAGTTTATTGTGTGAAATGAAGTCATGCACTTTCTGCTTGAATATAAGAATAAAATATTAAAAGCCAAGGTACTCAAAGATTTAGAGCAAACAGCATACTTGTCTATATCCAAACCCAGCTTTTCAATGCCAGCAACTTAATATTTGTTATAAGTTTATAAAGCTTGATTTGCTTATCTAGTTATGTGAATCATTAGGCTGTTTTTAAAAAAAATAGATTTTATTGATTTTTTATAGAGAAGAAGGGAGAGAGATAGACAGTTAGAAACATCGATCAGTTGCCTCCTGCACACCCCCTACTGGGGATGTGCCCCCAACCACCATTTTGGTGAATTCCTCAAAACATTGAAGGAGTAAATTATTCCAATTCTCCATAATCTCTTCCAGAAAACTGAAGCAGAGGGAATACTTCTTAACTCATTCTATGTGGCCAGCATTATCCTAATACCCAAACCAGACAAAGACATAGCAAGAAAAGGAAATTACAGACTAATATCTCTCATGAATATCAATGCAAAAATCTTCAACAAAATATTATCAAATAAATTCTAACCATGTGTTAAAAAAATTATACATCATAACCAAGTGCAATTTATCACAAGTATGCAAAGCTGGTTCAAGGTTAGAAAATCAATGAATGGAGTCCATCACATCGACAAGCTAAAAAGAAACTTCACATCATCATATCAATAGACACAAAAAAAGCATCTGACAAAACCCATAACTCATTTATGATAAAAACTTTGAGCAAATTAAAAATAGGGGATTTCTCAAATTGCTAAAGAAGATCTGTAAAAAATTGACAACAAACATCATGCTTAATGGTATGAAACTAGAAGTTATATCACTAACAACAAAAATAAGAATGCCCCCTTTCACCACTCCCTTTCAGAATTGTACTGGAAGATCTAGCTAATGCAATAAGACATGGAAAGGAAATAAAAGATTTTCATACTGGGAAAGAAGGCATAAAATATGTCTGTTTGCAGAAGATATGATATATCTATCTACACTAATAAAAGAGAAACATGGTAATTAGCGTACTACCGCTACCCTTCCCATTGGCTAATCAGCATATCCTTATGCAAATTAACTGCCAGCCAAGATGGCTGCCAGCAGCCATGCACTGAAGCGAACAGGGAGGCTTGCTTGCTCCAGTGACTGGCGGACTCCAACGTTCCCCGCCTGACTTGCCGGCCTCTCAGCTGCAACTCTAAGCAACTATGTTGCAAATATAGAAGCTAAACAAAACCCCAGAAACC
>NW_005358043.1:3739802-3742156 GCF_000412655.1 Myotis brandtii | reverse complement strand
GGGAATGCCCATATGACTGTCAGCTGATTTCTCAACAGAAACTATGCAGGCCAGAAGGGAGTGGCAAGAAATATTCAAAGTGATGAATAGCAAGGACCTACAACCAAGATTACTCTACCCATTTAGAATTGAAGGTCAGATAAAAAGCTTTGCAGACAAAAAAAAGCTAAAGGAGTTCTTCACCACCAAAACAGTATTGCATGAAATGTTAAAGGGCATTCTTTAAGAAGAGGAAGAAGAAAAAGAGAAAGATAAAAAACATGAACTACAAAATGACAACAAAAACATAGCTATCAACAATTGAATCTAAAAATAAATGAATAAGAAATCCAATGAATAGAATAAACTGATGAATAAAATAGAATCAGAGGCATCGACATGGAGCAGACTGATGATTCTCAGAGGTAAGGAGGGTGGGGGTGGGAAGAAATTAAACAAAGATCTTGTATGGATATATGTATTACCTATGGACACAAACAATGGGGTGCAGGGCAGGAACCGGGTGAAGGGAGGTAATGGGGGGGGGGAAGGAAGGACATCTAAAAGCTAAAGGAGTTCTTCACCACCAAAACAGTATTGCATGAAATGTTAAAGGGCATTCTTTAAGAAGAGGAAGAAGAAAAAGAGAAAGATAAAAAACATGAACTACAAAATGACAACAAAAACATAGCTATCAACAATTGAATCTAAAAATAAATGAATAAGAAATCCAATGAATAGAATAAACTGATGAATAAAATAGAATCAGAGGCATCGACATGGAGCAGACTGATGATTCTCAGAGGTAAGGAGGGTGGGGGTGGGAAGAAATTAAACAAAGATCTTGTATGGATATATGTATTACCTATGGACACAAACAATGGGGTGCAGGGCAGGAACCGGGTGAAGGGAGGTAATGGGGGGGGGGAAGGAAGGACATCTGTAATAATCTGAATAATAAAGATTTTTTAAAATAGGAATGGGAAGTACACTTTTTGTCCAGGGAGTCACACTTGGAGCAGAGGGAATAATCAGTGAATTCACACCTTTACCAAGGGAGGCTTCACATACTAGTAAATGAAATCCTAAACAAATAGTAAAACACTTTCTACTGAAATCATTGTGAAGTGAAATGCCTCCAGCTTGCTGGCTTCCTCTGTGGAGTATTCCCACACATTACTGCTTAGTGATGTTCCATTCACCTTGAAAATCACTATTTGCCAGGACCTGGCAATAAGGTTAGGCTAACATATGGTGGCAATGCCTTTTTATTCAGCAAGTCTAATTGAAACAGTACAGAGTGAGATGATTCAAGATAATGCTGGAATTTTGGAATGTGTTAAAGAAGGGATTGGAAGAGTGATAGGCATGGGAGTGCCTCATAGCAAATGACTACTTCCTCTTCTCTCCTTCATCTTCCCTCTGGTGCTGCATGGAGTTCTTCATTACATCACCAGTTCAATCATTCAGAAGTTTGTTCTATCAATTCCAAAGAAAAAGACTTATCACAGCCACCCAGCTAAGAGTACTAACCCAGCGCAGAACATGTTGGGTGCTTATTTTTCAAAAAGTATTGCTAACTTTGCTGCCAGACTTTGCTCTGATGTATACTTTACCCCTCAGAACCAGTTTTGCACCACCTTCACATTCAAGAAACACACACAATAATGGGCAATACAGACCTTGGCTATGAAGTGCTTCCAATTAAAACACAGTACGAGGAAATGAGAGACTGTATTAATACTATAAAGCAGAAGGAAGGAATGCTTGCATGTGTGTTTTAAGGCATAGGTATCTCTTTTGGATCAAAAGCATTCCAAATTTGAAAACCCAATAAAAATAACACTTGTGAATTAAATTCCAGTTAGTATTACACACATGCTGAACTAAAGATGATATTGGTCATAAACAAAAATGTGTCAGCAAACATAAAACATAGTTTCACAGAGCTGAATTTATTTCATTGGACTTTATTACATGTTTGTTTCACCTTCTTGATTGATATTGGTATGTCATTCTTAATATAGTGTATAGTATAATGAGATCATATTTACCTCAAAGCAAATAAATTATGCCATTAATGATAATAATGAGAAGGATTAGATTTGGTAATCTGTAATCAGAAGTTGAAGCTTTAAATTGTACTGTCCCTATATAATGTTTTAATGGCTGCATATTTATTATATAAAGCTATTTACACACACAAAAACTTGGAATTTCCTTCATCCCTACAAATTTTCCACTCTTAGATCAGTTTATTGTGTGAAATGAAGTCATGCACTTTCTGCTTGAATATAAGAATAAAATATTAAAAGCCAAGGTACTCAAAGATTTAGAGCAAACAGCATACTTGTCTATATCCAAACCCAGCTTTT
>NW_005358043.1:3730995-3738561 GCF_000412655.1 Myotis brandtii | reverse complement strand
TGCCTGGCTGCCGGCCGCCATCTTGGCCAGCAGTTAATTTGCATATCGCCCTGATTAGCCAATGGGAAGGGTAGCAGAGGTACGGCTAATTACCATGTTTCTCTTTTATTAGATAGGAAGCTATTTATGCACACACAAAAACTTGGAATTTCCTTCATCCCTACAAATTTTCCACTCTTAGATCAGTTTATTTTATGAAATGAAGTCATGCACTTTCTGCTTGAATATAAGAATAAAATATTAAAAGCCAAGGTACTCAAAGATTTAAAGCAAACAGCATACTTGTCTATATCCAAACCCAGCTTTTCAATGCCAGCAACTTAATATTTGTTATAAGTTTATAAAGCTTGATTTGCTTATCTAGTTATGTGAATCATTAGGCTGTTTTTAAAAAAAATAGATTTTATTGATTTTTTATAGAGAAGAAGGGAGAGAGATAGACAGTTAGAAACATCGATCAGTTGCCTCCTGCACACCCCCTACTGGGGATGTGCCCCCAACCACCATTTTGGTGAATTCCTCAAAACATTGAAGGAGTAAATTATTCCAATTCTCCATAATCTCTTCCAGAAAATTGAAGCAGAGGGAATACTTCTTAACTCATTCTATGTGGCCAGCATTATCCTAATACCCAAACCAGACAAAGACATAGCAAGAAAAGGAAATTACAGACTAATATCTCTCATGAATATCAATGCAAAAATCTCCAACAAAATATTATCAAATAGATTCTAACCATGTTTTAAAAAAATTATACATCATAACCAAGTGCAATTTATCACAAGTATGCAAAGCTGGTTCAAGGTTTGAAAATCAACAAATGTAGTCCATCACATCGACAAGCTAAAAAGAAAATTCACATCATCATATCAATAGACACAAAAAAAGCATCTGACAAAACCCATAACTCATTTATGATAAAAACTTTGAGCAAATTAAAAATAGGGGATTTCTCAAATTGCTAAAGAAGATCTGTAAAAAATTGACAACAAACATCATGCTTAATGGTATGAAACTAGAAGTTATACCACTAACAACAAAAATAAGAATGCCCCCTTTCACCACTCCCTTTCAGAATTGTACTGGAAGATCTAGCTAATGCAATAAGACATGGAAAGGAAATAAAAGATTTTCATACTGGGAAAGAAGGCATAAAATATGTCTGTTTGCAGAAGATATGATATATCTATATATATAAAATCCTAATATACAAATAGACCGAACGGCGGAACAACGGAATAACCAAACAACTGGTCGCTATGACATGCACTGATCACTAGGGAGCAGGTGTGCGGAACATGGTGGGCATCTGCCATGGCGGGATTGTGGAATAGGTGAGTGGGGTCGCCACACCAAGGCGGGGCACCAGTCACTGTCATAGGGGCGAGCATCTGGTGGTTACTGGAAATTCTTTGCTCCTGTGCACTGCAGTCCCGCCGGGCACTCACACCTGCTGCTGGTGCCCACATCTGCTGCCAGCGCTGGCCCCACTCGCACCCGCTGCTGGCGCTGGAGCTGCTGCTCGCACCCGCTGACCCTTATCGCTCAGTGCCATCAGCGGTGTGAGCGGTGGCTGCTGGCCCTGATCACCTCTCAGGGCTTCTCCACTGCCCCCTGCTCCTGAGGGGCAATGGGCCCGAATCACTCCACGCCGTCAGCGGGTGCAAGCAGGGCCAGCACCATTAACGCATGGGAGCAGTGGCGGGGGGGAAGCAGGGCTGCCAGCAGACAGGGGACCAGGGACTGTGGTGGGAGGGGCCAGGTGGGGGCACGGAGGATGGGCCGAGACCCGCCCCTGTGCCCACCACAGCTTTGCGGCCCACAGTTCTTTTCAAGGTGCACAAATTCATGCACTGGGCCCCTAGTCTATGTAGAAAATCTCAGATTCAACAACAACCAAAAAAGCCTTATTGAATTAAGTGATTATAGCAAGGTTGCAGGATACAAGGTTTATATACAAATGTAAATTGCTTTCTATATACCAGCAATGAACAATTGAAATTTGATATAAAAAAAATACCATTTATATTCACAATGAAAAAAAGGAAATACTTTGGTATAAATCTAACAAAATATGTGCAAGATCTATATAAGGAAAACTACAAAATGCTGATGAAAAAAATCAAAGAAGACCTAAATAAATGGATATTTAATATACATGGGTAGGAAGACTCAGTATTATTAAGATATCAGTTCTTCTCTTTTCACCTTGATTCATAGGTTCAATGCAATCCTAATAAAAATTCCAGCAAGTTATTTTTGCAGATATCAACAAACTGATTCTAAAATTCATATGGAAAGACAAAAGACCTGATATAGCCAACACACCATTGAAGGAGAAGAACAAAGTTGGAGGACTGACACTACCTGACTTAAGACGTATCATAAAGCTGTGATCATCAAGACAGTGTAGTTTTGGTAAAAGTATGGACAAATAAACCAATAAAACAGAATAGAGCATCTAGAAATAAACCCAGAAAACTAATCAACTGATCTTTGACAAAGAAAACCAATTCAAAGTTTAAAAGATAGTCTTTTTAATAATATTGCTGGAACAACTGGACATCCACATCCAAAAAAGGAATTTAGACAGAGCTTACCCCTTTTGCAAAAATTACTAAAAATGAATTATAGACCTAAATGTACAATGCAAAAGTATAAAATTCCTAGAAGATAACATAGAAAGACATCTAGGTTACCTTGGGTTTGGTGATACTTTCCAGATATAATACCAAATTTTTAAAATTAAAGAATTTAACCAGGAGACTTGTCTGAGTGAAAGGCTGTCCTACTTAATCATGGATTTGGCCAAGGGTTTACCTATTGGCAAAGTCTCTCACAATGTCTTTTCAAAATTATAATTTAATACTTGTGTACATATTTATTTAATATTTATATCCCCCCAATCCACCAGCTTTTCTTAACCAAGGTGAAAGGCAGAATTAATTTCTAATGCCCTAAAGCTTCCCTTGTAAATAATGAAATAACTTCCCTCCTAAGCATCTAGAACGGTACTAGTTATGTACCATCCTTGGAAGAGTTGAAATGTTATACAGTTTAGAAGAGAAGTGATGCTTGAAAAAGACATAGAATAGATCCCAAGTTCTACTGAAGCCCGAGGGCATGAAATAGATCTTCTCTCCTCTACTCCTGTGCTCAGTGCCTGTCCTGTGTATAATACATATGAGGTGCTCAATCAATTGACATCTGCTCAGGGCTGTATTGGTTCCTTATCTAATTAGTCAGAGAGTCTTTCCATTTGAAAAACAAAAAAGGAATTCACTTTGGAAAAAAGCAGGGGAACTCTTTCTACATTTTTAAATTCCAGAGACAAAAATATTATGAAGTTTGAATATACTGAGCATTTGGACTCCATAAGTAGTCAGTTCAGCTAAGTGGAATATATAGATTTGTATCACTGAAATAAAAGCAATAATATCTATGAATGTTCAAGTTTTTAGAACATAGTATCAGCCAAATAAGAACTAAATATACCATGTGACTGTGTTCCAGGCTATGTGTGATGAACAACACAAATAGAATGTATGAGCCATAATTTTGAGCAATTTCCCTTATTTTTTAAGTACTGGAGATGATTAAGTTGGTTAGTAGAAATAAACAAAAAACTCCACCAAATTACAATTGGGAATCAGATAAAGCACCCCAGATAAGTTGTTGACAGGCTTTATTGTAGTAATATTATTTCTCTTATGAGTCTGATTATTTACATTAATCTTATCACTGTGAAGAGCTCTAAGTACTTGATAATCTAATATCTTCATCTTAGTGCTTCACCTACTTGGCATTATTAGTAGGGATCTTTTCCTCTCTTTGTTATAATAATGACTTCCTCACTCATCACACACCCTTGATACCCAATTAGTCACTCTTTCTTTCTAGTTTAAGTCTATTGTTAAGGATCACTCATTCTACAATTTTCCAACATCATGTTTTTACACTAGAGGCCCGGTGCATGAAATTCGTGCACAGGTAGGGTCCCTAGGCATGGCTGGTGATCAGGGCTGGCTGGGGCCTTCCTTTCCTGGCTACTGGCCGCCTGCTGGGGCCTTCCTTTGTTCCACGCTGCCCCCTGGTGGTCAGTGCATGTCATAGCGAGCGATAGAACTCCCAGTCTCCTGGTCAAACTCCCGTGGGGACACTTTGCATATTAGCCTTTTACACTATTAAATTAAAAAAAAGAAAAATTATCTGAGGACAAACCCCTGGGATGTCCAGTGGATACACCTTTCACTTTTATTGATACTCTTCTGGGTATCTGGGCACACATCATTCTATGGGGTTTCTTAAGACAACAGTAATTAGTCTGACTTTAACTTTGCATTTCTATGTAGAATAGAATTACAGGAGAAAAGTGTGTGTGTGTGTGTGTGTGTGTGTGTGTGTGTGTGTGTGTGTGTCTGTGTGTGCTCTCATCTGTAATTCACTATGTTAGCAGGATAAAACAACCAAGTATAAGTCTGTTTTATAAATTCTTCTAGAGAACAGCAGAATGAACATTAGCCACCATTAATTGAAGAACAAATGAGGGTTCTTTCTACAGCGTACAAACAAGGCCTTTCTATTGACATTACTGCCATTTGTAACAAGGTGGTCATTTAGAAAAAGTCTCTTCCTCACCTAAGCAATTTCCATAATGCTGCCCTTATCATATCTCCTTTGGTTTGATTTTTGAAACCTGAACCAACTATAGTATGTCCAGCCTTAGGACAGCTGAACTGTGAACTAACCTAGAGAGGGCTGGGTAAAGAAAACAAATGAATAAGAAAACAAAACAAAACTTAAGGCTAGAGATGGACCATTATCCTCTTCAGTGATTATTCTCTCCTAAGATGTAAGTCCCAGGATCTGCTTATTTTATTAAACAGCACTTCCCTGCCATCCTGCAGACAAATAATCGGGAGACTATATGAGCAGTTTAGAAGCTTGGTGTCAGAATTAAGACACCTAGGTCTGGATCCCAGGTGGTCCATTTACTGTGTGATCTGAAAAACTCAACCTCCCGAAGTCTCAGTTTCATCATCTGTAAAATGCTGGATACCATTCCCTACTTCTCTGTGACCTAAGATGGGAAGAGGTGGGGAACAGGTTGACGAAGAGCAGGCATTAGATGGAGGTGTTGGTCCTGGCTTTTGTTTTGGGTAGTGGGGGTCATAGGTGCTATCACATTATTAAAAATCAATAATTAAACAGATTCTATCAGTCAATAGAAAAAAGGAGCTTAAAATTACACTGATGAAATTACAATGCCTCATAAAGAATGATTCTTTTCTATCTACTAACCTAAAATTCAGGAAACTGAAATTGTAGTTAATGACTAGACACCCTAACCACAAACCAGATCATTAACACATCATTTAAAAGTCTAATCCTACAGGATATATAACCTAGAGTCACAGTACTATTTAAATAGTTGCTTACTTGTTTTCTAGATAAAACATGGTCTTGCATTCAAGAAGCTTACACTATTCAGAGTGGAAAGGGAAACAGTACTACAACATAAAATAATTATAAAAGTACAATTTCCTAGAATGTGTGATATAGATGACAATTTCTTAAAGGATCCAGGCAAAAGAGAAGACTTCCTAGAGTAAAAAGGTGAGCTTCGAGAAGGGTGGGATTAAAAACTGCAGTAAAAATTGTTTGGAGCACAATCCCACTTTTAAATGGGAGAGTTCTCTTTCTGTTCTTTCCAGGACGTGGGGACCATATCTACTCCTTACAGTAATTACTTTTCATTACCAACAAAAACCAATGCGCCCAGAGAGAAAGTAGAAATAAAGCAGTGGTTTAACCCCAGGTTGTATTTAACAACCACTTTCACTTTCGTGTTTCTTAAACACTAGTCTAACTTTAAAATAGATTCTAAAATATTGTCAGGGACAGGCACAGAGACAGAAAAGAGGAGCAAGATGCTGAATCAAGTGCGATGTGTGGTTGTATCTGAGACTCAAAGCACATGAGAATATAAGCAACTCTGGGAGAATGGACAAAGAGAAAGGGACATTGACATAGGAAAGAAAAGGAATGTTAAAGATAGTAAGAGACAAAGTAAAAACAGTAAATAATTTTATTTTTTATAACTTATTAAAATATAACATTAAAAAGCACATAATTTTGGAGAGAATAGTCATTTCAATTAGCCAAACTTGCAAATAGTGAAATTTTTTACTTAGCATATAACTTTAAAACTGTAAAGTATATTGTGTAATCTGATCTAGATGATCCAACTTTCAATTCCCAACACAACCAAGAATAAAAAGTTTTTATGAAATTAAGAAGTAGTAATTTAAGCAGAGGAAAAAGTACAGAAAAATTATACAGGCATGAGAATAGCCTCTCAAATCTCCCAGCATGAAAAACCACATAAACAAATTTATTTAAGTAAAAATAGTGTGCTATGTTGAAGAGCAGATGATATTTTAAAAATGTTAAATATATTCATCAACTGTTAAGCTCTTGCTGTGAACAAAGCAAAGTCTCTGCTTTCACTGAGCTTATATTCTGCTGGGAGAGGACAGAGAACAAACAAGAATCAAATAAATAATATAATTTCAGATTGTGATAATGCTCGGCAGAAAACAAACCAGGAAACAAGATAGAGAGTGAGAGGATGTGGTGAGGTGTGGTACAATGTTAGACACTGTGGTCAGAGAGAACTTCTCTGAGGTTATATTTGAGCATAGATCTGAGTGATGATGCAAACCAGCCATCTGAACCTCTAGGCCATGGGCTTGATAGGTATAAAGTTCCCATAGTATGGTAGATAGAAAGATGGGATGGGGGTAGATTGGTGAATACCTAGCTTGCTAGCTAGATAATTTATCTATACAGAACACTCCACCCAACAATAGCAGAAAATACATTTTTTCCCAAGGGACATGGAACACTCTCCAGGACAGACCGTATGTTAGGCCATAATGTCTTAGTAAATTTAGAAAGACTGAAAGCATGCAATGTATCTTTTCTGATCACAGTGAAATGAAATTAGAAATCAACAACAAAAGAAAAACCAGAAAATTCACAAATATGTGGAAATTAAACAAAACACTCTTGAACGATTTGTGAGTCAAATAAGTCCAGGAAGGAACCAAATTGGCATATTTTCTTAAGAACTGCTGAACTATAACGGCCATTGTTTTATTAGGTTTATATATAAATGTTGATAAATGTGTTGGCCTTTTCTTGTCAAGTTTTTATATCAGTGTTAGACAGTCTTCATAAATACAATTTGAAAAATTTCCCTTTTTGGTGTTTTGCCACAATTTAAATTCTATCCAACTTATCTGTTTCATAACTATCTCTATATATAAAGAGCCAGGGGCCATCGCAACTGAACAGACGACCGAACAGGCTGAGTGGGATGACAAGGCCGGCAGGGGGGTTAGTGAAGGACAACCAAACAACTGAGCAGCAGGCTGCGTGGGGCAACCAGGTTGGCAGGGGGGTTAGTGAGGGACAACCAAATGACTGAACAGCTGGCTGTGTGGGGTGACCAGGCCAGCAGAGGGGGCAGTGAGGGGCGACCAGGCCAGCAGGGGGGGCAGT
>NW_005358043.1:3726679-3730808 GCF_000412655.1 Myotis brandtii | reverse complement strand
ACCCCCTCCCCCCACGGGCCCTGCTCTGTGTGTGACAGGGTACGGAGCCCCAACCCCCCTGATAGGCCCTGCTCTGTGCGTCATAGGGGGCAGCGCCCCAACCCCCTGATCGGTCCTGCTCTGTGTGTGACAGGGGGTGGTGCTGCAACCTCCCCATCGACCCTGCCTTGAGTGTGACAGGGGGCAGTGCCCCAACCCCCCAGTCGGCCCTACCCTGAGCGTGACTGAGGGTGGCATCGCAACCTCCCGATCCGCCCTGCTCTGTGCATGACGGGGCGGCGCCCCAACTCCCCAATCGGCCCTGCTCTGAGCCTGACCAGGGGCTGCACTTAGGGATTGGGCCTGCCCTCTGCCACCCGGGAGCAGGCCTAAGCCAGCAGGTCGTTATCTCCCGAGGGGTCCCAGACTGCGAGAGGGCACAGGCCGGGCTGGGGGACCCCCCTCCCCACCCCCCCGAGTGCACAAATTTTTGTGCACCGGGCCTCTAGTATATATATAAAAAGTCAGGGACCAGAACGCCATAATGACCAGAATGACCAGTTGCTATGACGCCTACTGTGGCCAGTGAACCGGCCAGATCAGGGGGTGGGGCTGGCTGGCCAACCCCCCGAGGCCCTCCCCCCAGCCAGCCCCACCCCTGATGGGCCCCCACCACCCCAATTGGCATGCGGCCCCTCTCCCCAGCCGGCCCTGCCCCTAATTGCCCCCTACCCAAATAGGGGGTGGGGCCAGCTGGCCAACCTCCTGCAACCCTTCCTCCCACACAGCCCTACCCATATCGGCTCCCCCCACCCCGATCAGGGGCAAGGCCAGCTGGGTAACTGCCTGTGACCCCTCTCCCTGGCTGGCCCCACCCCCAGTGGGCCCCTACCACCCTGATTGGCCTGCTGCCCCTTCCCCCAGACAGCTCTGCCCCCAATCGGCCCCCCTTCACCAATCGGGGGTGGGGCTGGCCAGCCAACCTTCCCCAGCTCCTCCCCCAGCTGCTGACCCCCGATTGGCCCCCCAACCCCATTCAGGGTGGAGCCCACTGGCCAATTGCCCTCGCCCCTCCCCCCAGTCAGCCCGGCCCTGATTGGGGCAAGCCAGCCGGCCAATCTCCCGCCATTTCCTTCTCCCAACAGGCCTGGCCCCAATCCATCCCTATTGGGGCTGGGTCAGCCAGACCCCACCAGTGCACGAATTCGTGCACTGGGCCTCTAGTTTTAAATAATTAACAGTAAAACCATATAGGCGTAGAGATTTTAAGGAAGAAGATCTGCAATAACTTTTATAATTGCTTCCACTGTTATTTGTCTGTTTAGATTTATCTATCTTTGCTTCTATTCAATATTTGTCACTTATGTTTTCAAATGTATTTTTAAGATCCTTTAATTTTTTTAATTTCCTCTATATTAACAGTTATTTTCCCTTTTTATTTCTAATTTTGTACATTTTTTCTGTAATTTTATTATTATGCTAGCTGGTGGTTTATCTGGTTGTCTGTTATGCTGTCATCAAAGAATCACCTCTTTTTTGCAGTTGTACTGTATTTCATTCTTTTAAATGCATAGTTAGATTTTTGTGAGTTTCTTTATCTTTTCTGTAGCCTTTTGTAATGGATGAACTTATTCGCATTTATACATGATAAGAGATATGTGTAGTATTTATTATTCCATGTTATAAGTTTTATATTACTATCAATTGTTATATGTATGGTCTTTTCTATATTTGGTTTTACAAGTGTGTGTTTGTATGTGTTTCTTTAGATAATTTGGAAGGTTTATTATCAGTTTGGGGGATATTGTTTTGCTACAATCATTATAGCTTTATTTACTATCATTAACTCTCCAATTCTTGATTTAGCAACTTCAGACTACATCTGTTGAGCCCCAGTTACAGAGGAATATCAGAAAATGATCACAAATGAACCTCTTTCCACTTCCTCCTTCCCCCTCCATGCTTGATTTCTATTGTTATGTTACCATTTTTTCACATTGTCAAGGTTTATAACATCAATATTTTGTGACCACATTTTCCATAATTGCTTAGTCTCAATCTGTATTTAAATTAATTGAATTCTTGTCACCAGTCTTTTTTATTGTGGCTTCTTCCTTTACTTCTTAGTTTATTGACTTTAATTTTTCTAATTTTTTCCAAAAGGTCATATAGCTCATTGGTTTGTTTATAATTGAGATTGTTTTTATATTTAAATGTCAGCTTGACTGAGAAAAACACTTTTGGATCTGACCTTCTTTTTCTCAGCACTTTGCAGACATTGAATAATTCTTAGAGAAGTCTGAGACTATCCATATTTTTTTTACTGGTAAATAATTAGTATTTGCCTGGATAGGTAAAGAATTTTGTCTTAATCAGTAAAATTAAAAAAACAACAACACTAGGATATATCTCAGTATAGCTATTCCTACATCAATTTTCTTCCCCAGGAATAAGATGTTCTAGATTAATTCCTTTTAATCAGGGAAATGATCTTCTACTGGTTCTTAAATACAATTTCTGATCCATTTGTCTAATTCCAGGACATCAATTACCTTTATTCTAATTAGTCTTTGTCCTCCAAATTTCTTCTTTTAAATTTGATTTATTTGTCTTTTTGTTTTTTAATCTACAAACTGATTTTTAATGGTTTTGTAGTGGAGTTGTTTTGGCTCTCAATTTGTTCCTAAATTATGAGGCATGGTTTGCATTCCTTAGAAGCAGACTCATAAGTATAAGCAATTTATTTGAGAGGCAATTCTAGGAAACACTAGTAGAGGAGTGGGGAAGTAAGACACAAAAGGGAAGGAATCCAATAACATTACTAAGCAAGTCACCACTGTGGGCAGGGAGCTAAAACTTACTGGGGAAATCTTTGGGACATTGTGGAACATGTCTCAGAGTTTCCTCAACTAATAGGAAAAGAAGTGAGGGTATTTATTCACAACTTCCTGTCTGTCACTGGTTGTAGGCTGTTTTTAAGGAGCATTAGCACAAACACCCTGACACTTCTCACTTGATCTGATTGTGGGCTAAGCATACTGCATTGGTTAAAAAAAAAAAGACTCCAGGCAGTGTCACAGGTATCCACAGAAATCACAGGTTTACAGAGAAGAGATATAGAGAGAACAAGGCCAAGGGGATATAGGTAGGATACTAATGGCCAATTCCCTTTTCATCTCTGTAGTTTTCATCACTTCACTTTTTCTTTTTATGTTACATGAAAGAAGCCAGCCACAAAGACCATGTATTATATTATTTCATTTATATGAAATGTATAAAACAAGCAAATCTGGACAGAAAGAAAGTAGATTAGTGGTTGTTTTAGGCTACAGAGGTAGGAAGGGAGGCTGGGGAGGAATGGGGAGTGACTGCTAATGATTCTTTGGGGAGTGATGAAATCTTCTAAAATTAGAATGTGAGGACAGTTATACAATTCTGATATATACAATGTGAATATATCAAAGCTTTTAATTTTACATTTTAAATGGGTGCAATTTATATGTAAATTATATGTCAATAAAGTTGTTTTAAAAACAACAATATAGACCTACATCCAAAAAATCCTCAAATATTTTAAAATTAAATAACACATTTCTAAAGAAGATATGGTATACATATATAATACTCAGCCATAAGAAAAGATAAAATACTGCCATTTGAGACAACATGGATGGACCTTGAAAATGTCATCCATCAGTCTGAAATTGACTAACATAAGCTAAGTGAATAAATCAGGAGGAAAAAAATAAAGAACTGAATGACTTCACTTATATGTAGGATATAAAACTGAAAACAACAAATGAACAAACAAAACAAACAAACAAAAAGTCAGACAAAGACAACAGCATGGTAGTTAACAGTGTCTATCTCTTCAAGCTTTTCTTTTCTCACTAGATTTTCTACTTTTTTTTATTTCCTAGAGATGACAAAGCTTTCCTGCCTCGGGTCCTTCTCAGTGGCTGTTCCTTCTCCCCAGAATGCTCTTTGCCTCACACTTTGCCTGTACTCCTTCTCATCCTTCAGGTCTCAGAACTCTCCCAGAGAGGTACCTCCTATTCCAGGAATTCAGTCAGCTAATTCTTTTAAGTATTTCATATAACTCTTCATTTTTCTTTCAGAGCATGTACTACATTTTGTAATAATATGTACA
>NW_005358043.1:3721289-3726629 GCF_000412655.1 Myotis brandtii | reverse complement strand
TATATATAATTACATATATATATTTGTGTGGCTACTTGATATATGTCCCTCCCATTATACTAAAAGCTCTGTGTATTTATACCCTCATCCCTAGCCTATGGCATTTTGCCCAGAAAATAGTGTATTCTTAATAAATATTTATTAAATGGATAATGAGGATATAAAGATAAAGAAGACACACTTCTGGCTCAGAAAATGCACACACAATTCTTTCCCTCTAGTCTCATTGATTTGTTTTCCTTACCAGGATTAGAAATGGCAATAAGGAGCAAGATGACATCTATTATCCTGACTTCATATTTCTTAGTGAGAGGAACTTTGGTCAGAAATTGACTAATATAAGCAAATGTAACAGCCTGAATCTGGGCCTGAAAATGGCAGGAGAAGCAGGATTAACTGGGGCAGGAAACTAAATACAGGACTTATTCATTACGCATTGAAATCCAGCAGGTGGATAGCTAAAATACCCATGATTGGAATTTATTAGGGTGTAGACTTAAACAATACAATACTTATATTCTTTTTCACACATTTGTCATTTCTCCCTTAATTTCTTAAAAAGTAGAAATATTTTTAAATAGTGTTGCATGTGAATGACTAAGGGAAAGATCCAGACTTTTGCCCAAAGGAATAACAAGTGGCAGCAATCGTTAGCTACCAAAGCCAGAGCAGCCAAGTTTACTTAAAAACAAACATGCGTCCTATTTTAAATGCAGGTCGAATGGCAAATATTTGTTCCTTGTAGAGATTCCATCTTTCTTTCAGTCTTGGATGACAAGCCATCCTTCCTAATATCCATGGACCCCTATACCCATGTCTCAAATACCATCCTCTCCTTCCTCCCCTGGGAGACCTTCACTTTGTATCATCTTGTATCTTCTGCCTTGCTCTCTCTCTTTCTATTGGAAAAATCTCCTTGAGCTATAAATATGTTTGCTTCTCCATTTCCTAAGTTCATATTATCCTCTGGCTACTATATAATTTATATCTTCCATTCTCATTAAAGCCTTTCCATCTTCATACCTACCACTCCTTAACTTACTGCAATCTGGCCTCCATTCCACCACTCAAGAGAATGCCCTCTGGAATGTCCTCTTACCTGACAAATCCAAAAAGAATTTTCTAGCCTTTATTTCAGTGGTGAGCCAGTAAATGTTGAACAACCAGCTTTTCAGAGCAGGAGTTAAGGAGCTTGGCTTAGTAGTGTACTCCACTTTTAATGGTGCAAATACCTTCACCAGAGCTGATTTCAGTTACTAACTTGTCACCAACTGGCTTGCAAAAGTCCTGAAATTTTAACATTGGCTCTGTGCACCATTACAAGCATGCTAAACCTTCTGTTACATGGGAATCTGTTGATCTCTAATCCCTTGCTTCAACTTCCCAATCTTTTGTGTTCCGTGACACCACTGCCTTTGAAATTCCTACCCTACCTTTTTGAGTATTTCTGGCCTGTTAAGTTCTTGGCTCTTTTTTCTTCTCTTGCTTAGGAGTTGTGGTTCCTTCTCAGGGGTCTGTCCAATGGTTTTCTTTCTCAACAACGGTTCCTGGTAAAATCCAATAAAATCTTATTTTAAACATATATCTCTTACACAGAAGCTCTACTCTAACTGCCTGATGGATATCTCTGCTAGATCAGACAGACTCCGCAAATCCAAAATGTCACATTCTTTCCCATAATCTGGCTTCACTATCTACATTTAATCTATAAAGCACTGCTTTAGCTCCTAATTAATTCTTAAATTCATCCGTGCCTCTCCATTCCTACCACTTTTGCTAGTTCTGAGAGCCAGAATCATCTATAAAGCAACCTATAAGATTCAAAGTTAATAATGTCCTTCCCTAGTGTCGAATTGTTTAGTGGGTCACCACTCACTGATAGAATTTCTCAGGATGTGTATTGTGTTGTAAGGGGAAAAAGAGGTTTTACAGTGAAATAAGCCTAGGAGTTAAAGCAAAGTTTTGTTTTTAATTTTCAGAACTTTTAATATGCTAATGTGAATCATGAATTTCTGAGAGGACTGGAATTTGCAGGCATTTTCAAATATATTTGAACAGCCTAAAATTTTTATTTTTTAGTCAGGGAAGAGAATGAGTTAAAACAGTATTACCTAAAAAAAAGTCAAACTCATAGAAAAAGAGAGAGAAAAGTTGGTTACCCGGCCTGGGGGGAGGAGTAAATAGGGAGAGGTTGGTAAAAGGATACAAACTTTCAGTTCTAAGATGAATAAAGTCTGAGGATCTGATGTATACTATGGTGACCATAGTTGATAACACTGTATTGTACAATTGAAATTTGCTAAGAAAGTCGAACTTAAAAAATTGAAGCAGCCCAGCTGTGGTGGCTCAGTGGTTGAGTGTCAACCTCTGAACCAGGTCACATCTTGATTCCCCATCAGAGCACATGCCTGGGCTGTGGGCTCAAACCCCAGTTCAGGGCATCCAGAAGGCAGCCAATCAATGATTATCTCTCATCATTGATATTTCTATCTCTCTCTCCCTCTCCCTTCCTCTCAATACAAATATATTTTTAAAAAAGAAAAGAAATTGAAGCAGTAATTTAAAAAACTCCCAGCAAATGAAAGTTCTGGACTGGATGGCTTCACAGGTAAATTTTACCAAACATTCAAAGAAGAATTAACATCTATCCTCCTCAAACTATATTTAAAAAATTCAAGAGAAGGGACAACTTCCAAGCTCTTTTTAAAAGGCCAACATTATCCTAATTCCAAAACCAGATAAAGACACTACAAAGAAAAAAAAATTATAGGCTAATACCACCAATGAACATAATGTAAAATCTTCAACAAAATGTCAGTAAATTAGATCCAGTAATGCATTAAGAAGATCATACACCATGATCAAGTGTAATTTATTCTGGGGATGCAAGGCTGGTACAATATTCACAAATCAATAAATGTATTACACCACATAAACAAATTAAAAGACAAAAATTACATGATCATATCAATAGATGCAGGAAAAGCATTTGACAAAATCCAGCACCCATTTAAACTCTCACCAAAGTGGGAATAAAGGGGCCATGCCTCAAATTGATAAAGGTCATATAAGAAAAATGTACAGCTAACATCATACTCAAGAAGCAAAAACTAAAGGTATTTCCTTTAAGGTCAGGAACAAGACAGGGATGTCCACTTTCATCACTCTTATTCAACATAATACTGGAAGTTCTAGCCACAGAGATCAGAAAAGACATAAAAGCCATTCAAATTTGAAAGGATAAAGTAAAACTGTTATTATTCACAAGATGGCATAATATTGTACATAGAAAACCCTAAAGACTCCACCAAAAAACTACTAGATCTAATAAATGAATTTGACAAAGTAGCAAAATACAAAATCAATATCCAGAAATCAATGGCATTTCTATGCACCAATAATGAACTATCAGAAAGAGAAACTAATAAAACAATCCTATTAATTGCAACAACAACAACAACAACAAAATAAGGTACCTAATAATACATTTAACCAAGGAGGTAAAAGACCTGTACTCAGAAAACTGTAGAACATTGAAGAAAGAAACTGAGGAAAATACAAATAAATGAAAGCATATACTGTGTTCATGAATTGGTAGAATTAACATCATTAAAATGCCTAAAATACCCAAAGCAATCTATAGATTCAATACAACCCCTATTAAAATACCAATGGCATATTTCATAGATCTAGAACAAATATTCCAAAAATGTATATAGAACCCCAAAAAGATCCTAAATAGCCACAGAAATCTTGAGAAAAAAGAAAAAACGTGGAGGGATCACATACCAGATATCAAACTATACTACAAGGCCTCTATAATTCAAACAGCCTGGTATTGGTATAAGAACAGGCATATGGATCATTTCAATAGAACAGAGAGCCTAAAAATCAACCCACACCTCTATGGTCAATTAATATTTGACAAGGAGGCAAGAGCATACAATGGAGTAAAGATAGTCTCTTCAATGAATGGTGTTAGAAAAATTAAACAGGAACATGCAAAAAAAAATGAAACTAGATGACCAGTTTACACCATACAAAAGAATAAACTTAAAATGGATAAAAGACTAAATGTAAGTCATGAAACCATAATAATCCTAGAAGAGAACATAGGCAATAAAATCTCAGACATCTCACATAGTAGTATTTTCACTAATACATCTCCTGGGGCAAGGAAAACAAAAAATAAAATAAACAAATGGGACTCCATCAAATTAAAAAGCTTCTGCACAGCAAAAGAAACCATCAACAAAATGAAAAGGAAACCCACTGTATCAGAGAACATATTTTTCAGTGATACATCTGATAATGGGTTAATTTCCAAAATATTTAAAGAACTTATACAATCAACCACAGGAAGATGAAACAATCCAACTTAAAAATGGGCAAAGGACTTGAATAGACACTCCTCCAAAGAGAATATACAGATGGCTAGTAGAACTAGAAAATGCTCAACATCACTAATCATCAGATAGATGAAAATTAAAACCACAATAAGATATCACCTCACACCTGCCAGAATGAATACCATCAATAAATCAACAAACAAGTGCTCATGAGGATGTGGAAGAAAGAGAACCATAGTACACTGCTGATGGGAATTTAGACTGGTGCAGCCACTATGGAAAGCAATATGGAGTTCCCTCAAAAAATTAAAAATAGAACTGCATTTTGACTCAGTGATCCCACTCTGGGAACATATCCTAATTATACCAAAACACCAATCAGAAAGAATATATGCACCCTTATGTTCATTACAGTAATATTTACAATAGCTAAGATCTAGAAACAGCCCAAGCACCCATTGGTACATGAGTGGATAAAAAAAGCTGTGGTACATTTATACAATGGAATACTACACAGCTGTAAAAAGGAACTCTTACCTTTTGTGACAGCATGGATGAACCTTAGATTCGATTGTAATGCTAAATGAAATAAGCCAGTCAAAAAGACAAATACTATATGATCTCACTTATATGTGGAATCTAATGAACAAAATAAATTGATGAGAATAATAGAACCAGAGTCATGGATATAGACAGATAGATGTTAGTGGAGAGGTGTATGTGTGTGTGTGTGTGAGCGGGGAGAAGATGGGATGAAAGAAGGTGAAGAGAATAACCAAAGAAAAAAAAATATATATATATCCCATGTTCAAAGGCTGTTAAAATGCATTGTTTACCCATATCTTCAGAAAAAAATCACTTCTACTGTTGTGGTAAACAACCTGCTTCCCTATTTATAATGGTCTGGCCCTCTAGCAACTTCAGCGTGAAATTATAGCTAATTTGCCTACAAACGTCAGGTGGTCATAATAATCTGGCCACTCAGTGTATA
>NW_005358043.1:3703282-3720864 GCF_000412655.1 Myotis brandtii | reverse complement strand
TCTATCTCTATCTCTATCTCTATCTCTATCTCTATCTCTATCTATCTATATAAATAAGTAAATAATATGCAAATTAGCCGGGACACCGTAACAGTCACAACTGGTCAGGAGAAGGCTGCGCGCACAGGTGAGGCCCAGAGCGGAGACAGAGACAGAGATGGGGGGCCTGCCCAAGCCGCCCCGGCCGAGAGAAGGCCCAGAGAGGAGAGGGCGGGACCGCCTGCAGCCACTGCGGCCGAGGGAAGGCCTGGAGAGGAGAGGGCCTGCCAGCCACGGAGCACCAGCAGTCCTGCCTCTGCATGTGAGCTGCAGAGGAAACACCTTTTCTGACCACTCACTGGCTAAGCTCCCTGTATGCCACTTACAGTTTTCTTGGTAACTTGGGTAATAAGAATCCAAGAAGGTAATCTAGGGTTTTTCCACCTCACTCCTGGAGGAAAAAATGAATGTCTGCTGCTGGAGGGGTTAAGAAATGTCATATCCTGTCCTAGCTGGTTTGGCTCAGTGGATAGAGCCTTGGCCTGCCGTCTGCAGGGTCTGGGTTTGATTCTGGTCAAGGGCATGTTCCTAGGTTGCAGGTTCCTCCCTGGCTGGGGCCCAGGTCAGGGCTCATGCAGGAGGCAACCAATCAAAGTGTCCCTCTCACATTGATATTTCTCTCTGTCTTTCCCTCTCTCTTCCATGCTCTCTTAAAATCAATGGAAAAACATCCTCAAGTGAGGATAAAGAAAAAGAAAGAAATGTCATATCCTATGAAAGAGACATCTTGAAATGCCTAAAGAAAGTTGTCATTTTTTCGTGGTGAAAGGACTGGAGTCCATGTTGATGAAAACACCTTGGCAGCTGTGGCAGCCGGCAGTGGCAGCAGCAGCAGCAGGGTGATGAGGGCAGCGCCTTCCCCTGATCAGCCATGTTGCCTCCTGCAGAGGGAGGCCAGACTGCAGCTTAGCTCACCGGGGAGTGGGCCTAAGCTGTCAGTAGGACATCCCCTGAGGGCTCCAGGACTGTGAGAGGGGGCAGGCTGGGCTGAGGGATTCCCCCTCCAGTGCATGAATTTTGTGCACTGGGCCTCTAGTGTGTATATATATATTTATTGATTACAAAGAGGAAGGGAGAGGGAGAGAGATAGAAACATCAATGATGAGAAAGAATCATTGATTGGCTACTTCCTGCACGCCCCCTGCTGGGGATTGAGCCCACAATCAGAGCACGTGCCCTGACCTGGAATCAAACCGTGACCTCTTGGTTCATAGGTTGACACTCAACAACTGAACCACATCAGCTGGGCATGCAAGCATATCTTTCATATTCAAACCAACCAATCCATAATCCATACATACAACCACCTCTTTTATTAGGTTCTCACAGTGCTCTTACACTCCACACAATTATTATCCTGCCCTAATTACCTCAGGGCCAGGTAACAGACAACTAGAAACAGCCCCTATTCCCCAGAGCCCAAACTAGCTAACCCGAAACCTCCTTACCCTACCTCGTTAGTTCCTTCTGCAGAAACCACTGTAAAGGCTCTTGCCCATGTTTTCCCCTCATTCCCCCTGACTCTTGACGGGCCCTGGTGCTGCCCTGGTGGCCCTACATGGTGTGCTGTGCCATTTCACCTGATTCTAGGGATCTGTGTGAATGTTTTCCTTCATGACAATTATTTTCTGTCTGTGTGTCTTATCACACCTGGTAAAAACAAATCCCAGGTACATTTTTAAACACTGTTACATGCTGGATTTTCAATAAATGTCTGCTGAGTAAATAAGTTAATTAATTAGTTTACTGTGGGTTAGAATATGAAAACTGCCACCCTAATTAGCCTGCCAGTTCACCTAGCTCTATATTCTGATATCAGCGAATCCATCATAGAAGAATTCAATTGTCTTTCTTGACATCAATAGCTAAGCCACATCTTCAAACCAAACAAAAATCTCCTTAGAAAAAAGACAAAGGAATTTCATGCTGTTCCCCATCTTCCCTGAATATAAAATGAAAAAAGAAGGGGGCAAGTTTCTGTTGCAGTGAGAGAGTTAGTTTGCTCCCCTTCACTCCTACCATCTTTAAATCTAACCCTTAAATTTAGAAATAGTGAGGAAAGTCCATAAATTAAGACAAGGTTACCACTGAGACAGTAGCCAATGAAAGCCCTGTCTAGGAGATGGCAGGAGAATGCCCTTCCATCATTTCTGTATGAGCAGCGTGGATGCATAAGAATGTTGCTGCAGGCCATCTGTAAAAACTTTTGGCTCATTTAAGCAAATGTGCAAAGAGACCATGTCCCTCATTTCCAGTTAAGCCTGGTCACTGAAGCAGTTATGAGTCTTTATGTTACAAGTGCCAGAAAAACCTATCTCAAAATGGATTAAACAATCACAACTCATTTGTACACAAAAGATAAGTCTGGAGGTAGACTGGTGCCCTTGTAAGGTTAAAAACAACTAAATCAGAAAAAGTCTTCAAAAAAAAAAAAACCATACATGCAATAAGGTAACCATATAAAAAAGGGAGAAAAAAAGGAAAGTATGAACACAGGATTCAAGTCAAGGGTTAAATGAGGCCAGGGAAGGCCAGGGTTACGAGAGGTCAGGGAAGGTTATATGAGATGGGGAGGAAGCCATGTGGTTAAGATTGGGGTTTTGTTTTACATGAGTTTTAGGATGTTTGTTACATTATGGAAAACATAATAAACACAAGTAAGCACACTGAGTTGGAAGCAGAGCTAGAACTAGAATAAAAATTTTCTGAACCTCGTCCAGAGTTCTAGGTTCAGAAAAGAGAACTTGTGCAAAAGAGAAAAGCTGTTGTCAGCAGGGGTCTGGGCTCCTGGTCCAATAGCTCCTCCTCTTTTGCAACAGGGAGAAAGTGCAGGGTGACTTTGTAATATTCTGTACTCAGGTAGGCACAACACAGGGCCTTGTTGTGTGCTAAGAGAGGATTCAAGCTAAAGAATTTCAGATAAGATAAATACGTATATAGTATTTTTCTCTCTTTTTCTTTAGTCCTCACTGAGGATATGTTTTAAATTGATTTTGAGAGAGAGAAGAAAGGGTAGAGAGAGAAACACGGGTTGGTTATGTCCCATACATGCCCAGACCAGCGACTGAACCACAACCTAGGTATGTGCCCTGACCGGGATCAAACCCACAACCTGTTGGTATATGGGACGTCACTCCAACCAACTGAGCCACCCAGTCAGGGCTCTCTCTTTTTTGTAGAGAACAAATTGAAAGAATAGCCATTCCTAAATATAATAGATTGATGGAATAAAATCAACAAACCCAAAACAGATATTATTTAGTGAGGTCCCCCTTTTATTGTAAACTGAAAATTTGCAAATGCTGAATAATTCATTTTCACATCAATAGGCAACACAATTTAGTAATAGGAGAGCTATCTGATTAAGAAGCTACATCTTAGGTCACAACCCATAACACATAAGTCTGACTCTTCTTTTATAAAATTAATCTCAAATGGATAGGATCTTGAAATGATATATATGTGAGGCTTACATGCATGAGAACAAAATAAAGCATTTCAATATTTTCACACTCTTTGTTCAATTATTGGGGATGGGTGAATGCAGGGGTAAAAACTAAGTGTGAGCCTTATAGGATTTTTTTTCTACTTCAGACCATGTTTAAAATTTTTTCCTAATGATTATTCAGTATCTGACGAAAGCCATGATTCCTCAGGCAAAGTAAAGTGGAGCTCAATAATTTTTTGTGGATTTGATAAATACAAAAAACTAAAGTAAATTATATGAAGAAAAAGAACTCTCAGAAACAGCTTTTTGATAGTCTGCTTTCCCCCTCCTCCCTCAATACCCCCCTCACCACACACAAGCCATCAGTTTATTCTTGAGCAAAAAAGTTGTCTTGGATTTCCATTTTACTCTTTTTCTGCATATGTAAGACTTTTTAAAAAAGTTTGCTAATAGTGTGCTGAGTTGACATGGTGTGGAACTTAAATATTTACCAGTATACTAAACTATCAAGCATTACAAAAGTCAGAACACTCTTGTTTTTGTTTTGATCATGGTCAGCTTATGACAGAGACAAAAGCCAGTGTGATGGCTGTGTCTGGCCTGCCTCATCAAGTTTTCTCAAATGTCCTAGAAGTTATTAGACAACCACCCTATTGATCTGCTTCATTCTGGCCAGGTAGACTCGGCTATGTATTGCTAATGTCATAGTGATTCTCTCCTGGTCAAGGAACTTGAAGTCTAGGCTGGACGTATGAATATTAATCAGTACAAAAGAAAGTTGTTGAACAAAGATAATATGATTCATGATTTGGAGTGTAACTAATCTGACAGTAGAGCGTAGTACGGACAGCAGTAGGTACACAGTGAGAATAACGGAGTCCTGAGTTTGGAAAGTCTAGAGAAATAGGTTAGGAGATAAGGAACAGGAAATAATGAGTGCACTATTAAAGATGTTGAATTTAAGTTATTAACAGGACATCCAAGTTCAGCATATAATGGGAAATGCAGAACTGTTACTCTGGAAGGTAACATTACAACTTAACTACGGTGATAGCAAGTCATGGAAAGTGACCACTGAGGCTGTGAAAAACAACAGATAGGTCTGAAGGGTGAATACCCAATCTCAGTCCCTCAGCAAATTATAACAATTGCACAGGTACCAGCAGAAAATCCTCCCCTAACAGACTTAGGGACCTTATCATCAAGACTTCTTCACAAGCAACACACACACACACACACACACACACACACACACGCACGCATGCACGCACACACGCACGCACACACACACAGAGACTCACTCACTCCAGGGTCCTCCAGGCTTTAAGGAAAGGAGAAATGTCTTGGTTATAAAATGTTTGTGCAGGGCAGGACTTTTTCTCTATTCTCTTAGGTCCTGTGGCTGGGCCTGAGAATTAAACTGACAAAAGACGGATTAAAGGGGGGAAAGCATACACATTTTATTTGATGTTACTATTTCTATGTGTACACAGAGGCCTCCATATGAAAGACATAAATATGAAAAGAAGTGGATAGGCCTGAGAGCTTATACACACGCCACTGTAACAAAGAGTGAGAAATTGTGGAGGCCTGATGAGACAAAGAAAAAGGGGTTGGGTGAAGGGCAGTACACTGTGGGAAAGTGACTAGGAAGTAAATGAGGGAAACTAATGGAAGATAAGGATTATTTTTCGGTACAGATTCATCTCAGCATTGATTCCCTGTCTTGGGTGATAAGAATGTTCTCTTTCTGCTACAGGGAGGGCACCTTTATCCCAGGAAATTTATGCCTTGTTCTTATGTATAAAGGAGGGCAGAGAACCCTTCCTACAGCTGCTGCTTCTCAAGTGCCTTCAGCTCAAAATAATCCATATGCCAAAGTGCCATATTGTGGGGTGGCATGTGCTGTAACATCTTGCCAAACTAGAACTATACAAAGCACTTTGGGAAATAAGAAAATGAAATAGAAATTCACCTCTCAGTGATCATTTTTCCAAATAAGGGAAGTTAGATATACATATAAGTAATGAATATTAATAAGCATAAGATAGGGTAGAAAGTCATAAGACAGGACACAAAATGCTATTCCAGATGGGGGTGGGGACTGGGGCGACAGCAGCAAGTCTTGGGTACTTAGAAAGGCTCCATAAAGGACAAGACAACTAAACTAGTCATTGAAGCGTGGTAGGATTTGGAATCCTATATAATAAAACCCTAATATGCAAATTGATCAAACTGCAGAACAACTGGTCGCTATGATGTGCACTGCCCACCAAGGGGCAGACACTCAATGCAGGATGGCCCCGCCAGTCACCCCACAGATCAGCCCTGATCGCTGGCCAGGCCTAGGGACCCTTCCCATGCATGAATTTCATGCACCGAGCCTCTAGTATAGAGATAAAGTAGACAGCTATCACCAACAAAAAGAGCAATGCTATAGTTGGGAAAATACAGATTGTAGGTAAGAGAAAGCAAGTATTCAGTTGATCCAAGGGCAGGATTTATTGAAGCGAATAGAGGATCTTAAGGTTGGAAATGTTGGCTAAGGTCTCAAAGGTAATATCTTAAGGATTTGGATTTGATTCAGAAGCCAGGAGACTCTGAAGGTTCAGTGGGTAGGAGGAGGCATGGTATGATCATAGCTATATTTCAGGAAGGCAAAATGGAACACTATGTAAGATGTAAGGAGGAAGAGAGCCTGGAGGTGAGCAGAAATGATGCTCTGTCATATTAGGATGCAGGGTTCTATGTCCTAATAAAGTATCAATGTCCACATTTCATAATGCAATTAGCACCATTTAGAATGGTGATGCTCTCACTATGCTAAGTAAAAGATGTCAGTCACAAAAAGGTCACATATGGTATGATACCACTTATATGATATATCCAGAATAGGCAAATCCACAGAGATAGAAAGTAGATGAATTGTTGTCAGGGGCTGAAGGAGGAGGATGAAGAGTGACAGCTAAAGTACATGGGGTTTCTTTCTGCAGTGTTGAAAATGTTATAAAATGATTGTGACAGTAGTTGCACAACTTTGTGCATATAAAGAACACCAAATTATATGCTTCAAAAGGATGAATTTCATGGCATATGAATTATATCTCAGTAGAGTTGTTATTGAATAAATAAATAAATAAATAAATAAATAAAATGGTGATACTCTTGAACTAAATTGAGGGGCCATTTTCTCTGTCTCCTTATGGATTTTAGCCTGAGGGCATTTTGTAAAAGTTAAGTTACTTTTGAAAATAAAGAATCTTCATGGAATAACTCTGCTAAAACAGGGCACCATGGAAGATCACACAGGGCAGTGTCAACTGCTATCAAAAGTACAGATAACAATTTTTGATCCTTCAGAGATTCCCTTGATCCAATGTCCCAATTGAGGTGATGTGGGTTCATTTTTAGTTTTACTGTTCTGTTCATAAGAATGATAGCTAAGAGAGAAAAACTGATCTTCATTCAATACCACAATCAATCATAGATGATGCTAACTGGATAAGTATTTGGTTTTATCTAACTACTTTTTTGAGGTCAAAGTCTGGAGTTACATTAGGCAACAAGCCTAAGACTTTTAAGAGGATTCCTATGTTGGCTGTAGAAACTTTCAAGTTTATTAGACCTGATGTATCCTTGATATATTTACAGCTAATAGAGAAAAATTAGACTTTGGGGCTATCCAGTGTCCTTCACACTGGCATTCTTCAGTCATAAAATCATGGACCTGTGTTCTTTGTCCTTCATGGCACTTGTAATCAAATAGAAAGAGAAGTATTAACCACATAAAAACATACACATAAGTATATTTTTACTAATCACAGCAAGTTTTCGATAGGTAAGTATTAATTTACAATACCATGAGAGAGATTCAGGGGATGGATGGCAGTAGGGGATCAGAGAAAGCGTTTCAGAGGAAGCAGTATTTAAACTGAAGTAGAGTTAGCCAGGAAAAGAGGACCAGCATTTCACAGGAAGACAGAATCTCAAGTCAGGTCAATTGTAATAACTACACTGAAATTACATAATCCTAACATACATTTCATTGGACCTAGAAGTATAACATAAAAATATTACAGATCAGCCCTACTGATGTGGCTCAGCAGTTGAGCATTGACCCAGGAACCAGGAGGTCACCGGTTTGATTCCTGGTCAGGGCACATGCCCAGATTGTGTGCTTAATCTCCAGTAGGGGCTGTGCAGGGGGCAGCCAATTGATGACTTCCTCTCTCATAGATGTTTCTATCTCTCTCCCTTCCTCCCTCTCTAAAAATCAATAAAAATATTTTTTAAGAAAAAAAATTACAGATAATCTAACAACATGTAAAAATTTTACACATTAATTTTAAGTATTAATTTGCAGTACTATGGTTATACACTTTTTGGCTTGGGGCAATATATTTTCATGTCGTATGAAATTATTAATTCTCATTTAATGCTAATGATCTTTATTGTGAAAATTAGAGCTAATTAATTACTTCTTTCACCTACATTAATTTGTTAGTTACTCATGATGAATCTAGTAAATGTTTCTGTGTTAGTGGCTAAATTAAGTTTTAGGATAACATATCAATATAGCTAAGCATGCACATGATCAAATACTTTAAAAAATAAATATTGCCATCATTAGCAAATGCAGTTGGAAAACAGGGCTAAACATTATGATATATTAAATAGTAATCCATCTGACATTAGTTGAGTGACCAAACATGTAGTTTCCATAGTGACAGGCACTGATGTAACAGAACCATGCCTCATCACCATTTCAGAATCAAAAGTGGGTAACTGAAAATGACCTAAGTCCTTAGCATTGAATTCCTTGACTTAAATACCAACCATAGGTAGAGTGCTCTTGCAGACTTTTTAAGAACCAGGAAGATTTCAAACAAGAAAACCAGCAATCGCACCAAGTAATTATTGACATAAATAAAGAGGAAAATTTGAGTGGTGCCCAAAGTGTGATCCAGGTACCAGCAGCACCAGCATTACTTTGGAACTTAGAAGAAATCAATGTGCCTCAGAATCACCTGCAATCTGTGTTCTAGGCAGGTGACTCTGACGCACACTGCTTTTTCAAACCTCTTTGAATTTAAGATGAAACCAGATTTAAAAGCTTACCTCAATTTTCTTGTTGCTTTCTAAATGTTACTTAATATAATTATTTCCATTCAGAGCAGGTTGAAGCCATATAATAGCATATCATTATAGCCACTAGTTCCAGAATTCAGCAATAAATTTAAATTGTTAAACTTGCCCTAGCTGGTTTGGCTTGGTGGATAGAACGTCAGCCTGTGGACTGAAGGGTTCCGGGTTCGATTCCAGTTAAGGGCACATGCCTGGGTTTCAGGCTTGATCCTCAGTAGGGGGCATGCAGGAGGCAGCCAATCAATGATTCTCTCTCATCATTGATGTTTCTATCTCTCTGTCCCTTCCTCTCTGAAATAAATTAAAAATATATATATATTTAAAAAATTGTTAAACTTTTTAAAAATATGTTTTTATTTATTTTTAGAGAGAGAGGAAGGGAGAGGGCAAGAGAGAAACACTAATGAGAGAGAAACATTGACTGGCTGCCTCCTGCACACTTCCTACTGGGGATGGAGCCTACAACCCGGGAATGTGCCCTGATCAGGAGTTGAACTGGTGACTTCTTGGTTCATGGGTCAATACTCAACCATTGAATAACATTGGCCAGGATAAATTAGAGACAGTAAGAGATTAACAACAATTCTATATAATAAAGGTCTAATATGCTAAGTGTCCAACTGTTCATTTGACTGTTTGACCAGTTGCTATGACACACACTGACCACCGGGGGGCAGATGCTCCAACCAGTAGGTTAGCTTGCAGCTGGGGTCTGGCCAATTGGGACTGGGTGAGATGACCGGACATGCCCTGGAGCCCTCCTTCGGTCCCTCCCCAGCCCCGATCGTGCACCTGTGGGGTCCCTCAGCCTGGCCTGCGCCCTCTCGCAATCCAGGACCCCTCGGGGGATGTCAGAGAGCTGGTTTGAGCCCAATCCCCACAGGCCAGGCCGAGGGACCCCACCAGTACATGAATCTGTGCACCAGGCCTCTAGTAACTAATAATAAATTAGAACAATTATAACAATAAACTGTACTAAAAGTTATGTGGATGTGGTGTCTCTCTCCAAAAATATCTTATTATAATGTACTCACCTTGTCACTTAAAGGGAACACTTTAAGGCTTCTCGTTGGCATATCTGAATTGCCAGCATCAGTACTCTTGTGCTTTGGGGCCATAATTTAGTAAAGAAAGGGGGACTTGAACACAAGCACTGTGACATTGCAACAGTCAATCTCATAACCAAGATGGCAACTAAGTGACTAAGGGGCCGGGAGTGTATGCCGCTTGGAGACTCCGGACAAAGGCATGATTCACGTCCCAGGTGGGATGGTGCGAGATTTCGTGCCGCTACTCAGAAAGGCTATGACATTTAAAACTTACCAATTGTTTATTTCTGGAATTTCCATTTAATATTTTCGGACTGTGGTTGATGCAGGTGACTGAAAGCAAAACTGCAGTTAAGGTGGGGGCGGCCCTCCTGCATATTGAACGCATCCTCATTGAGCACAGTCTGATTTTCGGTAGGAAGACTTTGTCTAATCTTTCTTCTGCTCCACCTCCTGCATTTTTAGAGGTTTCCCAATGCTGTGAGCAGTCAAGTAAGTAAATTTAAAAGATAAGTTTAACCTACGTATGAGAAATTGAAAGGAACATCATAGAGCAGACCTCGCTGTAATGCCAAAGGCAGTTCTGTGAGGAAGAATATCAGGCACAGTGTTTTGAGTCACAAGAAATTAATGTCACAACCAAGCAACTATGTAACCTAAGTAGGAATTCTCACCTTCCTGGGAGATGAATTGAGACAGACTGAAAAGGCTGTAAGGTATGCAGCCATAGTAATTCTTGGCGAAGAATTTGATGAACAAAATGAAGAAGTGAGAGTTGTTTTTTTCTATTCTTCCTATTATGAAAGTCTCAAAGAGTTCCCAGAAAGAGCAAGGAGCTACAGTGTTATTAACACACCTCACATAACTATATTAGGGAATACAATTTCTTCTTGGTAAAGACCTGGAGATAAAGCTAGGAAAAAGTTCCCACTTGGCATATACATAAGGACACTTTTTTCCCTATATACTATTTTAACTAAGTTTAGGGAATACAACTCCTTAAAGTGAAGATAATTTACAGTTGAACTGAACTCTGAACTGTTTAGTTTTCTCATTAGATTAATAGAAATACCACTATCTATCTTCCTTTACAACGATGAGAAAAATAAATGATGCCATGTATGTAAATCAAGTTTGTAGCACAGTACCTGGCATACAGTAAGAGCTCAGGAAGTGTGCGTATCTGTCATCACAATCAAGATCATCATTAAATGAGCCATATCACCTTTGCCATCATGCTTTTTGGATTTGGGATATTTTATTTACAAAATTTGACAATGTTGGCATTACATAAATCTTCCAGAACCCACACTCAACATTAGTCCTGAACCTAAATTGCATTTTAATATCCCTCTACTATATGGAGCATGAAACTAAACACAGTTCCTCTTCATCCTCAGCAAAGTTTCAGAAATTTCTCCCCAAAGGTATTAATAATTTTTAAATTCAGAAAAATCAACTCCTGACATAATTCCTAAATCACCAGATTGTTTTCTATTAATTATCAGCTAAGTTTTAGAGCTGCAAGTGAAATGATTTATACCACACACATGGCTAAGCGGCATGCCCAAAGCCACTCAAGTCGGCAGAGGGCTGGGCTGGCTCAGGTCTCCGGACCACATGCCAGACTATCTGCATGATCATTGTTGCATCAAGTATAAACACACAAAAGAGCCTCCCACTTGTCATATTAAATAGCTTCTACCAAGGATGTGCAGACTTTCCTTCTAACAAATACTTGTACACAAAACATTTAATCCTCTGAGTTCCTAAGAAACCAAGGAAACACTTAAATCACTAACAGGTATTTCAGTTGAAATAATGTTTCATGCAAAAGAATTAAAATGTGTTTTCATGTATAAACACTACTAACTCACTAGGTATATTTGAAGCACATCAATTACGTGCATTGTATGGAATATTTACTTTAACATTCATTTGTTTTATTGAGACTCCTCGGTACTATATCAACTCATTCACTCAGGTTCCAAAGAGATTGTCTTTTTTATCAATGCCCTAGTTTATTCTCCCAAAGAGTTTAAAATAAATATTGTGATGTTCATACAAGGCAATCATTCCCACACTCATCTTCTAGCATCTAAAATACCTGCCCTCCTTTTCCTAAAGTAAATTTACATTTGGAGAAAGAGTTTTGATAACATTTTTTTTTCAGGCTAGAATTTTATCAGCTTATCAATATAAGATAAAAATTCAAACTCCAATTTCACAAACTGACTAGAAAATGCAATATCGTTCTAGGGACGATATGAATACCAATATTATCAGCATTTTGTACCTTCTCCAATTCTTTTTTCTTTATACATAAATGAAAAGAATTCCTTTAATTTACACTGCCTGCATCAGCAATCAGCTTCCCTTTGTAAAGGAATCCATCACCCATATGTTCTGTTACATCTTTGAGTAAATGTTGACTTCAAAAATTTATCCCATCAATAGCAGAAGCTTCAGTATAGATCTTCCTTGTTCTTATTTGTTTATTCTCCTCTTTTAAAAAAGCTGTTCACCTTGCTTAAGTGAAAAGCATTAGTGAATCTATCTAAGTTTAACGGGAAAGAATAGCCAGTTATAAAACCCCTATCATAGCTATGCTAATTCTACGGCCTTCTTCAACTTCCAGGTTCAAAACAAAACTTCAGATTTTCTAAATTTCTCTTACGTGTCTTTATTTTTAACAAATGCAAAACCTGGAAAGTAACTATTTTGGTTCTTTTTTGATGAAGAAAATATAACCAATGTGAAAAAACAAAATAAAGAAACCAATAAAATCAAGAAAGGACTGGCCCTAGCTGGCTTGGCTCAGTGGATAGAGCATCGGCCTACAGACTGAAGGGTCCCGGTTTCGATTCCAGTCAAGGGTACATGCCTGGGTTGCAGACTCCATCCCTACTGGGGGGCGTGCAGGAGGCAGCCAATCAATGATTCCAATCTCTCATCATTGGTTTTTCTATATCTCTCTCCCTCTCACTTCCTCTCTGATATCATTAAAAATATTTTTTTAAAAAATCAAGAAAGGACTGAAAAAAAAAGCAGTAGTCTAACATTTCCAAAAAAGATTCACTCTGAAATAATTTACTTAGTTTTATCCTTAGTTAAGTTAAAGTTCAAAATAATATGAGTATTTTTTTAAAAGCAACAATTTGTTTTCCTATTTTTATACTATGCTGTGTTTTATGAAAAAGCCTTTTATAAAAGGCATGAACAAATAATTCCTAAAATTCTTCTTTTAAAATTTCAGTTATAGTTGAAACTTTATAAGGCGTGTTCCTTTCCATTCTGGAATCTCCATAGAGATGCTACTCCCTACCCTTTAGGCTTTCTTCTAGTTTATATTACTATTTCTCAATATACCCCTTTATTTTCCCATCCCTTGATTTTTATTTTCTTAATATATTTTACTTCTTTTTGTAAAAAATTAATTTCTCACCTATCTACACCCACCAAACAATTTTCCCTCCTCTCCATGTAATTAGAACATAATGAATTAACTTTCTATGATTCATTAGTATAACCATAAATCTACATAGCTAAACCGTACATAGTTCTATAATTTCCCCCCAAATGTTTCCTTTTCCACCTCTGAATCATCCACACACTCTCTAGAACAAACCTCCAATCTTCTGAGGGGTTGGGAAGAGGTAAGCTGCCCCTCTCCATGAGGCGAGGGAAGTGATCTGGGAGTCCAAGTTGTAAAGTCTTTCAAACATCAGTACCACTTTGTGCCCCAACTATCAGAGGTTTCTGCTTCTACAAATTCCTGTGGTTTTTTAAGTTCCACAGAGAGAAGTTGGCTCTCCACCCCCACTCTTGGGTTTCAACCTCATTCAAACTGCTAAATCAGGTATCACTCATCTACTTTCCCAATCTTTGTTGACATCTTTTGTCTGTTGTCATTTCCTCCCATTCTCTTTGTTCTTGTGGGTTTGTTCCTTTTTAATCCTTTAATATCCTTTTAGTGTGGTTTATACAAGGAACATGAATAAATGCATCTGTCTAATACACTATAATTTACTGAAAGTATTTATGCTCATTATATGTAAAGCAAGATTTTCTATGTGTCTTTTTTTAAACATAATCACAACCATTTCTCTTTTGTCTGCTCCAAGTTGTCTAGTTTTCTGCATGTAAGTCTGATTAACTAATTGAGTGTTGTTGTTTTTTAACTGGGGACAACATTCAGCCCTAGGTAAAATTGTGAAGTAGATAAAATTATTTTCAATGTTTTTAGCTTCCCCACACTTTTGTCATTTTCCCCATTTGATAGCACCCTTCTCCAAGATCCATTATCTTCATATCCTCTCCCCACCCCCCGCCCCCCAATAAACTAGATATTTGGAGCAGGAGAGAAAACAAATGAATGTATTCATACTCGGGTGTAAATGATTGACATCATTACAAAGTACTTCCCAGGATATTAAATAAAATAAAAACTTCTAAACTGAAATGAAGGCAAACTGAAATTTCCAAAGATGTATTTTGGAAGGTCTCTCTGGAAGTAGGAATGTGTTGGGGAAGGAATGGAGTGAAAAATTAGAGAGAAGAGTCAGAGAAAATGAAATAAGAGGGACTAACAGAGAAGATAGTCCAATAGTGACAATGTCCAATTCCAAAAAGGTAATTTAATATTTTTCTTCCTATATAAGCATATCTGGAGAAGCAAGAGTAAAAACATAAGAAAACAAAATTCTATATATTGCAAAACTATAATATGAGACTTGGCAATGTGAAGATACAAATATCATAAAAATTCTTTTACATCTTGTGAACAAAATTATTAAATAAAAGTGTCCTAAATTTCACTTAAACCCCTACCTAGTTAATGTTAATATGTGACCTGACTTTTCTGGTTAATGAAATCAGTAGCTGGAACACTAAGGTTCATATCAAGACAATAAATTTTTATGGATGACTCTAGTGCAAACATAATGAAAAAGATTCTAGTGTTTAACAGAAAGGTTTTGACATGATAAACAAGAAACTCTAGTGACTACTAGAAATTATTATTGGACCTTTCTAGATCCATTATCTCTAAGGCAAGTGGCCAGCACAAGCAAAGAAAAACAAACAAGAAGAAAAAAGGAAGGAAGGAAGGAAGGAAGGAAGGAAGGAAGGAAGGAAGGAAGGAAGGAAGGAAGAGAGAGAGAGAGGGAGAGGAGGGAGGGAGGGAAGGAAGGAGAGAGGGAGGGAGGGAGAAGAAAGAACCCCCCCCCACACACACACACATACACACAAACACAGACTTTGTGAATCAACTCAACCATGCATCTTAAAATATGTTTAGATTTACTTAGAATGTAATTTTAATTTGCTCATATAAAATAAAGACACTGACACACATGTGTTGTTACCATGCAAGTGTGTGAAGCAACACCCTTCTGTCATTACAATTCCACAATCTACAGCATAGTGAGAAAATTGTGAGCTTTTCATGAAGCCAACTTGACCCAATTTAATCAATTGTCCTTTATCCTGAGATTGTGTCCCATCGTGTATGAAACAGGGGTGGTAGTGGACAGTTTTATTTTCCTCCTCCTTCTTCTCTCCCTATTTCTACTTCTTTGAATTGTTCTTACTTCACAAAATTTAAAAGTTGATGAATTTCTATTGGTCACCAACACTTAAAAAATAAAAACACCTACTGTTCAAGGTGTATACATGTATATCTAAAGACTTCCAATATCAATGCAAATTAATTCCAAATAGTCCTCTAGTTTTTCTTGCACCAGCTGATCTCAACATAGATCTTTTAAACCTAGATCTTTTCCTTATGTTTTTATGTCTCTATGTTGGTCTGTGTATAAATTATGAAAAAAAGGTAAATTATTTAAAATGCAACAAGTACTTAGTGAAAGGTCAACTATGGTAGCTCTAGGGTCCACCTTGGGGCCTGGTGATGGCAGACTACAGGACTCATCTTGAAGATAAAATTACAAAGTAAGCACGCTGTCTTTACTTTGATGTATGTTAAAAATTAATGGTAATATTGCATTAATAGGTTTCTAAGATGTTTTACTCATTCTCTCAAGATTAAGAAAATATCAATTGTCCACATTAACAAGAACACTGATTACAGGAAGTCACTTCAATATGTAAGTCTTCAAAGTAATGACGCTCATCTTTGTTTTGTTCATATTGTAAATATATATCACATCACATGGGTATTCCAGAAAGTTCTCCCTGGCTAATTACATCAAGCTGCTATCCATAGAGATTGCCAAATCCAGTGTCTGTGCCTGAAAAGAACATATTTTATAATTTTTTACCATAAAGAGCACTTTTACTCTGAAAGTACTAGATGAGGATTCAGACTAAAGTTTCTGTGCTAGCTCTGTATTTCACGTTGGGACTCTCCTCAAATAACCTCTTCTTTAAGCTCTAGGTATCCTGGCCTATAATTAAAGAGAATAATATCTCAATATGACACTCCTATGAGGTAGATATGGTCAGGAAAATCCTTTGAAAAAACTCAGGTGCATCTATGGATTTTTCCCTATACCTAGTAGTGTGCTAATTAATGCCACTTAAAGGTGCATGCATTTGACAATGTCACTTCTTAACCTCATGTCCCAAATATTTAGTTAATCATACATTTAATTTAACTAACAATAAGTAATATTTATTGTGAATAAACATCTCAGATGATTAAAATGGAGAGTCTTAACTAAAAACATTCCTGTATTCTTGATTACTTGTTTTTTACTGAATTCATTGGGGTGACATTGGTTAATAAAATTATATAGGTTTCAGATCTACAATTCTATAATACATCATCTGTATATTATATTGTGTGTTCACCATCCCCAGTCAAGTCTCCTTCCATCATCATTTATACTTTTACCTTCTTCACCTCCTCAACCCCATTTCCCTCTGGAATCACCATACTGTTGTCTGTGTCTATGAGTTGTAGTTTTTTTTTCTTAATGCCTTCATCTTTTTAACCCAGCCCCACAACCTCCCTCCCCTCTGACAGCTGTGAGTCTGTTCTCTGTATCTATGAATCAATTTCTGTTTTGTTTGCTAGTTGATTTTGTTCATTAGATTCCACATATGAGTGAAATCATGTGATACTTGTTTTTCCTGACTGGCTTATTTCACTTAACATAATGCTCTCCAGATCCATCTATGCTGTTGCAAAGTGTAACATTTCCTTTTTTTTATGGCTGAGTAGCATTCCATTGTGTAAGAGTACCACAGCTTTTTTATCCACTTATCCACTGATGGACACTTGGGCTGCTTTCAAATCTTGGCTATTGTAAATAACACTGTAATGAACATCAGGGTGTATATACTCTTTCAAATTAGTGTTTCAAGTTTCTTCAGACATATTCCCAGAAATGGAATCACTGGGTCATAAGGCGGTTCCATACTGCTTTTGAGGTAACCCCATACTGTTTTCCACAGTGGCTGCACCAATCTACATCCCCACCAGCAGTGCACAAGGGTTTCCTCTTCTCCACACCCTCACCAACATTGGTTATTTATTGATTTATTGATGATAGCCATTCTGACAGGTGTGGGGTAACATCTCATTGTGGTTTTAATTTGTATTTCTCTGATAATTAGTGACATTGAGCATTTTTTCATATGTCTATTGGCCATTTGTATGTCCAATACAAATGTATCACTGACAAATATGTTCTCCCTTACAGTGGATTGTCTTTTCATTTTATTGATGGTTTCATTGCTGGGCAAAAAATTTTTAGTTTGATGCAATCTCATTTGTTTATTTTTTCTTTTGCCCAAAGAGATATACCAAAAAAATAGTTTAAATTAAACTAGACCACCTTCTTACAATGTACACAAAAATAAACTCAAAATGGATTAAAGTCTTAAATGTTAGGCTTGAAACCACAAAAATCTTAGAAGAAAACATACACAGCAGG
>NW_005358043.1:3685703-3703228 GCF_000412655.1 Myotis brandtii | reverse complement strand
TAAACTTTTCCATATTTTTCTTTTATAATTATTATTAATTATTCATTAGTGGTGTGCTAATTAATGCCACTTAAATAGAGCAAGTCTCAAGTGAGACTTTTTAAAACCTAGTTATTGATTTATGGTCTCAAGATAATTTAAGAAGCTTTCCTTTCCATTTTGGCAATCTATTCTTGACACAAGAATCTAGGCCAAATCAAAGTTTCTTAAATAATTTCTGGAATAAAAACTGTTGAAAATTTGCTATAAATATACTCTGAGTTTATGGGATTAAAATTATATTTAAAACCCAGTCTATAATACAAAGTATGTCATTACATGCTCCAGTAGAATATATGTCTTTAAGGCAAATTTATAGGTCTCCAGCCTCCATTCTTCAGTATAGGAAAAATTATATTCCATCTGAAGTATGAAATTTGGTGAGTAACAAACTAATCTAGCAGTGTTCTTAATAAATATACTCCTTTGTCTATCAGTCATCACTAAAAAGCATTTATTAATTACTCACAAAATATAGACTTTTCCCTAAAGAAATTTAAAGTACAGGAAAAGATATTATAGAAGATTATATAAAACTCTTGCTATTTTCATAGAGTGTGAACATTTTTATAGAAATCCCAAATGGAAACCTAGAAAAGTTTTAAAAAATATTTTCTGAGTTCAATAAATGGCTCTTGCATTCCTTTAGGCATTAAATAGCATATTAAAAATATTTGATTTACTAAAAACTCCACCAAATAAAACTATTAGAAACCATAAACAAACACAGTAAAGTTTCAGGATACAAAATCAGTATACAAAAATCAATTGTGTTCCTATATACTAACAATTAAATTTCAGAAAAAGAAATGAAAAAAAATTCATTTTATCCAAAAGAATAACACCTAGGAATAAACTTAAAGAATGTGACGGGCCTTTCCCGCGGTGACGACCTCCCGACAATCTGCTGCCTCTCGCTAAGGATCTCCTCCATCCCTCTCCAGAAGAGGAAAGAAGAAACACAAGAAGAAGCGCCTGGTGCAGAGCCCCAATTCCTACTTCCTGGTTGTGAAATGCCCAGGATGCTATAAAATCACCACGGTCTTTAGCCATGCACAAATGGTAGTTTTGTGTGTTGGTTGCTCCACTGTTCCCTGTCAGCCAACAGGAAGAAAAGCAAGGCTTACAGAAGGATACGCCTTCAGAAGAAAGCAGCACTAAAAGCACCTCAAATCAAGATGAGTGGGAAACCATCCAATATTTTGGATTAAAAAAATGTGAAAGACCTATGCACTGACAACTACAAGACATCATTAAAAGAAATTTACGAAGACACAAAGAAATGGAAGAATATTCCATGTTCATGGATTGGAAGAATCAACATAGTTAAAATAGCCATACTACCCAAAGCAATATACAGATTTAATGCAATCCCCATAAAAGTCCCAATGACATTTTTTAAAAAAAGAAATAGAACAAAAATCATCAAATTTGTATGGAACCACAAAAGACCTCAAATAGCTAAAGCAACCCCAAGAAGAAAGAACAAAGCTAAAGGTATCATACTTTCTGACTTCAAATTATACTACAAAGCAACAATAATAAAAACAAAACAAAACAAAACATGGTACTGGCAGAAAAAAACAGACACATAGACCAATGGCACATAAATGAGAACCCAGAAATAAACCCATCTATATATGGGCAAATAATCTTCAACAAAGGAGTCCAAAACATACAACGGAGAGAAAAAATGCCTCTTCAATAGATGGTACTGGAAAAATTGGAAATCCACATGCAACAGAATGAAAATAGTCTGTCACCATTCACAAACATTAATTCAAAATGGATCAAAGACCTAAATACAAGACCTGAAACAATAAAATACATAGAAGGAAACATAAGTACTAATCTTATGGAACTTGGTCTTAGAGAGGATTTTATGAAATTGACCCCAAAGGCAAGGGAGGTAAAACAATAGTGAATGAAAGAGATTATATCAAACTAAAAAGCTTCTGAACAGCAAAAGAAACCATCAGTAAAACAAAAAGGCAACTAATCAAATGGGAGAAGATATTTGCAAACAATACCTCTGATAAGGGGTTAAAGAACTCATACAACTCAACAACAAAAACAATCCAATTTAGAATGGGCAGAAGACCTGAACAGACACTCCTCCCAAAAAGACATACACATGGCCAACCAATATATGAAAAAAATGCTCAGTTCACTAGCTATAAGGGAACTGCAAGTCAAAACCACAATGAAATACCACCTGACACCTGTTAGAATGGCAATTATCAACAAGGTAAGTAATAACAAGTATTGGAGAGGTTGTGGAGAAAAAGAAACCCTCATACAATGTTGGTGGTAATGTAAATTGGTGCAGCCACTATGAAAAACAATATGGAATTTTGAAAAAGAAGAAGGAGGAGAAGGAGGAGGAGGAGGAGGAGGAGGAGGAGGAGGAGGAGAAGAAGAAGAAGAAGGGGAAAGCTACCATATGACCCAGCAATCCCTCTTCTTGATATCTACCAGAAAAAATTTGAAAACATTTATTCATAAAGATATATGTACCCCTACGTTCACTGCAGCATTATTCATGGTGGCCAAGACAGGGAAACAATCTATTCATTCCATGGATGATTGAATAAAGAAGATGGAATACTTACTACTCTAGCATAAGAAAAGATAGAATATGGCCATTTACGACAACATGGATGGATCTTGAGAATATCATGCTAAGTAAAATAAATCAAATGGAAAAAGACAGGATCTATATGATTTCACTCATATGTGGGATATAAAACAGAAAGAAAACAAATGAACAAACAAAACAAACAAGCAAACAAAAACTCATAAACACAGACAACAGTTTTGGTGGCTACAGAGAGAAACGGGAGTGGAGGGAGAACGAAGAGGATAAAGGAGGTCAAATAAGTGGTGACAGAAGACTTGCTTTGGGTGGTGAGCACACAATGCAACATACAGATGATGTATATAGAATTGTACACCTGAAACTTACATAACTTATTAACTGATGTCACACCGACAAACATAATAAAATTTTTTAAAATACATAATTTAAAAAATATATGATAATGAGACATCATCCAGAAGATTAATAAAGACATACCTGTGAAAAGAGGTTGACTGACTGAAATTAAGGCAGCCTCAAACCCCTTCATTTGTATGGGCTCCTCACAAGATTACAAATACTTTTGTATTTGTAATTTTGTATACTTTTTCTTTTTTGTAAATATATTTTTATTGATTTTTTACAGAGAGGAAGGGAAAGGGATAGAGAGTTAGAAACATCAATGAGAGAGAAACATTGATCAGCTGCCTCCAGCACACCCCCTACTGGAGATGTGCCCGCAACTGGAATCGAACCTGGGACCCTTCAGTCAGCAGGCTGACGCTCTATTCACTGAGCCAAACCGGTTAGGTGTATACTTTTTCTTAAAGAAAGCTTCCAAAGTTGCATAGACTGCAGACCCACAGAACCTGCATCTGCCACAGCAAAGGAATAACAATATGTAATTTCCATAAATGAGTACAATACTTGGGTGAGAGAGTTCAAAATGTTACAACCAGAGAGATATACCAAGTTCCTAGATGACAAAACTCCATACTATTAAAATGTCAATTCTCTCAAATTAAGTGATTAATGTAAGTGCAGTAAATATTCTAACAGTATTTAGAAAGCAGAGCAAAACTTTGGGAAAATCTGGGCGACATCTGAAAAAAATAAGAATCACTAGAAATTTTTGAAAAAGTTAATTAAGTGAATGTGAGATGTAGGATTTTGGGGCAAATGACTATTTTTTCCAGATACAAAAAGTATTATAAACCTTCAACAATTGAAACAATGTGGTATGGGTACAGGAATAGACACCGAACGCTATGACTAGGTGAATTTTATGGTATGTGAGTTATATTAATACTGCATTAGTATTTCATAAGCAATATGTAGTATATTACATCATTATGCAATATAGAATACCAAAATATAATGTTATAAATAACTTTATTATAATAATGCTATTATATTTTTAAAGCATGACCAGTCAAATTACAAAATTAGTAAGTTAAAAAACATAAGAAATAATCAACATCCCTAATAATGAAAGAAATATAAATTAAAGCAATAAGGATATACTATTTTTACCAATCAAAATAATAGGGTAATAGTTTTTAAATAACAGTTCTCACTGCTGTAGAAGTATGGTAAGACAGATATTCTCCTATATTGAAGGTGGGGGTGCAAATTAGCACAGCCTTTCTTGAAGGCAGTATAGCAATATATATTAATAGAGTAATACTCTGCTTCAGTGGTATTGCTTATAAAAATATCACCTAGGAAATTCATGCTAAATATGAGGGGAAAAATCATTATATACAAAGACCCACATTTCATTATTATGTATGACAATGAAGAAATAAAACATCTTAAATTTCAGTGACAGTGAGATAGTTAAGGGTGCTATAGTGTACACACTTCATGGGATATTATGCATCAGCTGAAATAAATTGTATATTCATATGGGAAAATTATTATCACATGATAGCATGAGAAAAATGAGAGCACAAAACTGAATCAACAATATGATCAAAACTAAACTCAACTTTTTCTTTTCTTTTTTTGTATTTTCAAATTATTTTGAATAAACCACATTTATAAAATTTCCAAAATATCTAAAAGAAATGACAAAACAGTGATAGAAACTATAATTCCAGGCACCATATGATGTGTGGTTTATGGCTGCTATAATGAGCACTAGATATACTCAGAGAAAAGTTTAAACTGAGTGTTTCAATGTTTCATCTGCAGGTGACTTTGAGTTTCAAGGATTTCCTCCCCCACCCCCCAAAAGAAGTCATTCAATGAACTCTTATTTAGCGACCCCTCGGCCCTGGCATATACAAATCAAAAACCAAAAAATTAGTAATAAGGTACATCTCAATCCATTTTATGAGATATGATATATTTTTCCTTCAGTCCTAAGTCTGCTCTACAACTAAGTTTAAAATAAACATTTACTCCTCAAACTATTTCCAATCTAGATATGTTAAATGTTTTAAAAATAAAGATAGTAGCCAAAACCGGTTTGGCTCAGTGGATAGAGCGTCGGCCTGCGGACGCAAGGGTCCCGGGTTCGATTCCGGTCAAGGGCATGTACCTAGGTTGCGGGCACATCCCCAGTGGGGGATGTGCAGGAGGCGGCTGATCGATGTTTCTCTCTCATCGATGTTTCTAACTCTCTATCTCTCTCCCTTTCTCTCTGTAAAAAATCAATAAAATATATTTAAAAAAAAATAAAGGTAGTATATAAGCTACTTTAAATGATCACAAGTAGGATCACAAGGGGAATCTCTTTAAAGATCAGTAGGTGAGCACAAGCCTATGACACAGGCTTTAACCCTGCCAAGCATCCTGGGAGATGGTGCTGACGCTGCTGGGACCACCCTTAGAAGCTTGTAGAAAACATGGCTCTATTAGGTGAAGAGTGGATGCCAGAACTGCCAGAGCAGACAGGAACATATAGGTTCACATAATGGTCTAGAGCAGACATGCTAAGTCAGGTCAGAAAACTCCCCTGCCAACAATGTTCTGTGGGAGAGCCCAGAGGACGCTGTTTAAAAACAGGGAAAGCACTGGGATGAGAGGCGCCAGCGTCACTGTGACGGTCAGTGTGGCTGTCTTCCTTAGGCTTGAACTGCTTACAGAGCTGGGCTCCTTGATAGGGATCAGGATGATAGAGTCCTGAGGTTTAACAAAAAGGGGGGGGGGCAGGTTGTGGGCAATTATCATAGTGACTGGCAAGGTTAGATGCAAGGTATTGGGGATGTGGGGGAGGTGTCTGACCCACTGAGATATGGAGATGATCAACAGAACACAGCATCTTAGGGACAAGATGGATCAACAGCCAATAAGCATATTGCTCAAACTATACAATCAAAAGAAATCAAGCCTGGATCTTCAGGAGAGGAGACTGAGCAGTCTCCACAATAAAAAATTACCATACCCTGTCTAGGTTCTAGATCTGAGCCATTACTCAGGCTGGGAACCCACTGACTGAAGGACGGGCTGGGTCCCAGGAGGAACAATCCCGTGACACATGGCAAGTCCTTCCCCAAAAGGGGCATATAGCCATGGAGTACCAATACATTGGAAAAGAAGCATTCCCAGATATTTCAAGGACACAGGGTCTGAATTAACATGGATTCTCAGGGACCTAAATAGTCTTTGTGCTGCACCCCCATCCCATCCCAGTCAGAAGGGGCACTTTTACAAGCCAGGTAACAAATGAAGTACTGGTTTCAAGGACCAGCCAGCAGTGCTGAGTGCATAAATGTATAACTGGAATGGATATTCTTTTTTTATTTAAAAATACATTTTATTGATTTTTTTACAGAGAGGAAGGGAGAAGGATAGAGAGTTAGAAACATCGGTCAGCTGCCTCCTGCCCACCCCCTGGATGTGCCCGCAACCAAGGTACATGCTCTTAACTGGAATCGAACCTGGAACCCTTCAGTCTGCAGGCCGACGCTCTGTCCACTGAGCCAAACCAGTCAGGGCTGGAATGGATGGATATTCTTGGTGGTTTGCAGAAAGCCCCACGTTGGTTCCTTGGCCTGCGGGGCATAAGACACCCTAGTGCGCAAGGCCGAACGGAAGCTCTGAAAGCGCCTCCCCTTGCCCCCAGCCTAGCTAGTAAATAAAAACAATGTCACGTGGCAAAAGGGCGGAGGTCACTGGCACCCTTCAATATCCCAACGATGCGGTAGAGGTCCATATCCTATTTCATTTCACTCGCTGGCCTGGTCTCCACACAAACTAGGTGGATCCTGGAGGATGACCGTGCACCACTACAAATTCTGTTGAGCACTGGTCTCAACTGTACAGCAGATCCTCAAGTAATGTCATTTCTTTCAACATAGTTTTGTTATAACATTGACAAGATGCCATAGGAACTTAACTCTTATTTATATCGATTAGCCTATGGGAAAACTGATTTTGTTATACATTGTCTCACTTAAAGTCACTGCACCTAACAATGACAGTAAGAGGATTTACTGTCCCCAGGATTAACAAGGCCTCCGGTGTACGGCATGTGGTCATCCCCACAGGAAGGAGGGTCAGAAGCAGTTTGCATTTATGTGGGACAGACACAAGTATACATTTATAGTCTAGCTCACCCCTAGACATAATGTGGTCTGAAGGGGCCTGGACTGTCTGGATGCTCTGCAGAACATCACAGTGGTCCACTGTATTAATGACATCATGTCAGACAGACCAGATAAGCAAGAAAGCAAAGTGTACTGGAGGCCCTGTTAAGACACATGCAGTTCAGAAAGGAATGACTCCCACAGACATTCAAGGGCCGCCATGATAGTGAAGTGATGAGGAATCCTGTGGTCTGGAGCACCCCTTCCAAAAGGAATTGGCAAAGTACTGAGTCACACACTTGCCATCACTAAGAAAACAGCAAAATGCCTGCCAGGGCTCTCAGGTTCTATACTCAAGAACACGGCTTCAACCTATTTGTCAGGTGACACAAAAGGCTGCCAGTTCTGAGAGGGCTCCAGAGCAGGAAAGGGCACTGCAGTAAGTCTGGGCTGCAATGCAAGCAGCCCTTCCACCTGGGCCACAGACTGGACATTCCTGGTAGTATTAGATGTATCTTTGGTAGGAAAAGATGCCTTGTGGAGTTAATGGTAACCCCCAAAGTGAGAATCACAATATAGACCCCTAGAGTTCTGGAATAAGGCCATGCCATCTGTAGCAAATAGTTACACACCATTCAAACCCCATCTTTGAACATGCTCCTGGACCTTAGTAACAGAGCGCCTAATCACAGGTCACTGAGAGATCAGAACTGCCCATCCTGAGCTGGGGCCTGTCATAAGGCTGGGCAGGCCTAATAGCAATCCATTGTAAGGTGGGAGCGATATATCTTGGATCAGGGTCAAAGGAGATAAAGAAATCACACGAGCAGGTGGCCTAAACCCTATGACATGCACAAGTGTCTCTCCTCAGCCAACTTCTCTGACCAAGTGGGTTGGGTGGGTGGGAGGAAGTCTGTTATGACCAGATGACAAAGGAGGAAAAAGGCCAAATATAGTCACGATTGGGTCAGTTCAATATGTGGATGCAAGCCAAAAATGGATAGCAACTTCACTACTGCCCCACCCAGGAGTGGCCTTTAAAGGCGGCAGCAAGGACAAAAAGCCTTCCAGTGAGTTTCCGGTGGCACCTCTGAATGGAGAGAGAACTAGCCCAAGGTGACATTATATACAGACTCATGGTAGTGGTGAGTGGCTTGGTTGGTTAGTCTGAAGCTATGAAGGTGAAAGATTGGAAGATTAGCATGGAGGCAAGTCCTCAAAGAAGACCACAAATAATTTTGTAACTCCATTAATGTATGTGTCTCTATTCTTTTTTTTTTTATATAATATATTTTATTGATTTTTTTTACAGAGAGAAAGGGAGAGGGATAGAGAGTCAGAAACATTGATGAGAGAGAAACATCAATTCAGCTGCCTCCTGCACACTCCCCACTGGGGATGTGCCCGCAACCAAGGTATATGCCCTTGACCGGAATTGAACCTGGGACCCTTCAGTCCACACGCCAACGCTCTATCCACTGAGCCAAACCAGTTAGGGCTATGTGTCTCTAGTCTTATCAACAGGTGGAATTTACATCCCCTCCTTGTAAATCTGGGCACAGCCTATAATTGCTTTGACCAATAGAATACTGTGCCGTGCCAGCATGGCCAAGGGTGAACCTGAGGAGGGTGGGTGAAGGATTGAAGAAAAGACAGACAAGAGAATATAGCTGGGGCTTTGTGGATCTCCCGTGCCTGGATGAGGACACAACCTGCAAGCAGATGCTTTATTTTATAGTCTGATTAAAACAAGGGTAGATTAACATGTATACAAATGTTCTTGTTTTGGCAACACTTGTTGCACCTCCCACAGTCCATTAGCTACTCAGGAAGGAATTAGGGAGGGCTACAAGGTCAGGCTTAATTATGCTAGGAAAGCTCTGCCCTCCAGGCTGGGACTTGTTTGTGGCCCTGCCACAGGTCAGCCCGAGGCTTGACCCTAGAGCCACTCCCTACAGAATACAGAGGCAGTAACATTTTGAGATTTCTGTGCCTGGGCATTATGAAAGCCTAGCATTTTCCACTGCCTCCCTCTTGGAGGCCTGAGCTGCCATTTAAAGAAAACCAGGCTGCCCTGCTGGAGAGAGAGGCCCTGAAGGATGAGATGTCATGTGGAGGAAGGGGCTTCATGAAGAGGTACTGAGGTGCCAGATATCTAGTCCCAGCCCCAATCTGGCTGGGTCACAGGAGAGACCCCAAGTAACATCAGTAAAAGCACTGCTTAGCTGGGCCCCAGTCAATTCACAGAATCAGGAGATATAAAATAAAACAATTGTTATTTTAAGCCACTGAGTTTTCTAGTGGTTTATTATGCAACAATGAATAACTAAAACAGAACTTGGTATCTGAAAACAGTGCCTGTCTTAGTAAGAAACTAAAACATGAGGCATTAGCTTTGGGACCAGGGGGTAGACCAGGGGTCCTCAAACTTTTTAAACAGGGGGCCAGTTCACTGTCCCTCAGACGGTTGGAGGGCCGGACTATAGTTTAAAAAAAAACTATGAACAAATTCCTATGCACACAGCGGCGGCAAAAACACCTGGCGGGCCAGATAAATGTTTTCGGCTGGCCGCACGTGGCCCGCGGGCCGTAGTTTGAGGACCCCTGGGGTAGACAGATAGAGCTCCTTAAAGAGACCATTAATGAGGGCTTGAGAGATAGTGATGAAATTGCTATTGGAGATTGAAGGAAAGGGGACCTGAGTATTATTATGTATTAACTAGAGGCCCAGTGCACAGATTTGTGCACCGGTGGGTCCCTCAGCCTGGCCTGCAGGGATCGGGCCAAAACCGGCTCTCCAACATCCCCTGAGGGGTCCTGGATTACGAGAGGGCACAGGCCAGGCCGAGGGACCCCACAGGTGCACAATTGGGGCCAGGGAGGGACTGCAGGAGGGCACCAGGGCCAATCAGCCAGACCCCAGCAGCAAGCTAACATACCGGTGGGAGCATCTGTACCCTGGTGGGTAGTGCGCATCATAGCAACTGGTTGAACGGTCAAATGAATGGTTGGACACTTAGCATATTAAGCTTTTATTATATAGAATAGTATGTGGCATGTGCACGCACACACACACAACACAACACAACACAACACAACACAGTGGTGAAACTGTCACCTGAGGTAATGCAGGAAATAGAAAAGGTACCTAAGGAACTTCTGGGTCTGGCTGAGGATATTTATAAGCAGACTGTTGAGAGCACCAATGATTTTTGTTTTTAGCTGCTTGTATAAAAGTTCATGAGGAACAAGATAAGAGAAAAAAGGAAGTGTACAAATTTGAAGCAGAATTTAGAGGAAATATAAAGGAACCAGGACTTACTGACTTTTGAAAGCAATGTTGCTTCTTCAGATGACAGAAGCCTTTCCAGGTAAGAAATGTATTTGGGGGTGGGGGTGGGGAAATCAAATCCAGTCTGAAATTAAAACAGGCTTCAGTCCAAAGTTCAGGTCAAGAGTGGGACTGTAAGACACTTTGTTGAAACTTCGGGAAGATTTTAGGTGATGCGTCATAGAGACTTTCAGCTGAACAAAAGACTTCTGTGAATTTCAGGGTGTGCCTCATAAAACCTCTCAACTAGCCACCAGAGCTCCTAAAAATCATAAGGAAGTTGCCTGGAGCAGCTTCAAACCATGTTTCAGAAAAAATTGTAGGTATGGCTTTTACCAAATGAATTGATTCCAATTTGATACAAACTGAACACATAATGTTTTTAAGGGAACAGAATCCATTTGGACAGAAAGGGATAGACAATTCATAATGAAAAGAGGTCTCTGGGCCCTCAAACTTCTGCAGGCAGTAAGCAGGCTAAGAAAGCTGCTTAGCTTCAAAGTGGGGCCATCCTATATAATAAAAGCCTAATATGCAAATCAACCGAATGGCAGACAACTGGTCGGCGGGGGGCAGGGCTGGTGAGCAGGCGGCGCCAGGCCAACCAAGGCAGGTGCCAGCAGGCAGAGGGAGGGGACGGCGATCTGGGGGCGGCGGTGACCAGTGGTGGCGGGGCAATGGGGGGTGGGGCCATAGGTGCCCCCTGGTGGTCAGTGTGCTCCCACAGGGGGAGCACCACTCAGCCACAAGCTGGGCTGACGGCTGGCGAGTGCAGCAGCAGTGGCAGGAGCCTCTCCCACCTCCGCAGCAGCGCTAAGAATGTTCACTGTGGCTTAGGTCTGCTCCCCGCCATCAGTTGGACATCCCCTGAGGGCTCCCAGACTGCAAGAGGTCACAGGCTGGACTGAGGGACCCCCTCCCCCTTCGAGTGCATGAATTTTTGTGCACCAGGCCTCTGGTTTATAATAGAAAAGTGAGGATAAGTTAGAGGGCAGAGCCAAAAGGCATGGGAACTAGTCCCACAAATCAGGACTGGTCTATAATGAAGGATTGGCTACTCCTATCCTGCTGGATTTCAAAATTATTATGAATCAGTGACTGCTAGGTCCCTACTGTTTTCTCCTTTTTGTCTATTCCAATTTTCCTGTCCCTGCCTCTTAATTGTTAGGTGAGTGTTGAACAATTAACTTAACTCTTTCACGTACAGTTCTTTTGAGCAAGAGGAACCATTCTTAAGGAGTGATACCCAAGGAAACACACCTGAGAAGCCCCATCAACGCCCATAGCTGATTTAGATGATGAGGTCCTGGTTTTGAGCAGATGCCATAATGGGATGAAACTTGTAGTTTGTGGGAGAGTGTTAAGCCATGTTTTCTATGAGGGAGAAATATGAAAAGTGGCCAGAGGTAGACTGGGGCAGCTAGTCTTCAAAAATAACTCTAAGAACTTCCATTTGACCCAGTAATTCCACTTCTAGGAATATATCCCAAGAAAACAGAAACACCAATCAGAGAGGATATATGTAACCCTATGTTCACAGCAGCACAATTTACAATAGCTAAGATTTGGAAACAGCCAAAGTGCCCATCAGTAGATGACTGGATTAGAAAAATGTGGTTCATCTACACAATGGAATACTATGCTGCTGTAAAAAAGAAGGAACTCTTACCATTTGCAACAGCATGGATGGAGCTGGAGAGCATCATGCTAACCCCCCTCCCAGCAGCTTTTTCCCTGGGCGGTGACGGCCGGCCTCACACTGTGCCAGTTTCTCGAAATCTTCTTCTGTTCTTAAAAACCACTTCCTGCAAGAAAATTTCCCCCAGAAGCTTCCTGTTGGTGTCTATTTACTAGACGTATGACCTTTTTCTCTTTGCAGAATTTTATTCTCTGCTGCTATAGCAACAACTGAGCTCAAGAAACTTGTTTTTTTGTTTGTTTGTTTTTTAATGTTGTAGGGGGTGGCTGGAATGGGGGAAAAAGGAGACTTATGTAATACTTTAAACAATAAAAGAATTTTTTAAAAATGTCATAGAGCAAAAGTCCCCTTTTAGGAAAAAAAAAGAATCTTAGTGTGGGGAAACATGTGGTCAACTTTTTAAATTAAATAATTATCTGTGTCTGATTCAGAGCACTTCACATGCACAACAGGCCAAAATTAAGAGAGATGCATATTAAAAGCCCAACACATGTATGGCTGGTTAATGCTGGGAAATATCAAAGAGTGTATGTGTCCATGACTCCGTGGGTGTGTCTGAATGTGCGTGTGTGTGTTCATATGAACTTGGAGACTTAGTCATTATTTCTCTCTAGTGATACATGTCATTATACAGGGTATTTTTTACCCAGTTTTTGCCTCTCGTTGCCAAACAAATTGCTTGATTTAAAAAAACAACAACTCTAAGTCCTTCTGCCCCTCCCTGCATGCACATACTGCTCCTCCCATCTGAGACAGCACTTATGTCCCATTGAATCTGGGCTGGGGCCTGTGATTGCACTGACTAACAGAAGCAAGGAATTTTAAACCTAGGCATTAAGAAGGCTGGACAACTTCTGCTTCCTCCCTCTTTGACCCTTAAGCCAACATGTAAGAAGTTCTGGCTTTCTTGCCATCTTGGATGGAGTGGCCACAAGGAGGAGCACTGAGGCACCAGACATCCAGCCCAGCCCCACCTGACTGCATCTGTGTAAAAGACACCATGGAACACCAGCAGAGGAGCCCCCCAGAGGAGCCAAGGCCAAAACACAAAATCATGACATATAACTAAATTGTAAACAAAGTTATATTTTGGTGACTGGGAGAAGAACATGAAGGAGATTTGTGGGACGTTGATATTGCTTTATTTATTGATTTAAGTGTTGTGTACAAAGGTATGTTTACTTTTTAAACATTTATTCAGTTCTACTAATAATTTGTGCACACTTCTGCATATATTTATGGTTAAGTTATGGCTCTGGCCAATTTTGTTCAATGGTTAGAACGTCGGCCTATAGACCGAAACCTGGGTTTGATTCCTGGTCAAGAGTACCTAGGTTTGCCCTGACCGGTTTGGCTCAGTGGATAGAGCATATGCCTGCAGACTGAAGGGTCCCAGGTTCGATTCCGGTCAAGGGCATGTACCTTGGTTGCGGGCACATCCCCAGTGGGGAGTGTGCAGGAGGCAGCTGATCGATGTTTCTTACTCATTGATGTTTCTAACTCTCTATCCCACTCCCTTCCTCTCTTGTAAAAAATCAATAAAATATATTTAAAAAAAAAAAAAAAAGAGTACCTAGGTTTGAAGGTTCAATCCCAGGGTCTGGTTGGGGCATGTTTGGGAGGCAACTAATTTATGTGTCTCTCACATTGATCTTTCTCTCTACCCTCCTCTACTCACTCCCTTCCACTTTTTCCAAAAATCAAGGGAGAAAATATCCTTAGGTGAGAATTAACACCAAAAAGTTAAGCTATGAAAATAACTTAAAAGTAAAGTATTTACTTCAATTTTATACATAGTCTATTCTTCCATCATTCTTGTAAGTTCAACACATTTCCAATATGTAAAATTATAGGATGCACTAACTCTACCAAAGTGCTCAACCTAAAGCACTTTAAATAAAATGCTGCAGTTTATAAAATTAGCATTCTTAATTATTGAAAAGGTTTCAACTTCTTAAACTATTTTCTAGTTAAATGTATTATAGTTTATTTTACCACCACTTAGCCCTGCTCTGCCTGATGTAGTTATAGGTTGAACATTTTAGACCGTACATCCACCAAAATTCACAGAAGTAAAATAAATGTTGGCATTATTCATTATGTTGTAGTCTATGCAGAAACAGGATAATTGTGTTTCTTTAGTTTTTTTCCTCCTAAATCAGTGGTTCCCCACCCTTTTTGGCCATGTCCCACCCAAGCATCTCTAAAATCCTGATGCCACCCCCTGTGACATGTAACTCTTATTATTCAGAAAGTGAACTCCTATTCATGTGGAGGACGCCTAAAAGGCCATTAACTTGGTCTAAACAAGCTTCCAAAGAACATGGCATCCATGAAAGAGAAAAATAAAAGAACGAAAGGACAGCTGAAGTACTGAGGAAGAAATCACTAAGAAATTGTTAAGAAATAATAATATGAAATGATATGAAAAAATAGCAAAGTTTCAAAACATATAATAGAGAATTAAAATGTATAAATATGTCACAATATATATTTACATACTGTATATGAGGCCCCTAGAACCATAAGAAATGCAAAAAAATTCACTGTTAATAATTCATTCTCAGATTGTCCCCCTTAAAAATCAAGTTGCCCACCCTGTGGGGTGTGTGCCCCTCATTGGGAACCACTGCCCTAAGTGTAGAATCATATGGCATCAGTCACAGGTGTCAGAAATGAAAACACAGAAGTATTAGCCATGTGACTTCCTCCCAACCTCCAGAGTCTAAAGAAACGCTGTAATATTTAAAATATTTTAAATTATTAATTACATAAATTATACAGTGATTGATTTACTCTTTATTGCATTACTTCAGTTAGTTTTCCTATGATTTTATATATGAAGGTTAAGTATACAACTGTTGATTAGCAATATTAGGAACATACTTACTTATCCAAATGTTCAACATAGCCTTTTAAATGTTCTTCAGTCATTAATTAATGCTGCAAATGATCTCAGTGTGTATTTGGACTTGGTTGGCATTACAGATCCAAGAAACTAAGGACAAAATAATGCTCCCCAGAAATAGCATTGATTGCAACATCAATAACCAATACACATTAAAGTTTTACAAGGCCAATGCATCCACAAATATTTAAGCAGTTTTCCCAAAGTGTTTCCCAACTATCATATGCAACAGACATGTACAAAAAAAAAAATGTGCTAATCATGTGTTTACCTAATAAGATGAACTCCTTACAGTAGAGGGCAGTTTTGCACTCCTTGCCCCAATTCCATGCTCATTTAATCCTCCCTCTTCATTTTCTGGTCTCTAAATCCCATTAATCCCCCAAATAGGGTGAAGTAGAAATTTATAATCACATTTAAAACTGCCACCTAGCACCTGTCAAGTGCAAATCCTGGTGCTATCTCACAAAGCTATCCTGAAATAGAGGTCTGCAAGGTTGCCCCAACCTTTCAACCATCAGCCTGGGGTCCAAGAATTCTTAGACTCTATTGTTCTTCCAAATTCTGCCTGGGCTGTTCCAACCTGCCTTTATTTCTAATCTTGCCGTCTCTACATATTGCTACCAAATTGTTTCCCAAAGACACATTTCACATTAAGATTTCATGTTCCCACACAGTTTTCATGTCAGTAAAACCAAGCAGCACAATGAATGCATAGTTTAACAATGCCTTTTACTATTCCATAAATGTTCATTGGGTGTATTTTTTTCTGCATGAGATTTGGAGCAAAATATTAACGAAACGCCTGCCAAATGAATTAAAACATCATCGTTAGTTTTAAATTAACTAATTAATCAAGTAGCTCTATTTTAGAAGAGAAAACTTCTGGCTAGGTAACTACAGAAGCAAAAACCCTGGGCTCTGGAGCATAACCACCTGGGTTCAACTCTGTATTGTGCTAGGGACAAACTGCCACTTCAGGCAAATTATTCAATTGCATGAGCCCTTCAGTTGGCTCATCAGTACAAGAGCAGCAGTGGGACTTAACTGGAAGGTTGTTGTGAGAATTACACACATTCACCCACGAAAGCACTTGGAACAGTGTCTGGCAAGCAGTAAGCACTCAATAAATGTTAGCCTTCATTGATATGAAAATTTGGGGGAAATATAAAGACGAGCGTAACTATATATTTGCAGGAATAAAACATATCACTTTTCTCCAGGACCATCTTTCAAAGGTAGCATATAGAGAATAAAGTACAAAATAACTTTTTTGAGATAGCTTTGCATTTTGTGAAATAAATGCTAGCAGTTTTACTTTTAATCGTTCTCATATTATTTTTAACAATCACATAGATGTTAAAAAAAAAAAGTTTTCTCCCTTTCTGAATAGAGGGGAATTTTGCAGGTTTATTCCATTCTCTATAAAATTCTAGCACTTTCATAGAAAAGGTAAAATGTAACATATAAATGTTCTGACAATAGTATCTACAGAAACGCTCCATGACAAACATTTCTGAATATACCAATATGCCAGGAGTAGTCAGTGTTAAAGTTAGTAAACGGGAGTAGTAGGTGTTTACGGTGACGGGGAACAGACAAAATGTTGCTCGAGTTTTAAATCATTTACAGCTTGTAATGGACACTCCTGAAGGACCTGCGTCCAGTGGACCCGACATTTTTGGGTCCTGAAGCAGAGCGAGGCCGACAGGGACCTGCGCGGACACGGAAAGAAAGGGTGAGGTGAACGAGGGCGCCTTCGGGCACGGAGTGGCCGGAGTCTGGGAACTGAGAGAGTGGAAGTGAAAGAAAGCGGGAGCTTTAAGGCGCGGGGCGGCCAGTCGCTGCCGGGGAGCAGGAGGGGAGGGGAGGGGGAGAGGGTGCAGGGGAGCCCGCCCGGCCGCGGGGAAGGAGGCGGTGAGAGGAGGGACCCGCAGCGCGACGGAAGCTGAAGAGCCGCCAGCCGGGGAAGGGAATGGCGAAGAGAGTCCGTCGTTTGTCTTCTCCGGTCCCTGCTAGAGGTTTAAACAGCGAGATTTGTGCAAAACCACCGATGAGAAGCCTTTAAAAAGGGGAGCGTCCCTGGGTGGGCTCGAACCACCAACCTTTCGGTTAACAGCCGAACGCGCTAACCGATTGCGCCACAGAGACTCCGGTGCACAAGCTGCTTCCTCTCATAACCTTTATGAAGAATAATAAAGGCAGAACGCGACTTAGGTTCCCTTGTACTTCTCGATTCATAGTTTTAAAATCAGAATTTCCTTCTTAACATTTCTAACCCTCTTAATTCTATTTTCCACCTTTGCGACATATTGGAAAATTACAAAATACCGCAAGATCGTGCAGCATTTCAGATTGCAATGTGTATTAAAATACTGTTTTTTTCCACCCCCCCCCCCCCCCCCCCCCCCCCCCCCCCGCCCCCTCCCCCCCCC
>NW_005358043.1:3671996-3685660 GCF_000412655.1 Myotis brandtii | reverse complement strand
AACTCCCGTTTGGAAAGTTCTACTTCAGGAAGATAACTATTTCTAATGCTTCCTTTTATAGGAAAATAAACATTTTAATCTCCTGAGTTGAGAAACTTTCCTTTTGTTTCAAACTCTTTTTTTAGTGCTTTGCTAGCTAATCTTCATGATTTACTTAATAGTGCTCCCAACGTCATCCGAATTGTATTTGCCTTATTTATTTTTATTCTAAGGTATTATTAAATACATATGGTGTCCCAAAAATGTATACACACACTTTGAATAATTATAAAGGCAGTGTTTATTAAGTACATTTCCTTTTCAAAATTGAGCTGTCAGCTATTTTTTGGGGACACCCCTTATATGCCATCACTATTTGTTTTGTACTAACCTATAGTGCAATTATTTGTAACTAACACTTTGTTATTGGAAAAGGCATTAGGAAAAAGCTACAGTAACGTTCTTTAGTCCCTGTGCATTATAGTTCATTGCTAAATCCACCCCTTGATTCTCCCTGGAATTATTAGCCTTTACACCCACATTTGAACCGTGCCACTAAAAAATGCACATTTTGCAGGATTTGAGGAAAGAGAAGTTAAAGAAGAAAAAAGTATGATTTGTGACTAACTCCTGAAAATCCCTAGCACAGACACACTGCTGGCAAACATGTTACATTCCTATAAATATTCTATATAAAAATCTTTTAACTGTATATTTCCTGACGCCTCTTCAAAACTCCTTTTTTATTTCTCTTCCCTCCTCAAAGAGCTGTTAGTTTCCACCTAACAACTCTATATTTAAATTTTTAAGTCACGAAAAATCCATAGGCAGCAAAATAGCAGACATGTTGTGGCAATATTTTTACCGATACAGCTCCTAGGACAATGGAAACTAAGGACAAAAATAAACAAATGGGACTATATCAAAATTAAAAGCTTCTGCACAGCAAAAGAAACCATCAACAAAACAACAAGAAAGCTCAGTGCATGGGAGAACATATTTGCCAATCGTACTTCTAATAAGGGTTTAATCTCCAAAATGTATAGGGAACTCAGACAATTTAACAAAAAGAAGATAAGCAATCCAATCAAAAAGTATACAAAGGGCCCTAGCCAGTTTGGTTCAGTGGATAGAGTGTCAGCCTGCAGACTGGAGGGTCCCAGGTTCAATTCTGGCCAAGGGCACATCCCTGAGTATGCAAGAGGCAGCTGATCAATGATTCTCTCATTGATGCTTCTATCTCTCCCTCTCTCTTCTTCTCTGAAATCAGTAAAAATGTTTTGTTTTGTTTTTTTTAAAAAAAATGGGCAAACGACCTAAACAGACACTTTTAGAAAGAGGACATACGAAGACCAAGAGACATATGAAAACATTCTCAAAGTCACTAATCATCTGAGAGATGCAAATCAAAACAACAATGAGATACTATCTCACACCTGTCAGAATGGCTATCATCAACAAACAAGTGCTGGAGAGGATGCTGAGAAAAAGGAACCCTCTTGGACTGCTGGTGGGAATGCAGACTAGTATAGCCATTGTGGAGAAAAGTATGGAGTTTCCTCAAAAATTTAAACATGGAACTGCCATTTGACCCAGTAATTCCACTTCTAGGAATATATCCCAAGAAAACAGAAACACCAATCAGAGAGGATATATGCACTCCTATGTTCATAGCAGCACAATTTACCATAGCTAAGATTTGGAAACAGCCTAAGTGCCCATCAGCAGATGAGTGGATTAGAAAACTGTGGTACATCTACACAATGGAATACTACGCTGCTGTAAAAAAGAAGGAATTTTTTATAAGAATTGTTTGGCCTTAACTGGTTTGCAACAGCATGGTTGGAACTGGAGAGCATTATGCTAAGTGAAATAAGTCAGTCAGAGAAAGATAAATATCACATGAGGGCATGTGCTGGGGGGTGGGAGCTCCCGGGGAAAGGTCAATGGGGGAAAAAAGGAGACTCATGTAATACTTTAAACAATAAAGAATTTAAGTTTAAAAAAAAATTTTTAAGTCACTACTTTGTGTCTCCAGAATCCCTCAAGAAAGAATTCATATCATGATTAATAGAAGTTGTATTCTAAATGCCTTAGTCCAATCAGTATTTTGAGTTTCTGTTGCTTGATAAGAACTTAAATAGGCTTTGGAACCAATTAGTGAATTCCTTGAAAGCGATGGGATATTAAACAGATGTGAAGTTACACCAAACTGTACCCCCTGCTTTCAACAAAATTTTAGAAAAGCACTTGAAAATTCTGAATTTGAAAAAAACATATACGGGGAGCATGTATAATGAGTCTTATTTCATTATATGGTGCTACCCTCTTTATATCTCGCTAAAGCTTCATTTATGTTTCCAGATTACCATGGAAAACCTATAATGAGACAGTCCAAAATGAAATATGAGATAGGTGATAATGATATTGAAAGATGATACTCCAAAATTGGAAAACACTCAGTTACTGATGAAACTGGAAACATTTAGTATTCTAAAACTAGCAGGCACTGGGATTCTTTCCTTTGCTGTTGTTCTTGTGACTATTCAGTTAGAACAGACTGCAACTAGGTACTTTACCACCCCTTTACTCAATACTCACTCTCCTGCTTACAATAATATTAGGAACAGTTCTATTCATGTAAATATCTTTCCTCCAATCTCTTTTTCCTCACTTCAATCCTCATACTCACTCACTAAGGTGATTTTACTTCTAAAAGAAGAGAATGAGAAGCAACCGATGAGAAAAACTAATTCAGAAGGGAACATTAACTCATTTTATGCAAAAAAAACTTGTCTATGTAACTACCGCTGTTTGTTTTAAAACTCAGTCTTCAAGCCTGGTTCTGTCATTGTTAGTATTTTAAATAAGATCAATGGCCATTTGCACAATTCATTAGATTTGCCCCTATTTTTGTCTCTTTGCTTGAAAATACTTCAAAAGAATATATAAATATTAAACATATTAAATAGAATTTCAAACTTTAACTCCAATGATGTATATCAAACATAGCTTTTATGCCCCTTTACAAAAATAAGAGTATGTGTTTTCATCTAAATCTCTGTTATTATCTCATCTTAGGCCTTAATATCTATGCCAGGTTTTTAAAAGCAATTTAAGTCCACTGGATTAATTATAGCAACATACATTATCTTTCCTTAAATTTCAGGATAACTCAAGGCAAACAATTCTTTTTTAAAAAAATACATACTTTATTGATTTTTCACAGAGAGGAAGGGAGAGGGATAGAGAATTAGAAACATCAATGAGAGAGAAACATTGATCAGCTGCCTCCTGCACACCCCCTACTGGGGATGTGCCCGCAACCAAGGTACGTGCCCTTGACCGGAAACGAACCTGGGACCTTTCAGTCCACAGGCCAACGCTCTATCCACTGAGCCAAACCAGTTAAGGCCAAACAGTTCTTATAGCTTCATTAGCTGGGCCTCATCCTCCAGAAATTCTGTTTCTTTGTTATGGGGTGGGGCCACAACATTAGTAACAAAGAAACAGAATTTCCGGAGGATGAGGCCCAGATATCAGGATTTTAAAAAGATTCCCAGGTGATTCTAATGTGCAGCCAAGGTTGAGAACCACTGACTTAGGTCTTTATAATTGCTAAATTGAAAAGGACTGGGGATTTTATCCCCTTTTTATGTCATATTGAAGTGTCCATCTTATATAAAAAACTGCTGTTTGAAATTTAAACCTGCATTTTGGCTTCTGTAAATGCTTGCTTGCTTAAATAATAAGGAAAATAAGACTACTCCCATTTCAGAGAGGCCATTAAACCTTCCCCAGACGAAGTTATCAGTGTTGGCACCAGGCCAAGCCTTTGGTTGAGGTCTCAAAGCCCCAGCACATAGGGGCTCTTTAAGAACTTGCAAAGGGGACCAGAAAACCCCATATTTGGGAGACAAAGAGGGTAAAAAGGTATAAATACAGGAAACTTCCTGTGTGATTGGCCCAGAATTCTAGAGACATTTTTCTCTGGGCCCGCGCGTAATAACAATAAATGTAACTCCATCTCTCTAAGCGTTGCTTGGTTCTTCTCCGGTTTTCTGTAACAATATACACACAGTTGAACTGCAACTAGACCTTTTCCAAGAACGTTCCCTATCAAAGTGCTTACCTGTGCAGATCAATAGGCCTATGCATTTTATTTCCATCTTAGAGAGGAAGAGAGAGAGAAAACATTTGTACAAATGAGATCTACCTGACTTAACAAACAAGGGAAGACAGACCACATTGATTTATAGACCTACTAGGTATCATGGATACAATGCTTTCAGATAATGTGCCTTCAACTTTACACCAACAATATAGGTAACTTATAGGAGTCCCAAAAACACAATTGTGAATGACCTTAATTCTTTTCAAAAACCATATTTCAGAAGGATGGTGGCTAAGTTTTTAGAGATGAAAGTTCCAGTTAGTTAGAATTTAAAAAGAAATCAGCGAGTTAGAGAAAGCACCCTAATAAACAAAAGATTATGGCACCAGGAAACAAGTTAAAAAAGAATGTTAAACCAGGTGTCACTAAGAACAAGAGAGCTATGCGACTAGTTTCAAAGCCAGCTCATCACATTTTAAAATTGTTTTATTAAGGAATTTGAACCCTTTCAACCAGTGTCAAATTTAATTGATACTTCCTGCTCACCAAAAGTGTCATTTCCTTTGGAAACTGTGGACTGAAGGTCAGTTTCGGCTCACCCACAGGGGCTCACATTTCACCGGCGTTTGGTGACTGCCACACCGCAGACCCCAGCACCGCGCAGAAGACAATGGTAAGCCACTGCGGCATTTTATTTTTTTAATCCTTTTTCTTTTTAATTGATTTTTTAGAGCGTCAGGAAGGGAGAAGAGAGAGAAACCTCATCAATGTGAGGGTGAAACATCCATTCGTCTCCAGAACAACCCCCACCAGCGATTGAGCCCCAAACTGGGGGCTCGTGCCCTGACCCCACCCGCAACCCTTCCTGCAGTGCGCGGGCCACGCCCGAACAACTGAGCCACAGAGGCAGGGCTCTTGTTCTTTTTAAACAATCTTTTGTTTCACCTGGAAAACCTATAATGAGACAGTCCGAAATGAAATATGAGATAGACAGGTGATAATGATGCTGAAAGATGATACTCCAAGGTTGGGGAGCACTAAGTTACGGGGAAAGAGCAGAGAACAAGTACCAGCAGCATTGTTGCCAACGCCCCACTATGTGCACAAAGGCAAAAGGGAAGTAATGCGCCTCACAGCACCGTGCAATCGGAACGTGAAATGTATGCACCGCGGGAAACTGGAAACTGTAAAGCAAGGAATTAAATGTCTAAACACTGCAGTGCTTGGTGTTCGTGAACTAAAATGGATTGGAATGGGACATTTCCAGTCAGGTAACCACAAAGTGTTCTACTCTGGAAATGACAAACTCAGAAAAACGAAATGGCTTTAATTCTGAGGCAACATGTAGCAGAGGAAGCCAGGGGCTACAATGCAAGTTCTGATAGAACAATATCAATCAGACAATAATATCACTTATGTCCATCAATCAATGGACAATCAATCATAACCATCATTCAACTCTATGCTTCAACTGCAGAAGCTGAAGAAACTTTTTTTTTTTCAATCCTCACATGAGGATATTTTTTTCATTGATTTTTAGAGAGAGGAAGAGAGAGGGAAAGGCAGAGATAAATATCTATGTGAGAGAAACACATGGATTGGTTGCCCCACCACACCACCAGGGCCTGGGCCTGGGAGGAGCCTGCACCTGAGGTATGTGCCCTTGACCAGGATCAAACCTGGGACCCTTCAGTCCTCAGGCCCACACTCTATCCACTGAGCCAAACCGGCTAGGGCTGAAACGGAAATCTTTCATGAAAGTATTTAAGAAGGAATTGATCACACACCAAACCCAGACATACTTATAGGTGACTGGAACTCAAAAGTAGGAAATAAAGCAGAATCAAATGTCATTGGAAATTTTGGACTAGGAGTTAGAAATGAAGCAGGAGACTAGCTTGTGGATTTCTATGATGCCGGTAACTTGTCCATTGCAAGCACACGCTTCAAACAACTAAACAGACAGCTATATACATTCGTCACCAGATGGAAGAATGCAGGTGGTAAAAAGGAAAGAAAAATTGAGATGGATGACAGAACACTAAAAGTTGCTAGAGGCAGGCAAGAGGCTAAAGCAAAAGGTGACAAAAGCAGGGTTAGAATCCTGAATGCAGTTTTTCAATGGCTATCGTTAGGGATAAAGAGAACTATTACAATAATCCATGTAAGGAGATAAATGAGAACACCAAAAAAGGAAAAGCCAAGAGATCTCTACCAGAAGACTCAAGAAATAAAAGGGAAATTCAAATCTAGATTAGGAATGCTGAGTGACTGACAGGAGGGATATCATCTGACCAGGTGAAAATAAAGGGAGGGTGGAAACAGTATACTGAAAATCTATACAGAAGAGGCAAAAGAATGACATATCTTTGAGGAAGATTCCTATGAGGAAGAACCGGTAATTCTAGAAACTGAAGTGAAAGCATCCCTGAAATTTGGGAAGAAATAACTCACCATGAGTAGAAGGGATAATGATATAATTACTTTAAACCACAGAGATTGAATCTGTCAAAATCCTAACAAGAATATGTCAATAAATATGGCAAGCAAAACAATGGCTTACAGACTGGAAACATTCAATATATGTCCCGGTCTTTGAGAATGGAGATGCCAGGGAGTTGAGTAGCTATAGGACCATTGCCTAATTTTCCATACAAGTAAAGCAGTGCTCAAGGTGATACAACAGAGGTGTCTACCTTACACGGAAAAAGAAATGCCAGATGTTTAAGCTGGATCAGAAAAGAAGGAGGTACTCGAACCTTTGCTGGATATTGGAGTGCTCCTAAGAGTTTCAGGAGGTTAGTCTATGTTGTATAGACATCAGTAAAACCTTTGACTGTGGCGATCATGAAAAGCCACAGGTTGCTCTGAAAGGAATGCACTTGGTTGTTCTGGTTTATTGTGGACCTATACTGTGGATACGAAGCCTTGTTGGAAGAGAATGTAGAGAGAAAAAATGGTTTTCTATAGGCAAAGGTGTCAGACACAGCTGAATTTTATTTCCCTAAAATCTGGGCTAGGATCAGAGGAAGGAGTGAAAATGTGTGGGGAAAAAAATAGAAATTGCTTAAGATATATGGATAACATCATCTTATTGGCAGAAAGTAGCAAAGATTTGAAACAATGTCTGATGAAAGTGAATAAAGAAAGTGTCAAGGAAGGATGGCATTTGAACATCAAGAAGACAAAATTATGACTACAGAAGAAATACACAACTTTAACATAGACAGTGAAGACAATGAAATTGTTAAAGATTTTTCTGATCTTGGGTCAGCATCAATTCAGGAGACTGAAGCCAACAAATCATGAGAAGGCTGAGACTTGGAAAAGGAGCAATGGGAGAATTAGGAAACATCACTAAAAACAAAAATGTGTCATTAGAGACTAAAGCTAAAATCATCCACACCCTCATATTCCCAATTACTATGTATGGATGCAAAAGTCGGACAGTGAAGAAAGCTGATAGGGAAAAAATTGATTCATTTAAAAAATGATTTTGAAGAAGAGCAGTATGTATATGCTGGCCAGTCAGAAAGATGAAAGTGAGTCCTAGAGCAAATTAAGCCCGAAACATCACTGGAGGCAAAAATGGCAAAACGGAAGCTGTCTACTTTGAGCACATCATGAGAAGGCAGGGTTCTTTGGAAAAAAACAATAATGGTGGGGAAAATAGGAGGCAGCAGGAAAGGGGGAAGACCAAATATGAGGCAGACTGACTCCCCAAAGGAAGCCACGGGCATATGTCTACAGGAGCTGTGTAGGGCTGTTGACAGGACACTGTAGTCATCACTCATTCATAGAGTTGCCAGGAGTCAGAACCGACTCAATGACACACAACACACATGAATTTAGCGAACCAATAGCAGCATGACACAAAACACTATTCTTCTTCCTGAGTTGACCATTAAGTTTGGTCTACTGACAAAATAAGAAAATCAAGAATGGTATATTAGAATATCATGTATTTTCTAATCATTTAAAAAATTGTGTCACTTAGTTGGAAATTTTTGTGAAATTATTCAGATAATTACCTCCAGATAATTTTTAATTAAACAGACATGATCTGAGAGAAAACATAAAGAAAGGCAGATATAATACACTGATACTCTACCTAGTGGGCTCTTCATGAACCTCTCCTTTGCGTGTGAAAATCATTTTTATGGCTTTGTCAAATAATACGGATTTAAAATATTATTGCTTATCTCATTAGTAGGAAAGTATTATTCACTAATAGTATTAACTATTTCAACTGTGTCCAGACCAATAGTCTCTTGGATCCAGCTGGAAATAGTGGGGGGTCAGAGGAGAACATAGATTTCAACTTTCTTTAGTAAACTCAGACACTTCTTCAGGGTAGTGGTTCATCTGTTGACCACACCAAGGGAGCCACAACCTTTTATTTTCCGTGATGTGTTCACAGAAACAATTTGAGGCTATCCCAACTCTACAGTGAATGTGCAGATAAATTGTTGGTCCTGCCTTTTTCTGGACTCCACTATTTAAAATTGACATTTAAAAGGTCAGAATGGATATCCTCTTTTCTTTTTCTTCAGAAGAATAAATAAAATAAGCAGCTGCCAAAAGGAGACTCAACTCCTCAGCTGTGGACTACCTGGCAGTGGGACGGTAGGGAAAATCAGCTTAGGAATTTAGAGAGAGAGTGAGGAGAAAACCATTGTGAAATTAATCCGACAAGGTAGGCAGACAGAAATCAGGATTTTAAAAAGATTCCCAGGTGATTCTAATGTGCAGCCAAGGTTGAGAACCACTGCTCTATAGGATTAAGAAGATTGCCTTGCCTAATTTATAGACCTATTGGAAAATACATGAATATATTTCTTTTACTTCCAAAATGTTATACAGATATGCTGTATAAATTTCCCAAAGATCAATAATTCTGTTTAAAACTAAAGAAAAATAGTAATATCTTAATTCAGTAAGAGTGTGCAGTTTAGAGTAAACCAGAGGATCTAAACTTCTGGTCATTAATGCCCAAATGATTTTATTTAGGAGATGCACCAATCACTGTCATAGCTCCTCCTACTTGCATCTAGGTGTTCCCACTGAGGGCAGAGTGAAGGATATAAGGGTGAAACTCCTGCCCTCCATTTTCACAGTTGAAATAAGATTTCAGATATGGGGGTCCCAAAGAGATCATGAGCAGACAGAGAACTTCTCAGTATTCCTCAACATCATATATATAAATAGTCTTAACTATTTAAACAGAAACTTTCTTGCAATAAAAATTTTAAAATTTATTTTAAAATCACCCAATTGTATCTTTTTTTGTTTCAAGTTACTATATTCAATAAATAATTGTTATCTGACACTTCTCTTAAGAAATACCCACCAGAAAGGGGAACAACAATCCTATATAATAAAAGACTAATATGCAATTTGTTCCCACGGGCTGGAGTTCAACCAACCAGGAGTTAGATGTGCGCTGACCACCAGGGGGCAGTGTGGAACATGGCGGGTGTCACAATGTGGTGCTGGCAGCGGGCAGCAGTGGAGGCGCTGCTGGCCCAGTGGGCACCAATGAGAGCAGGACTGCGGTGGGATGGTGGAGCAGGTGAGCGGGTGGTGCCAGGTCAAGGCAAGTGCGAGCAGGGGCCCCAATTGACCCGCCGGTCACCCCACAGATTGGCCCTGATTGCTGGCCAGGCCTAGGGACCCTACCTGTGCACAAATTTTCTGCACCAGGCCTCTGGTTGCATATAATTCTTTGGTGAGATGAAACCATCAATGAATGGCCAATAAAAGTTTTGTGGTTCAAAGGTGAAATACCTATACACTTGGTTATGAAGAATTAAATCTCCCAAACTCATTAACTTCTTGGTGAACAGATAAACTTGAATTTCTGAAACTGCATCACTAAGACTCACCAGACTTAGGGTTTATCAAGGTTTAGCCAAGTGTGCCTTATCTCGCCCTGGGTTGCATGTAATACAGAATGGTTTGTATTAGTCAGGGCCCTACAGAGAAATAGAACTGATAGGATATATAGAGATATGAAGTATTGGCTCCCCAAGTTATGGAGGCTGAGAAGTCCCATAAAGTGCCAGCTGGAAGTCTAGGAAAGCTGGTAGTACAGTTCCAGTCCAAGCCTGAAGGCCTGAGAATTGGGGCAGTCAATTGTGTTAAATCCCAGTCCTGCCCGGGAACAAGGAGCACCAAAGTCTGAGGGCAGGAGAAGACAGATGTCCCAGTTCACACAGAGAGGTCCTCTCTCTGCCTTTTTGTTCTATTCATGCCCTCAATGGACTGATGATGCCCACCCACACTGGTGAGGGCAATCTTCTTTGCTCATGTACTGATTCAAATGTTAATCTTTCCCTGGAACACCCTCACAGACACATCCAGAAATAACATTTTACCAGCTATCTGGGAATCCCTTAACTTGTCAAGTTGACACATAAAATTAACCACTGCACAGTTCTTAAGCATAACCAATAAAACATAAGGAGCAGAGATCTCTTAAATATTTAACACTGCATAAATAATCCCCCAAATAAAAAATCCTCTCAGACATAATAGGGGATCCATGCACAATTCAACAAGTGATATCATTGGAAACACTGTGCCAAGGGCTCCCTTTTGTCAAGACCAGAAAATGTTTATTATTGTTTAATTGGGGGTGGGGGAATCTCTCTTTATGATCTAAAGAAACAAATACAACTGTCTATGGCAATCCAAGAGAAATATTTTTTCCTTTCATGAGAGCTTCATCTTGCTACCATATTTCCTTGACCTAGTGAATAATTTTAAAACCTTTTTTTCTATTAAGAGTATCAATAACAGAAATACAGAGACTACAATTGAACCAAGAGATACTATTGCCCTAGATTCAAGAGATCTTCATTTCTGAGAAGTCTTGCATTTACAGTAGAGGCACTTTAAATCCTTTGTCTAAGTTCACAGGATAAAACGAATAAATATTTTTATAAAATTAATAATTTGAAGTTGAATGCTAGCTTCTAAATTACATTAATAGTAAGGATTCTAACAATAAGAAAATCAATGTCTCAATTCATAATTGCCTTTTTAACTACTTCATAGAATACACAGAGAGACTGCCAAAGCCCACATTGTCAACATAAAAGTGGAGTTATATAAAAGGTCCCCCAGCCTAGCCAGTTTGGCTCAATGGATAGAGTGTCAGCCCTCGAACTGATCAAGGGCATGTACCTCGTACCTTGGTTGCAGGTTCCCCAGATCAGGTAGGAGAGCATGTGGGAGGCAACCAATAGAGCTGTCTCTCTCACATAGGTGTTTCTTTCTCTCGGACTCTCCCTCTTCCTTCCATTCTCTCTAAAAACAAACAAAAAACTCAATGAAGAAATATCTTCAGTGAGGATTAACAAAAAATAAATTTAAAATAAATTAAAGATCCCTGCAGGTGAGCATTTAAGCTTAGATTTATGAATAAAATTTAGTTATTTTAGATGGGAGACTTTAATGCAATGACTTATGAGAGAAAATCCAGACCCACAAGTCTCTTGAATTATCAAGGGCTCTGAGAATAAGAATTTATTCAATGCAATTCACTTTACTTTTCTGGAATTGCAGTTGTGGTACTGGCATAAGGATAGACATAGGGATCGATGAAACAGAATTGAAATCCATAGATCTGTGGCCAATTGATATTTGACAAAGGTACCAAGACAATTCATTAGGGAAAAAAATAGTCTTTTCAACAAATGGTTTTGATACAACTACATATCCACATATAAAAGAATGAATTTGGATCCCTAACTCGCTCATTACACAAAAATTATTTCCAAATCGATCTAAATTAAGAGCTAAAACAAGTACAGGCAAAAGAAAAAAATAGATAAATTGCATATAATCAAAATTAAAACTTTTGTGCTTCAAAGGACCCTATCAAGAAAATGGAGGGGGTGGGGAGAGAAAGAAAAACAACCCACAGAATAAGAGAAAATATTTGCAAGTTGAATATCAGAAAATATCCAAAAAGTATAAAGAACTGTTACAATACAACAACAAAAAGAAAAATAACCCAATTTAAAAATGAGTAAAGGATTTGTAGACATTTCTACAAAGAAGATATACGAATGGCCAACAGGCACATGAAGAACTGTTCAATGTCATTGGTCATTACGGAAATGCAAATCAAACGACAATGAGATATGACTTCACATCTATAAGAATAACAATAATAAAAAGGATGGACTGTAACAAGTGTTGACCCGGATGTGGAGAAGTTGGAACCCTTATACATTGCTGTTGAGAATGTAGAATAATACAGCCACTTTGGAAAACAGTTTGATAGCTCCTCAAAGTATTATCACATGACCCAGCAATTTCATTTCTAGACAATTAAAAACATAGGGTCACACAAAAATTTGTACAATAATGTTCAAAGCAGTGTTATTCATAATAGCCCAAAATGGAAACAACCTAGTCCATCAACTGATGATTTGATAAACAAAATGTGCTATGTCCAATTAATGGGCTATGATTTAACCGTAAAAAGGAATGAAGTTCTGACACATGCTGTAAGATAAATGAACTATGAAAACTTTATGCTACGTTTTCTTTTTATGCCAAGGAAAAGTAGCTAGACACAAAAGACCACATATTGTATGATTCCAATTATATGAAATATCCAGAATAAGTACACCTATAGAGACAGAAAGCAGAAGCAGGGATTGGAGGATGGGGGAATTGGAGGGTGACAGCTAATGGTATGGAGTTTGGGGGCGGGGGGGGGAGATGAAAATGTTTTGGAATTAGATATTGGTGAATATCTAATATCTAATAAACTTAATGGTATACTTGAAAAGGGTGAACTTTATGGTATGTGAATTATATCTCAATAAAAAATATATATATAAACAATCCAATCAAAAAATGGGCAAAGGACCTATAGACACTTTTTTCAAAAGAGGACATTCAGAAAGCCAAGAGACATATGAAAACATGCTCAAAGTCACTAATCATCCGAGAGATGCAAATCAAAACAACAATGAGGTACCATCTCACACCTGTCAGAATGGCTATCATCAACAAATCAACAAACGACAAGTGCTGGAGAGGATGTGGAGAAAAAGGAACACTTGTGCACTGCTGGTGGGAATGCAGACTGGTGCAGCCACTATGGAAGACAGTATGGAGTTTCCTCAAAAAACAAAAGATGGAACTCCCATTTGACCCTGTGATCCCACTTCTAGGAATATATCCCAAGAAACCAAAAACACCAATCAGAAAGGATATATGCACCCATATGTTCATAGCAGCACAATTCACCATAGCTAAGATCTGGAAACAGCCTAAGTGCCCATCAGTAGATGAATGGATTAGAAAACTGTGGTACATCTACACGATGGAATACTATGCTGCTGTAAAAAAGAAGGAACTCTTACAATTTGCAACGGCATGGATGGAGCTGGAGAGCATTATGCTAAGTGAAATAAGCCAGTCAATGAAGGAAAAATACCACATGATCTCACTCATTCATGGATAATAGAGACCATTATAAACTTTTGAACAATAATAGATACAGAGGCAGAGCTGCCTCAAACTGATTGTCAAACTGCAGCAGGAAGGC
>NW_005358043.1:3667121-3671829 GCF_000412655.1 Myotis brandtii | reverse complement strand
ATATATAATAAAAACAGGAAGCATAACTATGCCTCTGAATTGTTCCCTAGTGTGGAAATGAAGGCACAGAGAATTAGCTAAATTGCCCAAAGTTAGCAGCAGAACCTGCATTCTGATGTGCAAATCTGTGTATTTTATTCTACCATTCTTCACTGTAACTAGCTGGATCTAACCCAACTCCCATGATAAAACTCACTTGGTTTCCAGATAATTATTGAAATTTAATGACAAAACTGGCAGGAAATATTTCCTTACTTTGTCAAACGCAGTGATTTGATATCTAAATCTACTCCTGTGATATCAGTTTATTTAGGACCAACTTTTCAATTAGTATACACTGATAGAACATCGAGCACGTGCCCAATACTGTGCACATCGTTAAAAATGTAGAACTCAAGCTTAGAAAGTCAGGGAACTTTAGATTGAGAAATCATGGGTGGATGGGCACTGGTTAAAGTCCCACAATTGGATGCAATTGCTCAGAAAGAGCAGGCAGATAGAAGAGAGGAACTAGAATGGAATCCTGGGGACAGATAATTCAGAACGGCCAGAAATCACCCTGCTAGTGACAGGCACTGATAAGAAGTGGTTAGTGAATGATAGAGGCAGGAGAAAGTTACCCCACCTGATATAGAGCCTTATATCTTATCACATTACATTGCTATTATTTGTTTACATGACTGTCTCCCTTGGTATTCCCTGAGCTACTCGGGTTTCTGCCTCCTACACTGCAAAAAAAGTAATTAGCTAAGTCACCAGGACTATCCAAATCAGATTCCATGGACCGTCTCCACTCCTTCTTCTTTATCACTGTATAGAATTTAATACTGCAAACAGATCATTACCTTATTTTTCTTAAAATGTGGGCACAAAAAATAGTGCTTCTCTCCTGGGAGCCAAGAAAAGGCATCTTCTGGGCACTGCATAGCATCCTCCCTTCACGTGTGCTACTCATTTCTCTAGCCCCTCGTTCTCCCTTTCCACCCCCAACTGTCTCCACTGCAGAATGAAACTCCTTCATAATTCTTTGTGATGCTGCCCCTAGGAAACCACAAAAGCTTCCCTAGGGGGCCCCACCATAGAGAAAAGAGAGACTGGGATGTCTGTAGGACAGAACAATAGTAGGGGAAGCTAATAACGCCTCTCCTGGTCCCCTGCAGGACCCTCTTCTTCTGTTCATTCTCTAAACATGAGCATCTTCCTGTCTACACTCATCGTGAGCCATCTCATCTACTCTCATGTTGTCAATTCTAACCAATGTATTGACAATTTATCAATTTATTTTTCTTACCAATGCCATATATCCTTCTTGTCCTTATAGACATCTCAAATTCAACATGCTGAGAAAATGAACTTTCCCCCATAACATTTTTTTCTTATACTCTTACTTCCATGTATCCTTAACCCAACTCTAAAATCTAGGAATCATTCTATTTTTTTCTCTCTCCTCAAATCAATTGATAAGTAAATCCAATTCATTCTATCCTCATAACACATTTTAGATGCCAAAGTATACCTCATCAGTATAACTTATTTTACATCCTATTTACTTATTCATAAATACCATTAACTTATGGTTTCCCTACCTCCCATCATCTCTTTACTCCAATTAAGCCTCCAATTCACTGAAAGAGTGACCTTTCTAAAATACAAACTGAATATTTAATTCACTAAATGAAAAAGCTTCAGCAACCAATAGCATACATAGTTCCCAAACTGTGCATTGAATTACCCTAGGGCACTACAGTGAACTCTTTGCTGCTGAGGGAAATGCAACAACATCTATTATTTACCACACAAACTACCACTATCGTGTCATTTGGACCTACTTACTTAATGAATGGAGCTGTATTTCTTTGGTCTTAGGGCAATGTGAAAAAATTACAGATACCAAGGGTGCAGTAAACTTAGAAAGTTTGGGAACCTATTACCTACAAATGTCTTCAGGTCTCTTGGTGTGGCATAAATTAGTCTTTACCCACCTCTCTGGCCCCATTGTTCTCTCTGCCATGCCTTTTCTTCTCTCCCATTTTACTCTACAACCCAGCACATAGCCTTGCATCTCCCCAGACATGTCCTTCCTGACATCCTGAGTGGTTAGGCTCTGACATCTCAGTGAGTAGAGACATCATTTACTCAGGGTCTAGCAATGAGACCTAGCACCTTCAACAGAACTCAGGATGAAGTAAATAAACAAGTAAATAAACCAGGGCAATCACTCTAGAATCCCTATACTGAGTGAATTCTGCATGAGTTGGATTATCTGAAGTAAAAAATATATATATTGGCTATTCTTTGAAATTCCATGTGTATTTGTTAGGCCAAGGGAAGGAGAGAGACCCTGCTTCCCATTTTCAATAGAAGTCTGTATTTTTCTAAGGTGGAAGGCAAAGAGCCAACCAACAAGACAACAGTAAGATTGTTTTTGTCAATGGTGGTACCAGTCTAGTCCTTTCATTTCCTAAAAGAGAAATGGCACCTGAGTTATATAATTTTTTTGCGTGTCCCATTTTATCATTTTATTCTATAACACCATCTTTAATATTCTTTCACACTTATTTGTTCATCTATCTCCTCCACTAGTCTATAAACTTGTGGAGGGCCGAAACTAGGCATGCTTCATCTCTGCATTCTCTTCACTTAGCAAAGTGTCTGATACACAGTAAGTGACGAGTGGGTAGTTCAATGAAAAAATTTCAAGGAGGGTGTGGTTGAGCCCCACAAAAAGCTCAAGTGAATTAGAAAAGAAACAATGTCTTTTGATGAAAAAGACCAAAAGTCACTGACCATATTAGTCAAAGATGTTTTAAGAAAGTGGTAGGCTCATTTGGCTCAGTGGATAGAGTGTTGGCTTGTGGACTGAAAGGGCCCAGGTTTGGTTCTGGTAAAGGGCACATGCCCGGGTTGCAGGATCAATCCCCAGTAGGGGGCGTGTTTCTCTCTCTCCCTGTCTCTTCCACTTTGAAATCAATAAAAATATATTGAAAGAAAGAAAGAAAGAAAGAAAGAAAGAAAGAAAGAAAGAAAGAAAGAAAGAAAGAAAGAAAGGAAGGAAGGAAGGAAGGAAGGGAAGGAAGGAAGGAAGGAAGGAAGGAAGGAAGGAAGGAAGGAAGGAAGGAAGAAAAGGTGGTAGGAAGAAGATGGTTTGTGAGTACTGAGGAGCAAAATAAAAGATGTGGTAGATAGTGTTTACTCCCTAAGCAAAAGCCATGCCCCCATTTCTTTCTTGCTAAATAGAATTCCACTTTTATTTAGGCATTGTGCAGATGCCCTTTGATGTGGAAAGATGGGCGCAGTCCCTAATTTGTGCCAAAGTTCTGGCTAGTGAAATATTAGGGGGAATCCTTTGGTGGGGTACTTTAGAAAACATTACTAGTATACCTCTCTGACAAGAGTAAGGCTCATGAAGAATATACTTTCTGCTTGCCTTCCCAGCATGAAGATGTTACTTCAAGTTGTGGCAGTCATTTTGCAACAATGGGGTGAAGGCCAAATGAATTGCAGAGCTCTTATATTACTGAACCCCTGAGAAAATACCAGCAACTTTTTTTTTTTTTTTTGCAACTCTTTACCTACAGACTTCTTGTCACATAAGAAAAATAAGCTTCTGTTTTAGGTTTTTTGTTACATACTAATTGATATAGGAAGAAAGAAAAGAGTGATAAGCAAGTATGGACCACTCATTAATAAACATATTACAAACTAGAGGCCTGGTGCACAAAATTCGTGCAAGAGTAGGCCTTCGCAGCCATGGCTTCGTCCGGAAGGTCATCTGGAAGGTGGTTCTGCTGTTCGGCCATTTGGTCGATTTGCATATTACACTTTTATTATTATAGATTATTATTATAGATAATATAGACTGGCAACTAAAAGACACAAGTTTTTTTGGTAGCATTTGGAAATGCATGTATAATGAAATTACAGGAGCCTCTAATGCACTGATTTCCAACATGGGGCATACGTCCCACAGGGGGGCAATTTGATTTTTAAGGAGGGGCAATTCGAGAATGAGTTATTAACAATGAATTTTTTGCATTTCTTATGGTTCTAGAGGCTTCATATACATAATATAAATATATATTATGACATACTTATGCATTTCAGTTCTCTTATGTTTTGAAACTTTATTTGCTTTTTTTTCATATCACTTCATATTATTTGATTTCTTCCTCAGTACTTCAGCTGTCCTTTTGTTCTTTTATTTTCTCTTTCATGGATGCCATGTTCTTTGGAAGCTTGTTTAGACCAAGTTAATGGCTTTTTAGGCTTCCTCCACTGAATAGGAGTTCACCTTTTGAATAATAAGAATTACTAGTATATGTCACAGGGAGGCATCAGGATTTTAGAGATGCTTAGGGGGGGCATGGCTAAAAAAAGGTTGTGATCTAATGCCAGACAAGAGACTTGGGCTGTCATTTTGTTGTTAAGAGGGAGTTATAGGAGGTTTTGGAACTTTCAGATTACTTTGGCAAAATTAGCAAGACTCACATGTACCCAAAAAGCAAAGCATCTCTTTGTCTAACTTTCTGACCTTTATTTAATACTAGGGGCCCGGTGCACAAAAATTTGTGCACTTAGGGGGGGGAGAGGGGGTCCCTCGGCCCGGCCGGGGCCCTCTCGCGGTTTGGGCCCGCTCGGGAGATAATGACCTGCTGGCTTAGGCCTGCTCCTGGGTGGCAGAGGGCAGGCCCAATCCCTAGGTGCAGCC
>NW_005358043.1:3662551-3665846 GCF_000412655.1 Myotis brandtii | reverse complement strand
AGCTGCCTGGCTGCCGGCCGCCATCTTGGTTGGCAGTTAATTTGCATATCTCACTGATTAGCCAATGGGAAGGGTAGCGTTCGTATGCTAATTACCATGTTTCTCTTTTATTAGTGTAGATGATTGTATTGGCTTTGCCCATTGTGTGACTCACCTGATGTAAACCCCTCACTCAGTTGGCACATGAGTAAGAAAAATAATAACCATGTTGCTTTCTGATACTTGTTAAGTTAATACAAACATAAGGTCTCAAAGCAAATGAAATGTTACATCACTTCAGTGTTGCCATGATATGAATTGTCCCCATGAAAGTTGCAAGTACACAAAACTTCTGTTAACTGAAAAGAAGCAATATAGAAATAAGCATGGTATGAACTCCTGCCATAGAAAATGAGAAAATGAGACCACAGAGATACTTCCAAAATACCAATTCCTGATACTTAATCTGCACCAACAATAATAATAATAATAATAAATTAGACATGCCTAAGTAATAAATCTTGCATGCCAGGCATGAGACTATTTGATTTTGCAAAAGTATTTCCATAATGGTGGGGAGGATGTTTAAGTTGCTCACACACACAAAAACACATTTTAATGATTTCATTATACAAGAATAAATGCTCTTGTGCTTATTAATAGTTTCAAATATGTTTCTCCCTTCCCACTAAATCTACTCAGAAAACAAACAAGCTTACAACAGGGAGACACCAAACTAGGGAAATCTATGCTATGAACATCATGTAACATTCAAACACTGTACAGGAAAAATCCTGGGGAATGGTGTTTACTTTGCCATCATATATGTGAACACCTTCTTACAAAGATTATTATTAACTAAGAAAAAGAAATGTGTCGTTTGTGTGTTTTTTTTAAAAAAAACACATTATAACAAGCTTATAAAAAAGTACAAAGAAGGAAAAGTGTTAACATCTTGTCATACTTGCCTCTGATCTTTTTATAGAGTTGAGATCCCCTTTGGTCTCCTCCCTGTTAATATTAGTATCATACTTTTACTTTATACGTGTATATCCTTACCCACATCTTTTACTTATGAAATTCTTAATATAAATTGTTACATTTTTTATATAAGTTACTTATGCATTCTGAATGTGAATCCTTTGTCAAGTGCATGCCTTGGAAATCTCTTCACCTTTTTCTTTTAACCTTTCATGATGTCTTCTGTCACATACATATTTTTTTTTTTATCATCCAACTTAACCTTTTCTCTATGGAGTGTGCATTTTAAAGTTTAAAGAACTTTTTTTATCCCAAGATCATGAAGACATTCTTCTTTATTAAACTCAAGAGCACTACTAGCTTCTCTAACTTTGCCCATTTTCAGAAAGCTTGTCTGGAAAAAAAAATCTACCTCCCCCTCAAGCTAGACTCATTTGCTCATCTATCAGGAAAAAAGCATAACAAAAACTAGAAGCTTAGATTAAAAACACATTTAAATCTATTTAATAGAACTTATAAATCAACTATTTGAGTCAGAGGGAAGAGTGCTAAACTCAATTTTATAAATATATTTTGAATGTGCCAGTTTACAGATTTAGGCTCTTAATAAGGCCTAGTTACATTGCTTGAATTCCTTCCAAGACCTACTTACTTCCTCCTTTCATTCACAAAAAAACAGTCTGAAAGTAAGATATGTTTATAACCTAACTTTAATCAAAGGCAGTTATTGAAGACCAAGTAAGGCCATTTAAAAAAAGAAATATTCTAATATTCCTTCAAAGAATATTTATCTGATACATTTAAAAAGAGTCTCCTTATAAGACTTTGATTTCTTTCAAATAATTCCAGAAGCCCTAGAATCATGTAAGAGATGAACACTTGAACTTTTTTGTGGAGGATAGGTTCTGACAGGCCATGGTGAGGAGGTAAACGGCCAGATGATATAAAAATGAGCTGGTTAAGTGTGAATAAAGTGAAACATGGTTGTTAAAACATATATTAGGGAGCAAAATCATTTTATTTGTAAATATTGTATGTAGACTTACCTTTTTACTATGACTTAAAAAGAGGTATGACTTCAGAAATGGTGTGAGTGCTTTCAGCTTTTATTGACTGAAGCCCTTCATTTGAAATAGCTTCTATCAGCTGGTTCTTTTCATTTGGCGCAAATTCTGCCCAGCCAAATGAAAAACCAAAACCAAAAACCAGAGACTCTCTACTACTAATATTAAGCACAACCAGGAAATATCACCTTCTGCCTTATCTTTAATGTAGCAACATATTCTCATTGCTTCACTGAACAGCGCTTAGGGACCTTAAACTTCAAAATCATAATGTGGTTAGAGAAACTAACGGAGAACCACAAGTTGGGTGCTATGTATTCAAAAGCATCAGTCTCTTTTGAAAGAGTTCATTTTTTTTTTTAAGGATCAAAGTCAGCTGTGAGTATAAAAGAGAAAGTAATTTTCAAAAAAAGTTTGGCCTTATAAACATAACTATCATAGTGCTTGGAGTTCCTTCTGTTCAAAAGAAAACAAGAAAAAAAGTATTAATATTGCTGTCTTCTTCGAGAGCTTCTCTTAAAAATAGGAAGTCCCCTAGGGCCGCCTAGGCTAAGGAGATGCAGATCCCACACCTGTCCAAACCATGCCATGCCCAAGAACACGACAAAGCGAGGCTCTAAGCTGTAAAAAAAGAAAAAGAAAGGGGGGAAAGGGTTCACTTCTGCGTAAACCCTGAGCCCCCGCTGGGCTGGTGACCCTCCGCGGGGGAAACTGGGCCGCGCGACGAGGACCCGCGGGCGACGGGAGGCGAGGTGTCTGCAGCCGCCAGGCGAGCGCACAGCTCATTGAGGGAGAGTCTTGGATTCTCGAATAAAACCTTTCTTTCCCACACCAACTCGCTACCTCGCCTCACCATCCCCACCACGCCCCGCTCTCACCAAAAATAAAGTGAGCCCTGCGGGGACTGCGAGTCCAGGAAGGGAGCTGAGAAGCAAAGCCTGTGATACAAAATGGAGAAAGGACCCGAGAGGGGAAAGGAAAGAAGGAAAAACAGGGAAAGGAGGTTATGGAGACGAGAAGAGGGGCCGTGGGATGGAGAGCACGGGGAGCAGGGCCACGGAGGGTAGCGCCGCAGGACTTCAGAAACCAGTCGGCGATGGAAAGGGCCGAGGAGGAAAGGCGTCCTAGAAGCCTGGGCGCACTCTCAGCAGCGCCATATTCGCTTTCCTTTCGCAGCGTCGTGTTTGGTTTTGTTTGCAGCCGGTGGACAGGCGCCAGCACATTTCTGCAGCCTCAGCAGCTTCGGTCGGACAGATGGGGAGGGACGCAGG
>NW_005358043.1:3661838-3662167 GCF_000412655.1 Myotis brandtii | reverse complement strand
CGGCCGGGACCTCGTGGGGCGCGGGTCCGCGAGAAGGCGCGGGACACGGGGCCTCGGGATGCCATTATCAGGAGTTTAAGTGCGGACCGTGTCTCAGAGCTTCTACGGGGTTAAGTTCTGGGAACTCGAAGCGGTTCAGGAAACAGGGAGTCAAGTTTTCTCACCTCTGACCCCCAACTGCTGGTTTCCGACGAATTATTTGGGGGCCTCCGTGAGAGCGTCAAACGCGCCCCAAGTTCCTCTCCTTCGTTCCCTTCCTTTCTCCCTCCACTTGCACTTGACTTGGTTCTCCACTCAGTTACATCCTCGCGGGCGCTGGGTGCCCGGGA
>NW_005358043.1:3634824-3642031 GCF_000412655.1 Myotis brandtii | reverse complement strand
CCGGCGGCCCGCCTCCCTCCCTCCCGCAGAGGTGGGGTGGCTGGAGGCTGGAGGCGACGTGCTCCCCAGGCCAGCGGAGTGGGGCACCTGAAAGTGGAGAATCAAGATCACCGCAATGGTGACCGAACCCCACAAGGTCTCGGCCGGCGCTTCGCTGGTTTTGCTCCTAAAAGTAATTATCTTTGAGTTTCAGCGGCTCTCCGCGTCCTCCTTTCGGGGCCAACTCTGCCGACCCAGCATGGTGCGCATCGCTGGCCTCCGCGTGCTTGGGTAACCTCGGCCCCTCAATCTATCAGGAACGGCACCCAAACTTGGCGCCTTCCCGCTCCTCAGCTGGAGGCGGCGCATACCCACCTGGGGCTCTGCTTTGAACTTTATAACCTGGCTATTTTATTACTACTGCCATAAAAACCGGCCTTTAAATTATGAAATAGCATTTAGGTTATTTTCAATGGTTTTTTCAAACTACAAACCTCCATAATGAAAACACATCTTTCCCAAATGGCGGTAACACACACACACACACACACACACACACACACACACACACACACACCCCAAAACAGATTTTTTTTGTATTCTATTAGAAAAGTTGCATAAAAATGTAAGTTTCAAATTACTTTTGGATTAAAATGTTTTCCCTTAGAGAAAGCTCAACTAAGCTCAAACTTTAATCTTGACATCTTTTAGTTAAGGTGATCTCCCATTTTGTGTGTGTGTGTGAAATGCTAAAATCAAAATTTCTCATTTAGATAGCTATGTGATGATTTTAGAATATTCCACAAAGTAAGAAGTAAAAATACTGACAAGCTACAAGGCCTACTTCACAACCTCCCAGCTTTTGTTTTTGAGACAGACAAAAGGGGCAATAGGCGATTTTAACAAAGTATTCATATACTGGAATAGACATTTATCATCTGACAATATATAAAATTTTAAATGGAGCATTGCCTCTAAGGCTCATGTTTATATTATGTTTCTTGGATATACTCAACAGTCTTTTGTGCTTCACTCTTTTATGGGAAAGCTTACATTTAACTTAGATTTCATGTAATCATGATTTTTCTTTTTTAAAGAACAAACCCTAAAGCCATTTAGAAAGGGACATTTCACAGCAGCCAAATACAGGGCAAATAAAGCTTAAAATAAGTTACTTTCTCATCTCTCAAGGACTACTTCCTACAAAAGTAAAAGTTGGAAGTTGCAGTGCCATAGGTACTCCATCCATTCTTAAATCCAGCCATTGAATGCAACTGATTAGGTATTAAGGCCTACTTAAAAAAGAAATCATTGCAAACTATTTATTAAACTCTTAAGAGAAACTTGAGTTTCTTTTCATTAGTCCATATATTAATTAATTTTCAACGTAGAACATAGATCACCACGTTACTATATTCCACTTCCAGCATTTCTTGTGTGACATAGCACTAGGTAATGTGCAATTCAAAAAGAAAATCATCTCTTTTTGGTAAATTTACCACATAAAAAAAAGCAAAAACTGTCTCAGAATCAAAAGAGGCAGAATTTTAAGTAGAACTCTCATGTTTTACTCAAAATCCATTTAGAAAGGTAAGTCATATAAATTACCTTTAGAGTAAATTTTGGCAAGAGCATTCTTAGGAATGCAAAAACTAATTCAGAAATATCCAATATATGATAATCAATTTGTAACACATACAATCTTTACAAAACTATACTAAGTGTTATTTTTTAAGATTTATCTATATGTTTTTCAGATTCTTAATACTGGTAATTCATTGAATACTTTCAAGGCATGTCTTTATATTTAGTATTGTCTGCTTTGTTACATCATAAGTTATAAATGCTTCAACCCATTGAAGTATGTTATACTAAATTTATTTTATATGGTCCTTATTTGTATTAGGAATACCTCAAATTTCAAATATCTGCACTTTTTACATGTTGAAGTACATTTTTTGATGCCAAATATTGTTATATATTAGCACATGAAATACATTCAGGTATTTTATTCTAATAGGATCCAATATGTTCAACCATTGGAAGCAGCAAAGAAAATAACTTCATTTTACTATAATTCTTGTGGCATTTTAAAAACATTCTATTCAAAACATAAAGTCAGTTTCCTAAGACCTTTTGCTAAGGTCTTTGCTAAGCAATTTGCTAAGACCTTATTTTTGTACTAAAATATTAAAAAGTGATACAATTTACATTCTCTAGAAATCATGTCCCAATCCACTACTTTATAAACTACTCTTCTGATTGTGTCTACTGGATACCAAGCACGATCAAACACTTAATGAAATTAAATTTAAAAATTTTCCTTTATGTTTGATGTTGTTTTTTAATTGTTTTATGAGAAATTGATATAGTTCTGAGATTTTAACAATTTTAAAACTAAAATTAAGATGAACACTTACATTCATTTATAAAATATGTAGAATTTTTGAGGTTCAAGTTCACCTGAGCAATGAATGTATTGAAAATGAAAATTGAAATATAAGAAGTTCAAGGGTACAATTCTTTACATTAACTGGGAATTTAGGAATGATGTTATTTTTGTTTTAATATTATCTCCTGCTTTAGGAAGGCTGTATAGGATACTGAATATCCTAAGAAAAGTATATATTGTATTGGTGGTGGTTGAAGGGAGTTATTGAAGTAATCATAGCTTTTTAAATCTACATTTGTTTGAAAATTTTTTGTTTGTTTTCAGCTAAATATTTGGCAATATGTTCAATATCTCAGATAATTTTTTAAATAATTGTAAAGACCTAAAAATGAAAGTGCGAAAAAAAGTTGATCAGCTGAAATTTTATAGTTTTTATGTCACAAATAAAAAATGATATGTAAATCATTGATCTGAAGTGGTAACAATAGAAATTCTACAAATACAGAAAAGTTTCATAGTTGTATTACTGAATAAAAATTATTACTATAATAAATGCAATATTTAATAAAAGTCAGTAATCTTTTGCAGTGGTTTTCATATGATTCTATATTATGTTTTAAATTCATCACTTTATTATAGTGTACGTGTTCTGAATTGAATTGTTTTTAAGCATATAGAGTAACAGCTGATTTTATACATTAGGAATAATAAGAAACTACTAGAATTCTTGGGTACTAACAAGGGGCTAAACACAATGGCAACAGAATTTCATAAATCAATTATACGCTCCACTTGAAGATTATAAAGCATAATTAACTTACTTGACACCAGCAAAACAATGTTTTGTTTCCTTACAGAATAGGCTATGAGCTGTTTTCAATTATTGCACTGAAATGCTGTCTTCTAAAAGTAACAAATGAATGAATATTTGCATACTGTACATTGTACTGAAGACAACCTAGAGCGGAGCTATCCAATTGTTTTTCTAATTTTATTTTGCCTACTTACATAATTTATTTTCCACTGAGGAACTAGTGATTACCTAATTATTTTTTTAACTAAGCAACTTAGTGAAAATTCTCCTTAAGTAATGTATTGTTCTTATGATCAATGTGAAATAAAATTAATCATTTAAAAGGATATCTAGAGATTGTGACTTTAATTCTTAATTTAAAATATTCAGCATAACATACAGTAGTTATGTTGTACCTTTATCATGCCTTCCTTAAAAAGACAGTAAAAATAGAAACAAATATTCAGATGATTACAATATTTTCTGGTTATGTGAAATTAAGGAGAGTTTTATGCGAAAGGGGAGTTAGTGCAGAATTCTTGTCTACCTTTCTCCTAGGTGGTGGAGGCTAATTGCTACTTGGTTCATTATCAAGGGCAACTGCAAGAAGTGAATCCCCCCTGCTACCCACCTAATGATGCGGTCAACATTTTTATAGTTTAAAAGTTAGAACCCAGGTAAAATCTAAATATTACAGAGAAAACACGCATTATCAATTATTTACACCTTTGAATGAGTGTCAGAGCATATGCTGATAGAAGGAAGAGAAAGTTTCAGGACACTGAATAATTAATATGAATGGAGAGAGAACTTGAGGAGGTGAATGGGACAGAGAAAAGGCTAAGGATGGGGAACTGTGGGGGAACAGACAGAATTTTGCCTGATCAAAATTAACTAACTAGATAATACCCCATTTAACATTAGCATTTAATTATCTATAATCCACTTCCTCTTATACCATACCATATATCTGGGCAATTAATTATCAGTGTAAGATGTAAAGAAGAAAAATGAGTTAATTAGATATTTCAGGTGAATACATGACTTGAATGTAAAATGCTCAGATCATTAAAGTCATGTCTATAAAATAAAAAGTGAAATATTAGTTATGTTATGTATTTGAAACCAGCTAATTTATCTGTCCACATAAATTGAATTAGATGATTAATAAATTTCAGCTTTACTATGAGCTGTATTCATACATATCATGACTAAAGACAGTCTCTTAATTTTTGTGGTAGATTTTAAGGCTTTTCCCCCCTCTTTTGGTTATATTAATGATGATTTCCACACTATGTGGAAATTGGAACGTTTATCAATTCTATATCAACTGTTAAGATAGCCAATCAATGATGTAATGGCTCAATTATTTAAAACATAAACCAGACCCAGATATTTTTTCCTAATAAACCAGTTCCAATCCATTCAAGATTCTATCCTAAAAGCTGTATTTAGGAATTTTCAGGAAAAAAAATGAAGATTAATGGAAAATCAGTAATTAAGTTTAGCTTCATCATTTAAAGTAAAAAAAAAATGAACTGTTGGTCAAAATGCTAATGGCCTAAATGTGAAATTTATGTGTGTCCCATGTTCTTAAATATCATTGAATTAGCCCAAACCAAAAAAAATATTCAAATGTAATTTCTAGTCAATTTATTTATCATTCATAACTGACTATCCTGGCTTGCAATTCATTAACTTAGTGATCAAAAATGTGTTTCAACAAATCAACTCTTCCTTAAGTTTAAACAACGAAATTATCCATGTTGCAGCATTTCTTAATATTAATTCAAGAGGTCTGGAGACATATTGCTGATGCTGGAAGCTGATTTGTACTGAGTGGTGAGGAATTGGTTAGCTTGTGTCCTGGGCTGTAATGAAGAGAAATACACTCTCAGATCCATTCAGGCAGTTAAGGACTCCAGACCTTTCCTCGCTAGTTATCTGCTTCCTGGCTACAATTTTATTAGCCTGTGCGTGTTGCCGCCCCCATCTTACTTGATTCTGGTTTCTTATTTTGTGATTGCAGGCTGAATATTTTTCTCCTATATTTCTAACTTTGACTTGACAAGTAAAAGCATCTGGGTTTGAGCATTCTTAGTGTTTGTCGGTTTCTGAAAAGATCCTTATCTGTTTCTCTGATCACAAACTACCCATTCCAGGGAATGTTAACACAGTGGCTCAGCAAGCAGTCAGTGCTATAGTTCTTGGTAGCATGGCAACCAACCACCTGTCCTTCAGTAAGAATAGGGACTTGTCATCTGTGACTGTGTTTCTCTCTCAGCTGTTGTCAGATTGTCTAGAAATGAGTAGCTGTGTGCTTCTGTCAGAACAGACCAGGAAAAATCTCACCTTGTGCCAGGATGTCCCCCAGTTTCCTATATTAACTAGATTGGTGAGTAATATTTTCTCCGTTTGTTGGTTGCCAGAGATCTTCAGTTAAAAGGAACTATCCTCACTATCCCCACTGTCTCACTACTGGGTCAGCCCCAGCAATGGCTGGGAATGGAACTTAAAGAATATGAAGGCCTTGAGGAAGGCCTCAGACTCCCTGGCCTTGTTTTGCTTAAAAACTGTGGAGAATACCATGACTCTGTCTTCTCTGATATCCAGTTCCCCAATCCTGGGCCTCTGCCTTTTTTGGGCCTTACGACAACTTTTGCTAAATCTCAACCCATCTGCAAAGCAACTCCACCAGCCATGCAACTGTAGAGAGACAAAACCAGATTGTGTCCTGCACAGAAAATGAAATCAATGCTGATGACTTAACTTATCATAATGTTTTCTGCAGCATCATTCTCCCAGTTTTTACTGATACCTAACTATAATCGACCTTTGAACAGCATGGTTTGAACTGTGTAGGTCTACTTATATGCCCATTTTTATCTGTAAATACTGTATTTCTCTCTAGGATTCTGACATGAATAAATGGGTGTAGAGCCTAATCTCACTACTGAGTATTCTACCTCCTCTAATATTTGGTTTGGCCCTTTTACTCCCTCTTACTCCCAGAAGTGCCCCGCTATAATGTACTCAAGTAGAGGTAGGATAAAGACATACCTATAGTTTTTTTCAAATTTACTTTTCTAACATATAATGTTATTTCAATTAAGCCTCATAATAAGTTTATGAGGAGGGTATAATCAAACCTACTACAGAAATGTAAGCATTTGTTCTTAGCTAATATAACAATTCACATGTAGCTAAGCACTGTACAAAGTGTGTGAAGTGCTTTACACATAAAGGCTCTGTGAAGCAGATCTAATTATTATGACACTTTACTGAGGAAAGAAGGCTTAGGATAGTTAATAAAGTGACTGAGAGCTGCAGCCGGTTTAGATCAGTGGATAGAGTGTTGGCCTATGGACCAAAGGGTCCCAGGTTCAATTCCGGTCAAGGTCAGGTTGTGTGCGGGAGGCAACCGATTGATGTGTCTCTCTCACATCAATGTTTCTCTCTGTCTCTCCCACTCCGTTCCACTCTCTCTAAAAATCAACGAAAAAATAACCTCGGGTGAGAATGAACAAAAACATAAACAAAATGACTGAGATTCTTGCCAGTGTTACTAATGGACTTCTATGTTGTAAAATCCAAAGGATCCTTTCCTATTCTTATGTTAGTCAACTTCATAGCACCAATCCTCTTAGATTGACACTACAATGGCCAGCTCTTTTTCTTACTTTATTGGTTTTCTTTCTGCCTCTTTATTCTTTATCTTAACTCTCAAAGATAAATTTCCTTAAGACAGGGTCCTGTCCCTTTGTTTTACTCTCTTTCCCAAGATGATCCCAAACATTCTAATAACTGCTATTGTAATATGTATGTTTATAATGACAATACTTACACCTTTAATGAAGACCTCTTCTCTGAGCACCAATTTATCTATCCAATGGTCTACCTGATATCACCATTTGGATGATTCATAGCTATCTAAAATTATATAATACTAGAGGCCCAGTGCATGAATTTGTGCACGGGTGGGGTCCAACTGGCCCTCCCCAATGGGAGCTGATCAGGGCCAGGCTGGCAGAGGGGAGGGGACA
>NW_005358043.1:3606506-3633709 GCF_000412655.1 Myotis brandtii | reverse complement strand
GGGTGCCTGGCCAGCCTGGATGAGGGGATGATGGCTGTTTCCAGCTGGTCACACCCCCTTCAGGGTGGGGGTCCCCACTGGGGTGCCTGGCCAGTCTGGTTGAGGGGCTGAGGGCCGTTTTCAGGCTGGCAGGTGACTGAAGCTCCCAACCGCTCCTTTTTTTCTTTTTTCTTTTTTATTCTGGGCCAGCTTTAGCTCTGAGGCTCGGCTGCTGAAAGCAGGTTTCTGGCCTTTGTTTACCTTCTGTATTTGATACAATGTTGCAGTCTGGCTGGCTGAAGCCCGGCTGACTAAAGCTGGTTTCTGGGGTTTTGTTTAGCTTCTATATTTGCAACATAGTTGCTTAGAGTTGCCGCTCAGAGGCCGGCAAGGCAGGTGGGAAATGTTGGAGTCCGCCATCACTGGAGCAAGCAAGCCTCCCTGTTTGCTTCAAGCTGCCTGGCTGCCGGCCGCCATCTTGGCTGGCAGTTAATTTGCATATCTCACTGATTAGCCAATGGGAAGGGTAGCGGCCATACGGCTAATTACCATGTTTCTCTTTTATTAGATAGGATATCCAAAGCTGAATACTTGACTGTCTGTTTACACATCTGCTCCTTCCGATTCTCAGTGAATGTCATCACCCTTTATCTAATTGCTCAAGTCAGAAACCTGGAAGTCATCCTTTTCTTAAAATGCTACTATCCAATCCATCATCAAGTTCTATCAATTTCATTACAAAATGTCTCCTATCTTTCTATTTTTCTCTATCTTGACAGCTGCCATATTAGTTCAAATCACCATACATAATCATTTCCTAAGAGGGTCTCCCCTCTGCTTTGCCCCTAAATCTGTTCTCCATCCAGCCATTGCAATTCTTTTATTTTCTTTTAATTTTGGGTAAAATTTTTACAGAAATGTTACAAAAAAGTCCACAAGTCATGAATGTACAGCTTAGTGATTTTCACAGTTTGAGCATACCTGTAGAACCAACACTCAGATAAAAAAATAGAATGCTATCAGTACCCCAGAAACCCCCTCATAATCCCTCCCTGTCATCATCTCCACCCAAGGTAAACTGATTTCTTTTGCCATAGATTAGTTTTGTCCCTTTTAAACAGGTTTGAAACATAAAACCAATTATGACGCTACAGCCTAAACTACTCAAAGGCTTCCTTTACACTTAGACTAAAATACAAACATGTTACCATGGCCTACAAGTCCCAACACAATCTGGTCTCCACAAACTTCCCCAAGTACAATTTCCCATTTACTCAGTATACTCCAGCTCACTTGGTCTTGTTTTAATTCCTTAAATATGCTAATCTCTTTCTTGACTCAGAGCCTTTGCATATGCTGTTTCCTTTGCTAGTTTCTTCTCACCCAAGTTCTCACTTAGCATCCCCAGAGAGTCTGTCCATGTCACCGTGTCTCAGACTTCTCCCATCCTCCAGCCTTAGGAGGAGGCTTCTGTGTGCATCTGGAATGCCTGAGGTCTCTTGGGTTTGGCAACCAAAAGAGGCATAAGGATATTTTTTTCCTTTGTTTTAGCAGCAGTGCACACATATCATTTGTGGGGGTATTTAAATTGGTTGAATTTGATTTAAAAAGGAAGCTAGAAGAATCAGAAAAGATGGCAGACTTTGAAAGGCCTGTTCTGCTCTCTTCCAGGAGGCTAGGTAAAGCAGCTCCCTTAGCATCTCACTTATCATCTATTTTAGATTCATTGGTGGGAAAGGGGAAACTACAGCCTTTTCTTTTAAAATGCAAATATTAAGTCCATCAGGGTGTGAATAACTACAGTTATATTGTAGTGGAGAGCACTGGGCACCTGCCTGGCTGAGAAGTGTGCGGGAGAGAAGCAGACTCCTGTATATTTGGCCATTTCCCCCAGGACCCAGGTGGCAAGTTCCTGGTCTAAACTGTGTTCTGTTTAAGTTGAAACAGTCATCACTCTATATTAAGTATGCATATCCCAATTTGTGTGACTTGAACTTGGATTTCTTGGAATTCCATTTTACCACATTTCCTCAAGTTTCCTCCCACTGCGATCAAATAGTTTCGCACTGTAAATGTCTGCCTGTGTGCTGTTGAAACAGACGTTTGGGAGGAAGGGAAGTGGGAGGAGGAAGGGGGGTGGGTAGTGGGCCAAGCACATTGTCCGGTAAACACCTTTCCTTGAGGAAACAGATGCAAAGTTGTCCTCCACAGGAGGCCACAGTGCCTTACTGTCTGGAGTACGGTTAAGCAAGTCCCCAGTATGCACCCTCCCAGCCCACACCACACCTTGCTCAGGCCTATGACATAAAACTGCACAAATATTTTCCCTGGAAATTGTTCCTCAGTTTCACAGAATGCTCCAGTTTGAATAGGATTTTTGAAGTACCTCATGCACCCTCAGGGTTGGGGTTCACATTGGAGAAAATGATGTACAGAGTAATTCATATGAAAGTATTCCATGCTCCCAAAATGTTTGCTCTCATGTAGCATAGGCTTGGAGAGAACACAAAAGTAATGATTTGATAATAATTGTATTATGATGTTTGACTATTAATGATAATTTACTGTATAAAATATATTAGAGTTTTGTTACTGCTTGAGTTTTAGTTGGGCTGTTTTCATTTAAAAGACAGAGACTGACTCAAGTTACCTCAACTAATTGAGGTATGAGTTGGGGGAGGAGGGGACAGAGGCTATATGGAAAGCAGCTCTGCCCTGGTATCAACTAGAAGGATTTGCTCATTTCCTGGGTATCTCGGGTGTTGGCTATTGAGGGTTATCTTGCCATTGCTGCAACAGGCTTCCTCCGCCAGCCTCCAGATGGTGGGCAAGGGGGAGAGGAGAGTTGAAGGAGTGTTGCCCCAGCGGAGACCATGGCCTGGCTCTCTGTGCTCAAACCAGTACCTTGACTCTTGGGACATCCTGGCAGGTCTCATGGCTTCACTCTCCCTCATAACTTTTAAGTTTCACCCTCTACAGCAGGTTGCTTCATTCCTTTAAAGTTTTTCACTTCAAATTCCTGACAGAGACAGAAAGGAGCAGGGAGAGAAAGACTATGAATGGTCTGTTAACTCTTTCAAGCCCAGACATGACATGAGTCTCAAGCCAGACTGGGAATTTACTGTCCTTTTAGCTGAGGCTGGGCCATGAAGTGAAGGGGGTCATATAATTTGTGTACCCTAAAGTTTGCCCTTTCAGGAGATGCAGGGGGTGACCCATCTTCCTTAGAAGCAACTGTGGTTGCACAGGCAATGTGTATGGTATTCCTCGTATACTCTCATCAATAAAAGTCTTAACAATGAAAGTAATAGGTATAAAACATACAAAGTAATCTTTCTTTTTTACTTGATGTCAAAATATATGTATATAATGATGGTACATATTTTTTAAAGAATACATTCTTTTAAAAAAAAAGAGAGAAAGAAAGCTCTGGTCTGGAATGTTTATTTGACCCAGCTGTGGAGCATTATCCTACTGATTCAAGAAATTAACATATTCTTTAGAAGTATTAGTATTATAATAGTCTATTCCTGCAAGCAATAAAAAGCAGAACATAATGGTTGATGTAAGGTCTGAGTTTTATACACCTGGACTTCGATGAAAAGGAAGGCTTTGATGATAAGGCTTTGGAGGGGCTGTTTTATGTTCAGCTACGGTATTCATAATAGATGTTAGGTATTTCCAACCCTTTTCTGTGTTATTTAACATGAGTTTAACCCAGTTTTTCCTTAGGCTCCATGGAAAACAGGTGTTAAGGGAGCAACACGAAGATGTTTTTATCTTTCTTAGCTATTTCTGCAGTGATGGAAAAAAGAACTTCTCTACATTCTGAATGAAAAAGATTATACATTTCCATTAATCATATCTAGACACAAACCTAAAAACTGTCTTTGATTTCTTCCATTCTTTATCCCTTGTTTCTAGCCAACCCATCATCAAGTCCTGATGGTTCTACTTCCAAAATATATCCTGGACTGCTTCTTTCTATCTTCACAGCTACCACTCCTGTCCCAGCCTGGACTACTGTAATAGGCTCTGTATTAAGAATGCATTCAGCATTTAACAAAATAAAACTCAACTGTGGTAGTTTTGACAAACAGAAGTTTATTTGTCTCATTAAAATAATCCAAGGGTAGACAATCCAGGTCTGGTACAACAGCTCAACAATGCCATCAGGAACCAGGCTCTAGATCTTTCTTTCTATCATCCTTAATGTATTGACTTTCATGCTCATGCTTGTAGCCTCAGGGTCTGCAGATGGCTGCTACATTGCCAGGCATTGAATTTGTGTTCCAGTTAGGAAGAAGTCTTTAGGCAGAGAATGGTTTCCTTCAGAAGTTTTGTTTTTTACTCAAGAAGGGAAGTCCTTGCTAGAAGACTACCCCTCACATCTCATCATTCAGAACCAGATCTTATAGTTATTCCTAGACCAATTGCTATCCAAAGGATTAAAATTGCTGAGTGGTTCTGGAATGATTAAACAGGCACTTCTTTGATTGCCCCTTCTTTGCAAAATGAATTAAATCATTATTATTCCACTAGGTATTGGATTTGGCCCTTTTTGGTTTCTGTCTCTAGCTTTTTCAGTAAGGGGAAATTGCAAAGTTCGGTAACCAATAATAAAGCACTTTATAGCATATTTGGTTTCCTCACAGTTGATTATCTGTACTTAGAAAAAGATAGATTTCTTTGGTCTCAGAACCACAAGCTGCTGGGCTTCTCCAAAGGCACCGGCTGCAGCTGTTTGTGTGGTTTTGATGATGATATGATTTTTCTAAATCATCTGGACTCTGAGAATTGTGACCAATGGTGATTTCTTTCTCTTCTGGACTATTAAAACACTTTAAGGCAAGTGGGTAGCTTTCTCCCTGAAGGTATAGTCTTCATTGTATATATTTTTTGCACTAGCCTCACTCTTGATTCTATCTTTTCTATCCTTTTTTTCCTCGATTCCCATGCTTATGTTTATTTCATTCTGCTGCATCTTTTTTCCACATGGCAGGATCCATTTTTGAAAATAGCATTATAAGAGTCTGTCTGCTAAAGAAGAAAAACTATTAAGTAAAGACATTTGATCTCCCAAATTAGAAAAACTATCAATATACTAGATATCAAAAGTAAAAATTGTGGTTAAATATTTCATAACTATAAAATAACTTTAGTAGAATATTTAAAATGGTCTCAAACACAAGTCTCTGCTTTGTTCCTCATAAAAATACTGACTTTCCTCCATATGCTTGCCATAAACTCGTGAATAGGATGAATATAAAAGATGAATACTCAGTATTGACCTTAAATCATCTCACTATAGTGATAAGAACCTCATACATCATAGAATTGAACTGAAAGTGTTTGTCACCAATATTGCAGGGAAGATAAATGCATATAAAAATGTTTTAAACACTGATAGGCAGTATAACAAGGTGAGAAACGCATAGCAAAATGTCAGTGGTATTATCTGAGATCACTTAAAATGGGACCGCACCCCAGATGGTGGAGTGAAGGGTAGATACCCTGGAAAGTTTGCTCTGCAGCCATGCTCACCTGACTAGAGCTGCACCTCAGACCAGAAGCTTCACAGAGAGCCATTTTCAAAGTTGGAAGATAATATTCCTTCAGAGCATCTGGGTGATTCTACTGCTGCCAAGTCAAAAACATGAGTAGCCATCCAACTAACAAATTCTAAAGTGTATTAATGTGTGTTTCATGAAATGCAATAAGAAGCAAAGATTCAGCCTCATGGCTTTATAATCAGAGCAAATATTTGACCCCAAATAATATTAACCTGCTCCATCAACTTTGTTTATTGAAACCAATTTCTCTAGTTTCTGTTTCCCATCCCCATCTCTAAATCAAATCCACTCTCTAAAGCATTATGAGCATTGAGCATATTTAAAAGAGTGAGCTGAAGTTAATTTAAATGGAGATCTGTAAGGCCCTAGCCTGGTAGTTCTGTGGGTTGGAGCATTGTTCCAATGTGCCAAGGTTGCAGGTTCAAACCCTGGTCAGGTTTCCATGTGTTGGCTTTTTTAGACTCAAATGACAAATCTTAGTTTTGTAAAAACAAACAAACAAAAACACAAAAAAATCCTGCCACTAGAAGAAAAGATTGGGAAAGTGAAGTAAAATTTAAAATCTCTTTAATTCATGACATCAAATGCTAGTAAATTTATTAGCAAATATCACATTTTCTTCTAATACAGTTCAAATGTAGGTCCAAGCTATAATAAGCCCAAACAAAAGACCACACAAATAAGCAAAGAGTACTTAAAATCTGTGGAGTATCAATTCTTGAAAACCATTGCGAGTCTCCAGTACTTCCCCTTTATTGCTGACAGATTTCGGAAGTCACTGATAAGTATCATGCCAGAGACTCCTTGAGGACAAGCTGAAGAACATATAATTAAGATCAATTTAAGAAAAAGCATCTGACTAACTTAAACAATCATTTTTAGTCTTTTAAATCAGTTCATTTAAAAATAAGATAAATATACACTTTACACCTAGTGGTTAAAATAAAATAGTGGCATTTCCGAATTTTAAATCAATTTGGAATGTTACATATTTTCATGCTTGGAAAGTTAGTCTGCTTCTGCATTGTTTTAAATTAATAGCTTACAATGCCATAATCATAATAACTAATAATTTGTTCTGCAACTTTATTAATGACCATGACCAAAAATCTTAAAATTCTGATCTGAAATGACATGAATCTTATACATAAATTTGGTTGCATGGTCTTATGAAGGACTATAAGATGTTTGCCCTGGACTTATTATAAGGTAAAAGTTATACATGCTTCCGAATTTTTCCAGTTGATTAGTAACTTATAATTGCTAACTGACGTAAAAGTTTGACCCATGAGTGCTAAAATCAAAGAATAATTCTTTTCTTCTTCCTATTGCTGAAAATTTGTTTCATATGGCAGCATACATTTTTTCCAGCAGTTAAATTCCTAACAGCACTGTAAATGTCGTATATACTTTGCAACTCCAGAACAGAAACTATTACACAGTCAGTGTTGATTGATTTTTAGACTTGATCTGTGACCTCCAGAGGTCAAACTTGAGCTAAGACTTTTTCGGGCTGATAGTAGAAATTTGCCAGAATTATAATATTCTTCTTTTATAATGACATTATGAATTTAGACTTAGTCTGCTATATAAGGAAAAGAAAATATTCTCTTCTTTTTGTCACTTGATTAGTAATTCATCTTATAAAACAGCTGTGAAAGTTTTACAATCATATTTTCAAAAACAAAAGGATTTATATGTTGAACACTGTTTTTAATAGCCAGTAGAATGAACCCTCATTAATTTATATCTTGTGAGTTCTGAGTTTGTTATTACTCTTACTGTGATTATATATTTTTCACCTATGCATGCTCTATTAAAAGGGTTTATAAAAATCTCTGAAATGTAAATTAGATCCCACAAGAGAATGTTTTCATACTTAAGATAATAAACATACTAGGACTTTAGAAGTATTTTATTCAGGAGTATTCATTAATCAATATTATTGCATCATTACTCTGGTCTCTAAAAGATTGCTGTCCATTAATTTTTATCAGAATAGCCCTAAGAGGGTGCATTATTATTCAATATAATATGCCAACAATAACAGAAATTTGAAAAAAGCTCCATGTCAGACAAAAGTGGATTGTTAAGCTTTCCTAATAAGTACATAACTAAAAGTTTCTTAAATTGTCTCCAATTTCTAACTCCAAGTTAATTTTGTATGTTAGCTGAATTTTCAAAAGAGAATTACCAATGTATGCTTTTATTTTCATTGCAGGGAGAGCATTGTCTCAGAACCAACTTTAAATGGAGAGATATAGATAGGCATTTAGTTCATTTCAAAGTGATACAAAAAATAAAATTAGATGTATAGCTGGATACATTATGTAAATATATTTTTTTTAAAAAATAAGAAAAAATTAGTTTACATTCAACTCCAAGTTATAGAATATAATTCTATATCCAATCCATCCATCAATCAATAGTTACTTATTGAATATCTACTATGTTGCAAACCTTAGGTTAGGTTGCTATTGGGTGATTATATAATTACAACTAACCATAATTAAATACAAATAATGTATTTCTGCATTCCAAGAGCTTATAATTTAGTTGGGGTTAAATATTTAAATAGCAGAGATCTTTTTTTAATATATATATTTTTTATTGATTTCAGAGAGGAAGGGAGAGGGAGAGAGAGATAGAAACATCAATGATGAGAGAGAATCATTGATCGGTTGCCTCCTGCAAGCCTCCAACTGGGGATGGAGCCTGCAACCTGGGCATGTGCCTTTGACCGGAATCAAACCCAGGACTCTTCAGTCCGAAGGCCGACGCTCTATCCACTAAGGCAAACTGGCTAGGGCAACAGCAGAGATAATTTTAAATGAAATTAAATTAAAAGAAAAACTGTGCATTATAAATTCAATAGAAGTTGAAAAAAGAAAGCAATTAATGGATGCTGCTGTATTCAAGTAGAATTAAAAGAAGAGGGGGAACTTTGAGCAGGCAGTTAAGAGATGACTAGGATTTCAGCAAAAGACTTAGAGTACATTTTTAGGAAGCTTTTCACCAATGACAAATTAAACTATAATTAATTAAATAATTAATGATTTTAAAAGATGGCAGAAAGAAAGCAGAACCTTTTAGGTTCCATTTGCTCAAGTTTAGTTATATTGTCTTCATTCCACAAGAAAGAATACAGGTTAGGGAAAAAAAATGTACATTAAGAGAGTGAGATCAAAAACAAGTGGGAAGACAATAAGAAAGAAACTACTTCCACAGTTTAACAAAAAAATTATATTGACTGAGTGACTCCTACTTGCAAAATATAAAATATAAAGGAATCATATATACTAGTAAACAAAATCCAATTCATATGTTCAAGAAGTTTACAAGATAGTAGACGTGTTAAGGAATGTACGTCAGACAGTAATAGAGGTGCAGATAAAGTCGCATAAAAGCTCACAGAAGGGTGAAGTCACCTTTCAGACACATGAATCAGAGTGGGTTTCATGGAAGAGGCCACGTCTTTTGTAAATCTCAAAATGAGTATGTTGTCAGAAGGAATGGCAAGGGAGCCTCAGAAAAGTAATGTTTATTCTGGGTGGTCTTGTGTCTGCTAAATATCAGGAGTTATCATAGAAACTGGATTTCAGGGCCAATAGCAGTGTCTGGCACACCTGGTTTGTATAGAGACACTAGCAGAAAGGTAACATTTGGCTGATATGCAGAATGCATGTGTCCCACTGCCCAAAGCGATTTGGAATATTTCCTTACCAGGAATGTTCTGGCTAATAAAATACAGTAACAGAATTGCTCTAGTCTAATGGGATAGTATGATGAATGAGTTCTGAGATTACCAAGATGGGGAGATAGAGGATAAACCTGAAGAAGTGAGGAATGTACCCTGTGAGCTTACCCCGACCTTTTCAGTTCTTGGCTTTGCCCTTTTGTCTGCCAATCTTCTTTTTATATTCACTCCTGAATGCTAAAATCCTCATTTCCTCATTTCCTTGCTGTCTTTATATCTTGTCCCCTGGAAATTAAAATTCAAACTTCAGGGTTGGCCATATTTTTTCTCTAAACCTTCTATTATCCAGCTGTAGTATTGACATACTTAATCTCCTTTATGTGACAAATAATGAACTCAATTAACTGGAAAATTTCATCTCAGAACAGGCAACTCTTCCAATATAATTCACATACATTTCCCTTGATTCACATTATTCTTGCATTAAAGACCTTCCATGTCCCCAAAGATCACCTGGTTCCTCACTAAAACTGACCATAGAGCCATCTCAGTTTAAGCATATTTACTTAAGACATTAATATTTGATTGATTGAACTGGAAATTTAATTTTAATAATCTCAACCTAGAATTGTTTTATTATTAAAAAACTGAACATGTGACCTTCTAGAGTGGGCTACAAAGACTTCCCCAAAATCAATTAGTTCTGCAACTAATTTCCTAAATATTTAATAGCACTCAAACACAGTACTAAATGGGATATTTGTTTATAAAAAGAAACAATGCCTCTTTATATACTGCTCTAACGTTTCATGTAATACTGATTTAGTGATTTGGTGGAGACGAACGCCTTTAGCTTTTCCTTGTCTGGGAAGCTTTTTATCTGTCCTTTGATTCTAAATGATAACTTTGCTGGGTAGAGTAATCTTGGTTATAGGTCCTTGCTTTTCATCACTTTGAATATTTCTTGCCACTCCCTTCTGGTAAAGTTTCTGTTGAGAAATCAGCTGACAGTCTTACAGGAGCTCTCTTGTAGGTAACTAATTGCTTTTCTCTTGCTGCTTTTAAGATTCTCTCTTTGTCTTTAACCCTTGGCATTTTAATTATGATATGTCTTGGTGTGGGCCTCTTTGAGTTCATCTTGTTTAGGACTCTGTGCTTCTTGGACTTGTGTGTTTTTTTCCTTCACCAGGTAGGGGAGGTTTTCAGTCATTATTTTTCAATAGGTTTTCAATTTCTTGCTCTCTCATTCTCCTTCTTGAAGCCCCATGAAGTGAATGGTGCTACACTTGATGTTGTCCCAGAAGCTCCTTACACTATCCTCATTTGTGTGTGTGTGTGGGGGGGGGTGTCTTTTTTCTTTTTGCTATTCTGATTGGGTGTATTCTGCCTTTTTATCTTCCAAATTGCTGGTTTGATCCTTTGCTTCATCTATTCTACTGTTGAATCCCTGTAATGTATTCTTCATTCTAGTTAGTGTAGCCTTCATTTATGACTGTTAATGTTTTCTATCTCTATTTTTATGTTTCTTAGTTGAAATTCTCACTGAGATCATTGAGCATCTTTATAACAAGTGTTTTGAACTCTACATCTGGTAGATTTCTTGTCTCCATTTTGTTTAGATCTTTTTCTGGAGTTTTGTTCTGTTATTTTATTTGGGACATGTTTGTTTCCTCATTTTGGTTGCCTCCCTGTATGTGTTTCAATGTAGTAGGTAGAGCTGCTATGTCTCCCAATCTTTGTAAAATGACGTTATGTAGTAAGTGTCCTGTAGGGCTAGTGGTGCAGCTTCCCTGGTGTGACCCCTGTGTGTACTGTGTGTACCCTCCTATTGTAATTGAGCCTTGATTGTTGTCAGTGGAAGAGATTTACCCCTAAGGCTGATTGGCTGTGAGGACTAGCAGTGCCCATGGCAGAGGACCTTCTGTGCATGGCTGACCCCACAGAGCAGGACTTGTTTCAGCAGGGCTCTGGTGCCAGCTGAGTGTCCTGCTTGAGTGTCAATTGTGGAGGTGGTTGGGTGGTGCTTTGGTATAGTCTGAAGCTGTCCACAGGTGCACTGGCTCTGGGACCTCCCAGGAGGTACAGGCCAAGGTCATCTGCCGCCTGTGCCCTGCCTAAGCCACAAAGCATGAACTACAAAGTGATCTGTAAATGGCTGCTACTTGTGCAGGGCTTGGGGGTACTCTGGAGAGGCCAAGCTGTGAACCAAAGCTAGCTGCTGCTAGTGCTGGGCTGAGGGCCACTTAGCAAGAGGTATAAGGCTCACTGAGGCCAGATGCTGCTTGTTTGTGATTTGTGAACCTTCGAGAGATTTTAGGAAAGTCTGCAGCATGAACTAAGACAGGCGGTTTGTATGGAAAAGCCACTAGAAATGGTTTGGGTGGGCCCATAATTTGGATGGGTATCAGGGAATCACCAGGGCAGTATGAACAGTGTTAGCCAGGTTGATGAAGTCTCAGATATGGTGCCCTCCTGAGGGCTCAGCAAAGGAACACTGGCCTCTGCCAGCATTTGTGTCTTGAATAAAGCTGCCTCTCCGGCCCTCATCCTGTAGCCTGACAATTCAGTTCCTCCCCGTATGTTCCTGGTACCTTTGGAGCTGCTTCCCCAGTGCTGGAGCTCAAAGCAAGTGAGTCTGAGACAGTTCATGTACAGGCCCTTTAAAAGGAATGCCTGGGATGCCCTTTGCACAATTTTGGGGACTTGTCTTCCCAGCACTAGAACCGTGGGATGAAGGGCCTAGTGTGAGATGAACCCATGGCTCCTCAGGGGAGACCTCCACAGTCGAGATATCCCTCCTGATTTTTAACCACCACACATGGATGTGGTACCAGCCCATTTTGTGTCTCCACCCCTCCTACTAGTCTCATTGTGGCTTCTTCTTTATATCCTTAGTTATAAAACTTCTGTTCAGTTAGATTTCAGGCTGTTTTGAATGATGATTTTTCTGTAGCTTAGTTGTAATTTTGATGTGCTTATAGGAGGTTTTGAGTATGGTGTTTACCTATGCCACCATTTTGACCAGAAGCCAATCATAATCAAGTTTCTTACTGGGCTATGAATAATGGCCTCAGAAGAATTTGGCAGATACTATATAATAGATTTGATATTTTCTATTTCAACCATATTAAGGAGTAGTTTCTCTAAAGCCTACAAACACTCAGAAAATCTCTTGTTTTTCTAAGCCTGACATGAAGAAATATTACAAACAATTAAAAAAATTTAGCGTTTTGGCCCTTAGGATAATTTAAAGGAGGAAGCACAGGCATTTGTGGGTCAGCTGTCTGCTGTGGTTGATCTCAGCAAAGATATTTGGTGGAGATATTTCCTCTGTTGGCTACACCCTTGCTGACATTCCTATGATGATCTTTGTGTCTCCCCCAGGTAGCAACCCTGGTGAAATTAACCTGCAGGTTTAAAACATTAAAAACCAGGAAGCTCACTTCCCTCAATCTCTTCTCCCCAACCTCCACTATTGTTTTCCACATTTTATCTGTCAAGAACATACAATGAAATATCTTATCCAATAAAGGGAAACACACAGCATCCAAGTTTGGTGGACACCATGTCTAAATACTAGACAGAGAATGCATTTACATGGTACAGGCTGCTGCACACTAGGGCGAGAGTCCAAATTGGTGAGTGGGCAGCAAGCCATGCCAGCAGATGGGCACAGTGATGACAGCTAAGGGACTAGGTATGTGCATCAAGAATAGGTGTTGAAACAGGAATTCCAACTGAGAATATCAAAATGACTGTCTGTCTCCTGCTTATGGTTAAGATCTTGTCAATTCATGGCTTGTTTAGTATAAATGGGCTGGAAATCAAGAGAATTGACAGATTTTGACAAAATCTTACATTTATTTTTATTTTTATAAAAATATTAAAATAACAGGCTTTTGCAGTAAATGGTTTGGTGGCATTTTGTGAGCAAAAAATGTTTCAACTTCTACAGAAGTTTTCATAATTATTAAAGCTTTTCTTAAAGAAATATAGAATCGAAGCCTTTAAGAGAATTAGCTGATTAGCTTCTTAAGTGCATTCAACTCTATTATTTCAATGTCATGTATAATTATTTAGGAAGTGTATCCTAGAAGATCAATGACATTGTATTTCTTAATTTAATTATTTATTAAATCTCCAAAATGCCTGAGATCTACTCTACTTTGTTTTCAATGTAAGAAAGATCAGTAAGAGGGTACTTTATTGGTGTTTTAAGTTTTCTTTCTAAAAATAATTTCAAAACCTCAAATCCTAATATTATTTGATTTGAATGAAAAATGGGAGGAGGAGAGATTCTGAATCTTTTAAGATTGCTCATATGAATACAGAAGGGAACGTGCGGTTTATATTATTTATCTGTCTTTTTTATTAATTAATAAAATTAGGGACTTTTTCTAGACTATGTCTAAGGTCCTCTAGAAAATTCTCTACTAATGAAATGATGCTGTCCTTTCAAAATAGGAATCAAAATTCTGAGTGCAAGTTTCCTCTCTTCTTTCTTCAAAAGAAAACAGGGCACAATGATTCCCACTACACAGTCTAAGTTGCTCCAGAGTCCTAAGCTTTCTAGAGGTAAGCTTTCATCTCCACTCTTTCAAGGGCCCTTAGAAACAGGTTTCTCCTATCAACCAAAATTTAAAATATTTTTAAACTTTTCATTGAGAAATAATTTAAAAAGAAAAGAACACATATCATAATTGTATAATTCATGAAATTACATACACTGAATACACCCATGAAAACAGTAACAGGTCAAGAAAGAGAACATCATCAGCATCCCAGAGGCACAATGACTCCCTTCTGGTCATTACCTCCTTAACAGCCACCACTGTGGCTTGTGAACTTTATATAAATGGAACCATACAGCATGCATTCTTCGGTTTGGTTTCTTTCATGCAATGTTATGTTCATGAGTTTCATCCACATTTTTGCAGGTAGGTTTAGAATGTTATTCTTGGGACTGCAGAGTAACCATTTACTTATTCCATTGTTGACAAGCATTTGGCTAATTTGCAGATTTGGGCTATTACAAATAGTACTCTTAGGAATATTTGAGTACACATCTTTTAATAAACATATGTAAGCATTTCAGGGGGTATATGCACTAAAGGGAAGATTTGCTGGGTTATAGGTTATGCATATGGTTCAGCTCTAATAGATATTGTCAGTTTTCTTAAGGAATTGTAACCAATTTACACATCTACCACCAGTTTATGAGAGTTGCTGCTGTTCCACATCTGTGCCAAAACTCAGTATCTATGTCTTTCTTCAGTTTTGCTTTTCTGATGGATAACCCAATGTATGGGGTGTCTTTCTATTTGTCTTTTTAAAAGCATTTTTTAGGTAACATAACATAAAAGCAACCTTTTAAAAGTGAACAATTCAGTAGCGTTTTGTATATTCACAATGGTGTGCAACCACCATCTCTATCTAGCTCCAAAACATTTTAACCCATAAGGAAACTGCAACCATTAAGCATTCACACCCTATTCCCTGACTCCTCCCTACCTGTCCATGGCAACCACCAATCTGCATTCTGCCTCTATGGTTTACCTATTCCAGATATTTCATATAAATGAAATCATACATGTGATTTTTCTTCTAGCTTCTTTCATTTAGCACAGCGATTTTCTACCAGTGTGCCACAAGAATTTTAAAAACACGCAGTACTTGAATATTTAGTCAGGGGCACTGACCTCTTTTCTCTTAGATTGTCAAATAAAAAAATGACAACAGCCAACACAACAATAGCGGTTTGGTGTGAATGAATCAATCAAAATTATGCTTTTTTTTGGTCAGATTGGCAAAAAATATAATATATATTTTTGGTGTGCTACAGAATTTTAGTAATTAGTTTATATGTGCCCTGAGATGAAAAAGCTTGAAAATCGCTGAGTTCAATGTTTTCAAGGTTCCTTTATAGTGAATCAATGTCTCACTGTTTTTATTTTTTTATGTTTTTTATTTAAATCTTTATTATTGAAAGTGTTACAGATGTCCCTCTTTTTTCTCCATTGACCACTTCTAGTTCTCCCTTCCCCCCCCCAGGCCTTCACCACACTATTGTCTGTGTCCATGGGTTATTCATATATGCATGTAAATACTTTGGTTAATCTCTTCCCACCCATCCACCTCCCCTGCCTTCCCTCTGAGATTCCATAGTCTGTTTCATGCTTTGATGTCTTTGGATCTATTTTGTTCAACAGTTTATTTTGTTCTTTAGATTCCACATATGCATGAGTTCATATACTTGTCTTTGACTGGCTTATTTCGCTTAGCATAATACTCTCCAGGTCCCTCCAAGCTGTCTCAAAGGGTAAGAGATTCTTCTTTTTTACTGCTGCAGAGTATTCCATGGTGTAAAGGAACCACAGCTTTTTTAACCACTCATCTACTGATGTACACTTGGGCTGTTCCAAATCTTAGCTATTGAGAATTGTGCTGCTATGAACACAGGGGTGCATATATTCTTTCTGATTGGTTTCTCGAGTTTCTTAGGATATATTCCTAGAAGTGGGATCACTGGGTCAAATGGCAGTTCCATATTTAATTTTCTGAGGAAACTCCATACTGTTTTCCATAGTGGCTGTACCAGTCTACATTCTCACCAGCAGTGAACAAGGGTGCCCTTTTCTCCTCATCCTCGCCAGCACTTGTTGTTTGTTGATTTGTTGATGGTAGCCATTCTGACAGGTGTGAGGTGATACCTCATTGTCATTTTAATTTGCATCTCTCTGATGATTAGTGACATTGAGCATGTTTTCATGTCTCTTGGCCATCTGTATGTCCACTTTGGAGAAGTGTCTATTTAGGTCCTTTGCCCATTTTTTAATTGGATTGTTTGTCTTCCTTTTGTCAAGCTGTATGAATTCCTTCTATCTTTTGGGATTAATTCCTTATTGTTTATATCATTGGCAAATGTGTTCTCCCATGCAATGAGCTCCCTTTTCATTTTGTTGATGGTTTCTTTTGCTGTGCAGAAGCAGCTTTTTATTTTGATGTAGTCCCATTTGTTTTCTCTTTTGTTTCCTTTGCTTTAGGAGATGTATTGGCAAACACACTGGTATGAGAGATGTCTGAGATTTTGCTGCCTATGATTTCTTCAAGGATTTTTATGGTTTCACACATGACATTTACTAGTAAGTCTTTTATCCATTTTGAGTTTATTCTTGTGTATGGTGTAAGTTGGTGTCTAGTTTCTTTTTTTCCATCCCTTCACTTTCATCCTTTGTGAGTCTTTTGTTCTGAGATGGGTCTCTTGTAGACAGCATATATGTGGGTCATGTTTTCTTATCCATTCAGCTACCCTATGACTTTTGATTGGAGCATTTAAGCCATTTAAATTTAAGGTTATTATTGTTAGACACTTATTTGTTGCCATTTTTATTCTTTACTAGAGGCCCGGTGCATGGATTTGTGCACTGGTGGGGTCCCTTGGCCTAGCCTGCAGGGATCAGGCTGAAACCAGCTCTCTGACATCCCTCGAGGTGTCCCAGATTGTAAGAGGGTGCAGGCCAGGCCAAGGGACCCCACGGGTGCACGAATCTGTGCACTGGGCCTCTAGTATGCATATAAGATCTTTGGTTTAATCTTTTCCCACCCTCCCTTCTCCCCCTTTCCCTCTGAGATTTATCAGTCTGTTCCATGTTCCCATGCCTGTGATTTCCACTCCTGTGTTGAATGTCTGTCCCCTGGTGGTCAGTGTGCATCATAGCTACTGGTCGGCCAGTTGGCCAGTCGCTTAGGCTTTTATATATATAGATTCCTGTGTTCCTTTCTCTCTCTATATTTCTTCTTCTTACAACAGCCCCTTTAGCAATTCTTTTTTTAAAAATATATTTTATTGACTTTTTACAGAGAGGAAGGGAGAGGGATAGAGAGTTAGAAACATCGATGAGAGAGAAACATTGATCAGCTGCCTCCTGCACACCTCCTACTGGGGATGTGCCCGCAACCAAGGTACATGCCCTTGACCGGAATCGAACCTGGGACCTTTCAGTCCGCAGGCCATTGCTCTATCCACTGAGCCAAACCGGTTAGGGACCCTTTAGCAATTCTTGCAGTGCTAGTTTGGTGGTAATAAACTCCTTTAGCTTTTTTTTTTTTTTTTTTTTTGCCTGTGAAACTCCTTAATTCACCTTCAATTTTGAATAATAACATTGCTGGATAGAGTAGTCTTGGTTTCAGTCCCTTGCTTTTCATTACTTTTCATACTTCATGCCACTCCCTTCTGGCCTGAAGTGTTTCTATTGAGAAGTCAGCTGATAGTCTAATGGGAGCTCCCTTGTAGGTAACTTTCTGTCTCTCTCTTGCTGCCTTTAAGATTCTTTCTTTGTCTTTAACATTTGACATTTTAATTATGATGTGTCTTCGTGTGGGTCTTTTTGGGTTAATCTTGATTGGGACTCTGTATTTCCTGGACTTGGGTAACTTTTCTTCACCAGGTCATTATTTCTTCAAACAGGTTCTGGGAATAATAGAGGAATAATATTCTGTTGTATGTATATACCATAATTATTTATCCATGCATCCATTGATGGATATTTGGGTTGTTTTCAGCTTTTGGCTATTGTGAATAGTGCTGCTATGAATATTTGTGTAGATGTATTTGGATGAGTACTTTTTTCCAGTTCTTTTGGATGGGTATATATAATTCCTAGGAATAGAAATCCTAGGTCATACGGTAATTCTTTTGAACTTATTAGAGAACTGACAAACTGTTTCCACAGCTGCCTAACCATTTTAGATTCCCACCAGAAATGCATAGGGCTCCAATTTCTCCACATCCTTGATAGAGAAAAAACACTTGTCATTTTCTAGATTTTTAAAAGAATGAATATTATAGCCATAGCCATCCTAGTGGGTATGAAGTGGTACCTCATTGTGGTTTTGATTTGCATTTCCCAAATGACTAATGATGGTGAGCATCTTTTCATGTGTTTCTTGGCCATCTGCATATCTTTTTTGGGGAAATGTCTGTTCAAGTGCTTTGCCCAAAATTAATTGGGTTGTCTTTTTGTTGTTGAGTTATAAGAGTTTTTAATACATTCTAGATACTAGACACTAATCAAATATATGACTTTTGAATATTTTCTCCTTTCTATATGTTATTTCTTTACTTTCTTAATAATGTTTTTCCTTATTAGCACAAAAGTTTTTAATTTTGGTAAAGTTCAAGTTATCTAACTTTTCCTTTTGTGCTTTTCATGTCCTATCTAAGAATTCATTGCCAAATCTAAGGCCATGAAAATTTACCACTATGTTTCTTTCTAAGACTTTTGTGATTTTAGTTTTTATATTTAGATTATTAAATATAAAAATGTTTATTCCATTGATTGGCTGCCTCTTGCATGTCCCACACTAGGGATTGAGCCTGCAACCCGGGCATGTGCCCTGACCAAAAATCGAACCATGACCTTCTGCTTCATAGGTCAACTCTTAACTACTGAGCCATGCCGCCAGGCAAAAAAAATTTTTCAATTACAGTTATAGTCAATATTATTTTGTATTAGTTTCAGGTGTATAGCACAGTGGTTAGACAATCTCTACAAAGTGTTTCCCCTGATATATCCAGTACCCAACTGCCACCATACATAATTTTTACAATATTATTGACTATATTTTCTATGCTGTACTTCACATCCCCATGACTATTTTGTAACTACCAATCTGTACTTCTCAATCCCTTCACCTTTTTCACCTAGTCTCCAACTCTCTTCTTCTCTAGCAATCATTAGTCTGTTCGCTGTATCTATGAGTCTGTTTCTGTTTTATTTGTTTATTATACTGTAATTTTGATTCCACATATAAGTGAAGTCATATGGTATTTGTCTTCCTCTGCCTGACTTATTTCACTTAACATAATACCTTCTAGGTCCAGCCATGCTGTCACAATGGTAAGATTTGTTTTTTTTTTATGGCTGAGTAATATTCCATTGTATTTATGTACCACTTCTTTATCCACTCATCTAATGATGGGCAATGGGTTGTTTGCATAGCTTGGTTATTGTAAATAACACTGCAATGAACATAAGGATGCATATATTTTTTTGAATTTGTGTTTTGAGTTTCTCCAGATATATACCCAGAAGTGGAAGAGTGGAATCACTGGGTCATAATGCAGTTCTATTTTTTATTTATTGAGTATCTCCATACTACTGCACCAATCTGCATTCCCACCAATAGTGCACAAAGGTTCCCTTTTCTCCACATCCTCGCCAACACATGTTTGTTGAATTATTGATGATAGCCATTCTGACAGGTATGAGGTGATATCTCATTGTGGTTTTAATTTGCATTTCTCTGATGATTAGTGATGTTGAGCATCTTTTTATATGTCTATTGGCCATCTGTATGTCCTCTTTGGAGAAGTGTCTATTCAGGTCCTTGTCCATTTTTTAATTGGATTGTTTGGGTGTTTTTTTTGGGGGGGGGGTGTTAAGTTGTATAAGTTCTTTATAAATTTTAGATAGTAACCCCTTATCAGATTTATCATTGGCAAATATGTCTTCCCATTTAGTGGATTCTCTTTTCATTTTGTTGATGGTTTTGTTGTGCAAAAACTTTTTCGTTTGATTTAGTCTCATTTGTTTATTTTTTTTCTTTTGTTTTTTCTTGCCTGAGGAAATATATCAGAAAAAACATTAGTAAGAGAAATGCCTGGGATTTTACTGCCTATGATGTCTTCTAGGAGTTTTATGATTTCAAATTTTACATTTAAGTCTTTAATTCATTTTGAGTTTATTCTTGTATATGATGTAAGAAGATGGCTTAGTTTCATTTTTTTTGCATGCATCCATCCAATTTTCTTAACACCATTTATTGAATAGACTGTCTTTAACCCATTGTATGTTCTTGCCTCCTTTGTAAAATATTAATTGACCACATAGGCATGGGTTTATTTATGGGCTCCCTATTCTGTTCCATTGATTACTGATCTATTTTGAATTAATTTTTATATATGGTATGAAGCAAGGGTCCAACTTCATTCCTTTGCATGTGTATCTGATTATTCCAGCACCATTTATCCTTTTCCTATTGAATGGTTTTAGCTCCCATGTTAAAAATCAATTGACCATAGGTATATGGATTCATTCCTGGAATTTCAATTCTATTACATTGATCTATATGTCTAGTTTTATGTCAGCACCATACTCTTTTGGTTACTGTAGCTTTGTATTAAGTTTTTCAATTGGGAAGAGTGAGTCTATTGACTTTGTTTCTCCCCCCCCCCCAATATTTTTTAAGCTCTAAGGGCCACTTGAAATTCCATATGAATTTGAGAATTGGCTTTTCTGTTCCTGCAAAAATTGTAATCGGAATGTTGATAGATTTAGCACTGAATCTGTAGATTTATTTGGGTAGTATTGCCATATTAATAATATTAAGTTTTATATTCAATGAACAGAGGGTGTCTTTCTATTTATTTAGATCTGCTTTAATTTCTTCAAGCAATGTTTTGTAGTTTTCAGTGTACAAGTCTTTCACCTCCTTGGTTAAAATTATTCTAGGTGCTTTACTCTTTTGGATGTAATTAAGAATGAAATTGTTTTATTAATTTCCTTGTTGGGTTATTTATTGCTGGTGTATTGAAATACAACCATGTGTGTGCATGTGTATGTGTGTGTTGATCTTGCCCTTTGCTGAAATTTGTTTATTAGCTCTAATAGCTTTGTGAGGTTTTTTCTTTATGGTAGAGTCTTTGAGATTTTCTATATAGAGGATCATGGCATTGTGAATAGAGATACTTTTACTTCTTCCTTTCCAATTTGGATGTCTTTTTTTCTTCTTCTTTAATTGCTCTGGCTAGAACTTCCAACACATTGTTAACAAAGTGGTTAAAACAGGCTTCCTTATCTTGTTGCTGATGTTAGGGAGAAAGTTTTCAGTTTTATTCCATTGAGTATGATATTAGCAGTGGGTTCTTCATATACACTTTATCATTTGGAAGCAGTTCCCTTCTATTCTTAGTTTTATGCGTGTGGTTTTTTTTTAATCATGAAAGGGTTTTAGATTTTGTCAAATGTCTTTTCTGTATCAATTCAGATGATCATGTAATGTTTTACCTTCATCTTATCAATGTGGTATTGATTGATTGATTGATTTTCTTAAGTTGGACCATCCTTGCATTCCTGAGACATTTCCCACATTGTCATAGTACCATATAGTGTAATTTTTTAATATGCTGTTGGATTTCATTTGGTAATATTTTGTTGAAGATTTTTGAATCTATATTTATAAGAAATATTGGTCTGTAGTTTTCTTTTTGGTATCTTTGTTTTCCTTTAGTATCAGAGTAATACAGGTATTATAGTATGAGTTAGTGTTACCTCTCTTCTGTTTTTTAGAAAAGTTTGAAAATTGTATTAATTTTTCTTTAAATGTTTGGTAGAACAAATGTGGCTTTAATTTGCACTCTTTAATTTTCTAAAGAAATTAAACATTTTTTCATAGGTTTGCTGGCCATTTTTTACATTATCTTTTATGAAACTCTGTTCAAGTCTTTCACCTATTTTCCTTGGGATTCTGACCTTTTCTTAATTTGTAGAAGTTTTTATGTGTATGTGTTCTTAACGAGTCTTTTGTCATCATATGTATTTTTATATCTTCTCCCACTCTATACTTTTTCTTTTCATTCTCTTAAGGGTGTCTTTTGATTGAAATAATTCTTAATAAGCTATCTTTGCCTACTCCAATGTTGCAAATATTTCTCCTGTTTTTTTCTAAAAGCTCTATAGTAATTTTACCTTTCACATGCAATCTACCTGAAACTTTTGTGTAAGGTGTGAGGTAAGGGTTAAGATATATAGATATCCAATTGACCCAGGACCAATTCTTTCTCTACTGGCCTGCAGTATCACCTTTTTCATAACTCAGGTAAACGTATATGTGTGGGTTTTTCTTGGGATTCTTTATTCCAATCTGTATGGTGGTTTGTCTATCTATTCATGAATATTACATTGTCCTAATTGCTATAGCTTTATTATATAAATCTTGGTATCCGACAGTGAAAGTCTTCCAACCATTTTTTTCAAGATTGCCTTCAGTATTCTTTGCCCTTTGTATTTTCATATTAATTTTAGAATTAGCTTCTTAATTTTCACAAAGGAAAAAGAAAAGGCCTACTGAGATTTTTATTGGGAGTGTGTCATTGCACAGCACTTTGGCAACTGAAAAAATAAAGGACACATGTAATATTTGGAGATAAGATCAGAAGAAATATTTTTAATTCAGTAAAATTTGTTCAGTGCCCAATTTTGGCCATTTCCCCTGTGAGGTGTGGTCTTGTGTAGGGATACAATGGTAAATAAGACACAATATCTACACTCAAGGAGCAGTCTAGCTAGTCACTGAGAATCTCCATAGAATTGATGGAATCTGTGTGTTGTTTTTTAATCATGACAGTTTTATAATGGGTGAGATTAGACACATGCTGAGGCATTTTATGATCATTTGTAAGTGTCTTTGTTATGAAAATGGGCACTTTCCAGATCATCCTGGGGTTTCACTTAAATAGAGGCTCAGAGTTTACTGACTTCTTACTATGTACCACTAAGCGCTTTACAGATTATTTTATTTCATTCTCATAACATCACCCAACATTGAAGTAAATATTATTATCCCCATTTTCACAGATGAGAAAACTGAGGCTTAAAAATTGAGTAATTTGCCCAAGATCATAAAACAAGTATATTTTAGATCAAGTATTGGAACCAGGTCTTCCTAATTCAAAGCCAGTGCCTTAACCAGTACATAAAAAAATAGAAATGATATAAAATTACTTATCCCTATAATTTAATTTCTTGTAATGTTTGCATGTGCAATGTCATGACAGAAAAGCCATGATAAGGAGTCTTAAACAAAGATAGAGATATATGAATATGTTGACGTTTCTGTTGTGCTCTGGTGGTAACAGTAGTGGTGGAAACAAAATATTTAGAGTGATAGGGAAACTGGGATTAGTTATTTGGTCCAGTTGGGACTGAAGGGAATAAAAATCTAACTAATATTGAAGAATGGAACTTTGGTATTACATGGCACAGTTAACAATAGTAAGTTATATAATGTCTAATCACGGGGGTATATACATTAAATTAATATAATATTGTATGTCAACTGTAATTTTAAAATTTTTTAAATGATTAAGACAAATAAATTAATTAGTTTAAAAAGACAATGGCCACCTGGCATGAAGTGCTATTTCATACAAGGCATTTGAGAAACCCAAGTGCTGTTCCTGAGAAATAGTATGAAGGCATGAAGAATGCAAAGACTACAGGGTAGTATAGGCCCTTCTAACAATACTGGAGAGTTTAAAGAAAGAGAATAGTCCCAGTGAAATCTAAACTCTCAGCTCATGTCATAGACTAAAACTAGGGACTTCCTATGATTATTCTTAAAGAATCTCCTCTCTATTATGAAGCAGGGCTGATAGGCCCCAAAATAAATGCTGAGGTTACTGAAAATCAAATATCAACTTAGATCTTGTGAGTTATCTGACCATAGTATCAGTTCACGTACTAGCCTCACCACATTCCTCATGTTCAAGTTAAGGCCCTGAATGAGAAAGTGTAAAGCCTTGAAGACTGGAGTATGGATATATGGGAGGATTAGAATAACTCAGAATATACTGAACCTCCAAACCTCAGTGATTTTCTCTTGACAAATGAAGCCAATAAGACTGTTCTTGCCTTTCCTGAAGACTTTGTGAAGACCTACCCTGATGAGAAATATGTTCTCCATACTTTACCTCCTCCATCCCTCATTGTGTGTGTCTGCCTGTCTATCTACCTATGTTACATATATTTATGTGTGTATGAGTATATGTATGTAGTTATATATGCATATGTAACTATATACACATATGTAATTATATATATAACTGTATAACAAATGACTACACATACATACACAACTCTATATGTAGTATAGGGAATATATTTGTATATAAGTACATGTAGTATGTAGTTACATATATTATATACATCAGGGGTCCTCAAACTACGGCCCGTGGGCCACATGCAAATACAAATATTGTATTTGTTCCCGTTTTGTTTTTTTACTTCAAAATAAGATATGTGCAGTGTGCATAGGAATTTGTTCATAGTTTTTTTTAAACTATAGTCCGGCCCTCCAACGGTCTGAGGGACAGTGAACTGGCCCCCTGTTTAAAAAGTTTGAGGACCCCTGATATACATCCTAGCATGCCTTAGCAGAGATAGGTTATAACAAAATCCAATAAAAGAAATACCATCTATACATCAAAAGAATTGTAGAATTATGCTAACTTATATTGGTAAATTTTGAAAATAGATTCTGAGGGTTTTAGGCCAAAGACAATGGGACAGAATTTTAGGTCAGGTTGAATTTATTAGGCTTGCTGACTCAAGCAGCTGGGAATGTTTCTAATGGTTTGTCTAGTTGGCTAAATGAAGTTGAGATGCCAGAAATTCTTTGATAGAATGTCAAGGAAGAAATCCAAATAAAAGGGAGATGAAAATGTTGAAATGGACTGATCATGCAAAAGCTGTTCTCCCAACTCCTGTGTTCCCTTACAGGGTCCAGAAGATAATCGGTGGTGAGGAGAGTGCCAACATTGGAAAATGAATGAATATCATCCTGGCTATTCTATGTTGCCTGGGGTGTGATGGGTAAAATGGACTCTTGATTTCATTCCCCAGTGAACTCACAGTGGGAGTTCCACGTTCCAGGGTTGTATCATCAGGGCAGGTGTGTGTAGCTGTGTATGGGAGTGGTAAATAGAATGAGCTCTCTAAGGATCTTCGTTAGCAGTTATTTGAGTATTCGGTCCCTAGAACCAAAATAGATGGTCAGCCCATTAAGGGCCTACTTGATCTTAATAACCAAAAATGTCTAAATCTGGTGAATAGAGACTTGCTGTGAGCCTTATTGGTAGAAATTCAGGGCCACTTACCCAGTTCCTGAACCTGAGACAGTTCAGTGTCCAAGAGTGCCTGCAATTGAATAGGAGGCTAGGGCCCTTGGAGGAAGAACCTGTAACAACATGTACTGTGAATCTTCCTCTGGACTTTACCACAGATACCTGCAAGTCAATGATCAGGATAAATGTACATTGTAAAGGAAAATACCTTAGTTATTGGGGGATTATTAATTATTCAGTTAAACTGTGGTTTATAGGACGGAATAAAATTGCTCTCTTACTTTAAGTTTAGCTCAAATAAGGCCTTCCTTGAGCATCCTATTTAAAAATGCAAACACCTGCCCATCTAGAACTCCCTATCCTCCTTCCTTGACTTATTTTTTGCTGTATAGATTGTGTTGTACTATATTATTTACAAAGTTAGTTGGTTATTTGTTTCCTTTTGTTAGAATAATAGCTTTATGAGGGTAGTTTTATCTGTTTTATTCCTTGCTGTAAACCAAGCCTTGCATATATTTGATACTTAATAAGTACTTATTGAATAAATAAAAGTGAGAAATAAAGTTATGACCTGAGTTTTTTTCACAAAGGCTGGTAGGACCCTGAGCCCACATTGTGTTTTGTTCCTCTGTTGCAAAGAACATAAAGGAATAGATGAACTCAAAATCAAGAAGTATCTCCATAATGACTCCTTTATCATAGCAAGAACAGAGCTTTTATGGTAGGAAGGGCCACATTCTGAGCCCTTGGAATGCCCTCTGTGTACAACTGTATATTAAGAAGTCACCAAGAAGCAAAACCCCATTCCTGAGGGATCAAAGAAATAAGGATCATCATAAAAAACCTAACATGAAAGAACAATGATTTCTTTCACATCTCTGTTTAAGTCACTTGTATAGTCAGTGAAGCTGATAAATGTCTTTAAAAGAGTATATTTTCAAAAATTAAATTTTCTTTATAGGAGAAGAAGCAAAGTAGTGATCTTATATTCATGGGATTCGCTTATCATGTATACATTACTCAGAAGAAGCTAGCCTGATAGCGTGGAGGAATAGACTGTTGACGACAATGATGTATATCCATGGTGTGCTCTCTGATGGGATGACGCAAATGTTCTTAACTAGCAACCAATTCTCCCACGGTTACAATAGATGTATTTGGGGACCAAGAGGTAGAAGTAAGAGTGAAACCTTCTACTATTATCCCTAATGATCCTGCATAATGTTTGCTTCTTATCCAATGATACTGGACCCTGGCATAGAGTTCTTAGTACCCAGGGGCAAAATGCTTCCGTCAAAGGCAAACCTTTGGTTCCCTTGAATTATAAGATGAGTATGTTACATGGCCGATTCAGGCTTCACATGCCAGTGAATAGCAGTTCAAGAAAGTATAAATTTTCTTCTGGGGTGTATACTCTTGACAACTAAGGGGAAATAAGATTGCCACCAGGTAAAGGGTAAGGAAATAGTATGCACTGATTCTTGACAATACATCAGGTCACCTCCTAATACTACCTTAGCAATGATGAAAATTATAAAAACCCCTATATATGCAGGACCATCAGCTCTTTCAGGAATGTTAGTTTGAGTTATCCTTGGGTTTCAGAATCCCAACCAGCTAAAGGTAAAGGGAATATGGAACATATGGTAGAGAAGGAAAATCATAACATCTACTCTGGCCTGTTGATTAATAAGTGAAAGCTATTGCCTTCTTTCCTAAGTCAGGTATATATCTATAAATTTTAACTAAGTTGTATTTTCTCCCAAAGCCTTTCCCCCATTACTTTATATAGGCCCTAAATTAATATAGTAATTAACTTTACAACTTAGTCTACAGGTAACAGACTATTGAGAGGTGTTAGTGATAAACCTGGAAGCAGAAAGCACATCATCCTGAAATCTGGACTTGGAACTGAATGCATTTACTAATGAGACTTTGGGTTGACTTTGAGAAAGAAGGTGAACACATTTTCAATTGAACTGGGGAGGTTACTCATTGTGTTAGAATCATTATTTTCTTCCCAAGATTCTTCTCCTCTTTCTCCCTCCTT
>NW_005358043.1:3588299-3606200 GCF_000412655.1 Myotis brandtii | reverse complement strand
CCTCCTTTCGTCCCTCCTTCCCTTCCTTTCTCTCTCTCTCTCTCTCTCTCTCTCTCTCTCTCTCTCTCTCTCTTCCATTTTTGGAAGTTTAAGTCATGGGAGAAGATTGTATGCTGATATGAAGCAATTGAAGGGGTGATATATAGGACTGGGTAGACACTTGTTATCTTTTTGCCATCCAATAGCTGAACTTTATTTTGGGAAAACCCCTCACTGCTGCCTACTAAGCTGAAAATGTAAAATACTTGTTTTTCAGATTTCTTGCACCTATGTGAGAGCTGTCAATCAGATATATCTACCAATTCAAGGTCTTGGAAGCTAGCAACACAAAAACACAAGGGTCATGTGCTCTGGTGACAGATGCCAACTGTGGCCATTTCCTGAACCAACAAGGAGCAATAGTTCTAGCAGTACCCTCCTATGCCCAGCTAATTCCAGGTCTGTGCCCAGGAATCTTGCATGCTATTCACTCATTCTTGTGTAGTGCTATCTTCCATGAAGCAGTGCTGTGGATGATAAGGGGTGCTGTTTCCTAGCTGGGTGTCTTCAAAGCATTGGTGTACTAGATAAAGCCAGCAGTACCAACTTGTAAAAGGTAATTGCTAAATTTTCAGGAATTTTGTGAGCCAATCATTAAATATAATTCTAAACATTAAATTATATACACGTACATTTAAGTAAATTATATATAAATCATAGATAACACTCATCATTTCTCAATTATTTTACTGTTATCTATGGACTTAAGGTTATTTAAATCTATTGTATCTGTATGGTATATATCTTTTCCCAATTCCATATTGTGACATCACATTGAGAGCTTGATAACAGCCGTATTGGGAGTATTTATACCACAGAACTTGGCAAACACCACAAAGCAGGGCTTACTTTATCATTTTGTTGATTATCTAAAGGTAAAGTGATGGGAACATGTTAATAATACAGATTAAACTTAAAAGTGTGTCATGTCTATAATCATTAGACATTACAGAAATTAAGAATTTTTTTTCTCCAGAGAGCTGGTTTCACGAACCAAAACCTTCATTTTCTGAACCTCCCAGAGATTCCAAAAGCACCTATTATCCTTTAAAAAATCTTTTTTTTTCTGAATACATCAGTCAGAGTATGTTTCTAAGGACTAAGAAAATGGATAGATGCACTACTCTATTTGTAATGGGACAGGTATCTTTTCAGTAGCATGTAACAACAATCTCTACAATGAGCTCACAGTGTTCAAGATGGGCAGGATTCTTTCTGCATTTCATTCTGAAGCTTAGCCTCAGCTTATAACAAAAACATTCCAACCTTTTGAGTAGCAGTCCAATTCCTATTTAATAATGTTCATCTTTCTATGCATCCTAATTTAACATTTCTTCCACATATTATTATACCTACTTTCCCCAAATATAAGTTTATATTCTGATGTGGGACTATTTTACATATTTTCTGAGGAACTACGATACTCATTAAAAGTCACAAACATTTATTGAGTACCAACAATTCACACAATACTGTAGCAGAAACTTTGGGAAAATAAATTAGAAAATTTTGATTTGTCCTTGAAGAACTTTATGTATTAGGAAACAGAATAGGTTCAAATTTCTATGCAACCAGCCTATTATAGGAAGATAACCACTAAGCAATCATACCATCTATAACAATAAGCCAAACTTGATAATGAGTGTCATCCAAATAAAAATGTTAATTGTGTTTGGGTTTTTTTAGTTGAGAGGAAGACTGATATGAGCCTAGAAACCAGACAGATCTGGGCTTGAGAAGTGAGTCAGCAATTTGCTTGCTATATGTGTCAGTTAATAGTTCAATCAGGGAAGCAAAACCACTAGGAATGATGTGGAATAAGAAATTCATTATAGAGATTTGACCTCACACAATTGTGGGAGAAGATCTGGTAGGAGAGCTATGAGGTGCCCATATAACATCTGGCTATGAAAATTAGTGGGGATTCTGTCTGCCAGGGAGAAACCGGAGTCTGCCAGAGACCCAGGCACCCTCTTACAGGGCCAATGCACAAAATCTCATCTGTAGCCACTCACCCTGGGCTCCAGCTGAGGGAGGGCAGCTGGGACTAGAGTCATGTGAGGAGAGACTGGGGTTTGTAAGTCTGGGAAGAGAGCTGAAGGGACAGCCTAAGGATCACTGTGCTGAGTTTATTTCCCACACTGCAGATGCCATCTTTGTTGGGTGGAGCAAACCCCTCCTTACAGCTTTATCTTGGGGGAATGCAATAGCTCCACCCTCTGGGCTCCCTGTCACCACATCCCCTGGAGCTCATGTTCTGCTGAAGAGTCAGCTGCCTGAGCAGGCCTGTAGAGGTCCAGCAGATTCAGGGGCTGTCAGTGACTGAGTTGTGTGGCTTTGGGGTGGGGGCTTTTCCCCCACTTTCCCATGAACCTGATTGCACCTCTCCCTCACAGGAGGTCCCCTAGCCCCACCATTTGGGTTCCCAGAGGCCCCACCCTGATGAGCCTGGGCTCCCCAGAAGGTCTGGGATCTGAGACAGACTGAGTTGTGTGGCTCTGGGGCCAGGGCCACTACTCCCGTATGCCTCTAAGCCTGCCTGCTATCTCCCCCTCAGGGGAGATCTGTTGTCCCCACCCTCCTGACTTCTAGTGGCCCCACTGTGTGGAGCTCCAGCTCCAGCAGAATCTGGGACAGACTGAGTTGTGTGGCCTTAAGATGGGAGCCATTTTGCTCTCAAACTTGACCGGTGGTACAGAGCTTTCACATGGCCAAATCTTGGTCTGTTTGGGCCTGATTAACTTTGTTGGCCTCACCCTGATGACTCCTTGAGACCCCACCCAAACCCAGCTGTTTGTGGTACCTGGTGAGGGGCAGCTATACTTGTTATATCCTGGAATATTTGATGAATGGCTTCAGACCCAGCATTGGCAACAAGTTTGAACCTGTATCAATCTGGTGAACACCACATGCCCCTACCTGGTGACTCATTGAGAACCTACCTCACGCAACTTTAGTAAGGACAGACACTCTTTCAGTGACTGAGTCTATCAGGCAGCCAGCAGACGGAGGAAGGTCTTGGGGTGCCTTAAGCCTTTTGCTGGTCTGCTCTGGGCTCAGAGCTGGTAAAAGCCAGCCTCGGTGCACATCTTGGTCCTTCCCATGCACACCCAGGCCTAGTACAGGCAGCCACAAATAGCAAGATTGCTTAGTAGCTCCAAACAGGTTGCCAGGGCCAGTCAGAGGAAGCATCTGACATTGACCTGCACCAGAGAGCCTCCCAAGAGGTCCCAGAACAGACACGCCAGCTTCAGACAACATCAGAACAGTATCCAAATAGCTTCACAAGCAGTTATTCAAACAGATATCTTGGCCAGCAGCAGACCCTGCTGAGGTGAATTCCGCTTCATGTGGTCAGTGCCTGCACAGCAATTCGTACACAGTAATTGGAGTTGATTCCCACAGTTAGCCAACCTAACAGTTGACACCAAGCATGATAGGGAGAAATTAGTCATTAAAATGTCCATACTACCCAAAGTAATCTATAGTTTCATGCAATTCCTATCAAGATACCAATGGTGTATTTCATAGGAGTAGAACAATGTTTCAAAAATATATATGGAACCACAAAGAAATCCTGAGTAGCCACAGCAATCTTGAAAAAGAAGAACAAAGTTGAAGTATCACGATACTTGGTATCAAACTATACTACAATGCCATACTAATCAAAATAGCGTGGTACTGGCACACAAACAAACATATAGATCAATGGAACAGAATAGCTAGTCCAGAAATAAATCCAAACCCTTCTTGTCAATTAATGGAGTAAAGACAATCTCTTCAATAAATGGTATTGGAAAATTGGACAGATAGATGCAAAAAAACCAAAACTAGACCATCTTACACCATACGCAAGAATAAAACTCAAAATGGATTAAAGACTTAAATGTATGACTCAAAAACCATGAAAATCCTAGAAGAAAACATAGACAGTAATATCTTGGACATTTAAAAATATTTTAAATTTTTTAATTAATTTAGAGAGAGAGAAAGAGAGAGAAAGAGAGAGAGAGAGAGAGGAAGGGAGAGAGAAAAAAAACACCAATTTGTTGTTCCACTTATTTATGCATTTATTGGTTGATTTTTGTATGTACCCTGACCAGAGATCTGAACCCGCAACCTTGGTGTATCAGGATGATGCTCTAACCAACTGAGCTACCCACCCAGGGCTCTCGGACATTTTTTGTAGTAATATTTTTTTTAAATGCTTCTCCTTGGGCAAAGGGAAAAAAAGAGAAAATAAAGAAATAGGCCTATATCAAACTAAAAAGTTGTTGCACAGCAAAGGAAACCATCAACAAAATGAAAAAAGGATCCACTGAACGGGAGAACATAATTGCCAATGATACATCTGATAAGGGGTTTGTGGGGCGCGATTACGGTGTTTTGGCCAGGTTCAAGCCTCGGACTAATGAAAGGACAGGGTCCTCTCATTGCCACGTGCAAGTCCCAGCTGGAGGACAGAGCCTTCTCAGCACAATTATAGCCAACAGCTATAGCTGTAAGCTTGAGCCTGTGGTCCGAACACGTGGCCCCACGTGCCTTGTGATAGAGTTCAGGTGCATGTAGTTAAGTGAGGTTGAAACTCACGAGAATGCTGTAAACAACGTGATCATGCCCCTACTTTGCCTCGTGGCATCTGCTATAAAATAAAGACACGGCTTGTGGGCGCTGGCGTTGTCTCCTCATCAGGGAGGCAGCGTCCCACCGAGACCCAGCTTTCATTCTCTTGTCTGTCTTTTCTCAATCCTTTCACCCCCACTCAGGGTCACTGAACCAGGCTGAGCTGGCGTGGCACATAAGGTGCCCTGGGGCTGAGTATGCCATGGCCGTGCCGGCTCTCCACAGGGGTTAATATCCAAAATGTATGAAGAACTCATACAACTTAACACCAAAAAACCAAACAATCCAATTAAAAAATGAGCAAAGGACCTGAATAGACACTTTTCCAAAGAGGACACACAGATGACTAACAGACATATGAAAAGATGTTCAATGTCAGTAATCATCAGAGAAATGCAAATTAAAACCACAATGAAATACCACTTCATACCTGTCATAACAGCTAACATCAACAAATCAACAAACAACAAGTGTCAGCAAGAATGTGGAAAAAAAGGAACTCTTATGCACTGTTGGTGGGAATGCAAATTGGTGTAACCACTATTGGAAACAGTGTAGGTTCCTCAAAAAGTTTAAAATGGAATTACCTTAAGACCCAGCGATTCTACTTCTGGGAATATATCTGACAAAACCCAAAACACTAATTCAAAAGCATATATGCACCCCTATGTTCATTGCAGTGTTACTTACAATAGCTAAGATTTGGGAGCAGTCCAATGCCCGACAGTAGGTGAGTAAGTAAAGAAGCTGTGGTACACTTACACATTGCAATACTACTCGGCCATAAAAGTGGAGGAAATGTTTCCCTTTGTGACAACATGGATGGACCTGGAGATACGCTAAGTGAAATAAGCAAATCAGAGAAAGAAAATTATCATATGATTTCACTTATATGTGGAATCTTATGAACAAAATAAAATGACAACCAAAATAGAAACAGACTCATAGAGAACAGACTAACAGCTGTCAGAGGTGAGGGGATTGGGGGCTGGATAAAAAAAAGGTGAAGAGATTAAGCAAAACAAACACAAAACAAACCCTCATAGACACATACAACAGTATGGTGATAAGCAGATGGAGGGGAGTGGGGTAGGCAGAAGAGGGTAAAGGAGTATAAATGGTGATGGAAGAAGACTTGACTTCGTGTGAACACACAATATAATATACAGATGATGTATTATAGCATTATACACTTGAAAATGTTATAATTTTATTAACCAATGCCATTCCAATAACTTCAATTAAAATAAAGAAAATCCAGAAATAGACCCACATACAGTCAATTGAGTTTTTTTTTTCTTTTAAATCCTCACCCAAGGATGTTTATTTATTTTAGAGAGAGGGGAAGGGGAAAAGAGAGAAACATTGATTGGTTTCCCATACACACCCCAGCCCACAAACTAGGTATGTGCTCTGTCTGAGAATCGAAACTGTAACCTTTCAGAATATGGTATAATGCTCCAACCAACTGAGCCACACTAGCCAGTATACAGTCAATTGATTTTAACACCATTTAATAGGCAATTCAATTGAGACAGGATAATTTTTCAACAAATAGGGCCAAATGATTGAATATCCATATGCCAAAAATCCTAACTTAATTTATATATCATGCAATATATAAAAATTGACTCAAATGGAACACGAAACTTAATATAAAATCTGAAACTGTAAAATTCCTAGAAGAAAACATAGGTAAAAATTTTTGTGACCTTGGTTAAGAAATTATTTCTTGTACATAACACCAAAAGCACATTCCATAAAAGAAAAAAGTGGACTTAGTAAACATTTAAAACTTCTGCTTTTTGAAAGATACTCTCAGAACAATCTACAAAATAGCCACAGAAATCTTTGTAAAAAAACGCATTTGATAAAGGACATGTATCCAAAACATGTGAAGAACTATCAAAACTCAATAATAAGAAAACCCTATAACAATGTGCCAAAGATTTGCATGCACACTTTACTAATAAAAATAGATGTACTAGTAAGTATGGCAAATAGGCACGTGAAAAGATGTTTCACATCATTAGTCATTAGGGAAGTGCAAATTAAAACCACAATAACATACCACTACACACCTGTTAAAAAGTCTAAAATACCTGATATTTACCACATATGAGGAGAACATGAGGCACCTGAGACTCCTGTACAATGCTGATATGGGAAGGCAATATTAATTTAGCTACTATGGAGAACAGTTTGGCAGATTCTTATAAAGTTAAATATACACATATCATATAACACAGCAATTCCACACCTTGATACTTATTCAAGAGAAATGAAAGCATATGTCCACACAAAATCAGCATGCAAATCTTTATAGAGGTTTTATTCATAATCTTCAAAAACTGCAATTTAAATGTCCTTCAATGATGAATGGATAAATAAACTGTGGTATGATCCATACCATGGTAAACTACTTGGCAATAGGAAGGAATGAACTACTAATGCACACATCAACAAAGGTGAATCTCAAAAACTACAAACTGCCCAGCCCATGTTGCTCAGCGGTTGAGTGTTGACCCATAAACCAGGAGGTCACAGTTCGATTCCCAGTCAGGGCATATGTCCAGGTTGCATGCAGAAGATAGCAAATAATAATTCTCTCTCATCATTGATGTTCCTATTCCTCTCTCCCTTCCTCTCTCTGAAATCAATAAAAACATTAAAAACAAACAAACAAAAAACACACCTACAAACCAAATGATTCTATTTGTATGACATTCCAGAAAAGAGAAAACTATAGCAAGACAAAGTATATCAGTGGTTGCCTGGAATCAGGAGTTTGGCAAGTATAATGATTGCACAGGGAAACAAGGAAAATTGTTGGACTATTGCAATGTTCTGTATCTTCTGTGTGGTGTGGTTACATGACTGCATACATTTGCCAAAACTCATTGAATTGTTCAATATTTTGGAGTTGGAGAGTTTACACTTGCACATTCTGAACTGTGTGTCTCCATCCCATGGTAGGTAAGAATTCTTTTTTTTTCTTGTTTTAAATTTGCTTAAATCTTCCCAATGATTTATGAAGCATGTGGCTCTTTGTAGATGTTCCAAGCAGAATCAAAAGGACCATAAGTATGGGTCACTCTAACTAGTATGAGACAATAACTCCCTAAAATTAAACGAAATGTTCCAGAGGAGAAGGTGAAGGCATCTTGATTTTGCTTCCAGAGACTTTCTAAAGAGCTGCTAAGCATAAGAAAGGATTCAAGAAAAACTAGAGTTAGATGGAGCAGGAAGAGAGGGAATTGCCCCACTAGGCCTACTGAAGAGGGAGGTGTTGAAGGTAGGCGACCATAATGGACACTGGCCTGGATTCTGAGATTCCTGGGGTATCAAGATAATGATTGACATCAAGGTCTTTAAGGGCCTCTTAGGACTGTTGCTATTAAAAGAGCTCTCTCTATCAGAGTCACTTTAGAGTCCCTGAAAGTAAAGAAGTGCTAGGCAGCTTAGAAGCTTTTTATTTCATTTTCTAAGTAGAGCTTATGTGCCTGGTGTCCTCAAATGGTTACATCATGTGCACAACAGCTGTAAATTTGAATGAAAAACCATATGACAGTAACAACAAAATTACAATTACAGAATTGCACTATTTGGTTATAATTGCATGCATGGAGCACATGCTAAGGCTTGGCTCTCAATGCTTTTCAAGAGACATATGAAAAAGTTGTCATTATTATTTCCACTGTACATTTGAGGAAAATGAGACCTAGAGAAAATAAGCCCAAGCTCATGGAACTGGAAGTAGGTGGAACAAGGCTGTGAGCTCCACTTGCTCTGCCTCCATGCTCTATTATCTTTCATTCAGCTAACATTCTTGACTATTATGTACCAGGTACTTGTTTAAGAAAAGGACTTTTCATAAATGCAAAGCAAAGTAAAAAAGTAAAGAAGTAACAATCATAAAGGCTTAAGTCCCATGATCTTCAAAATACTTTAAGAAGGCATTCTAAGTTATTTATATAACTTTATAGTGATTCTTACAGCTATTAAGATAAAATAAACTTTTTAAGCAGTTATAAAAATCTCCTTATTAAAAACAATAGGATGCATATCTGGATAAATACACTCCAAAGTATTTTTATATTTCTTGTCAATAAATCTTGTTATCCTAATCAAATGTTATTCAAAAGATTAATATTCCACTTGAAACTAAGGATAAACTCTAATCCTTTGTCATTTAAACTCATATTTCCAAAATAATTATTCAGATTGTCTTAAAGAAAAAAAAGAGCAACAACTATTTTCATTACAAAATGGTGCAATATTATTCCAATACACAAAGTAGCATTATCTACTATCCTGTTATTTAGCTGGAATAATAATTTAAAATTTCTGCATAATATAAAACTATGCCCGAAATTCTGATGACATTTCAATGTAAAGTTTTTTTTAAGTATATTTTTATTAATTTCAGAGAGGAAGGGAGGAGATAGAAACATTGATAAGAGAATTATTGATCAGCTGCCTCCTACACGCCCCCTTCCGGGAATGGAGCCTGCAACCCAGGCATGTGCCCCTGACCTGGAATTGAACAGTGATCTGCTGGTTCATAGGTAGACGCTCAACCACTGAGCTACACTAGCCAGGCTAAAGTGTTGTTTTTTCAAACCATCTTAGGAATCATGTTGAATATATTCAAATCTAAAGAGAAAAAATCTTAAGGCAAACACGAATAGTCTTTATGCCATTTATGTCAATGGACAGATACTTAAGGCTTTGTTAAAGATTTAAGTCTGTTACTTTGTGATGTATGCTTACCCCATTCCCTCCCCCCAATAATGTGAAGGATGTTTGCTTGCAAAATGACTACTTTCCTGCAGTCACTCTTGATTTTAATATAACAGGCTATCATTATGACTCAACTTGAACATTAGTCATCATAGAATGTCATTGTCTCTACAAACAGACAAATATTATCATAGTAACTTTTAGAAACTGAATAAAAGCAAAAAAAATTAAGATTAATTTAAAAGTATAAGTTTGAAATGCTTTAGTTTTCTAAAAATACTTTAATTATTGGTTAAAATAGCTCACAAACATCTGTATTTAAGATTTTTATTTATGTCCACCTTATTACAAAAGTAATTTAAGGCAACCTTCAAATCTACAATATATATAGTAGAATATTGTTTTTCTTCTATATATTATAATTGGCAAATGTAAAATCAAAATTTCCAATATATGCTGTTGAAAGAGTTCTTTTAAAAAGGATGCATATTGTTTATAGAAATTTATAAAACAAAATATGTCTCTTTACTGATACCATTGCTCTTATAAAACATTTCAATTCTCAACAATTTTTTAAAATATATTTTTATTGATTTCAGAGAAGAGAGAGGGAGAGAAAGACAGAAACTTCAATGATGAGAGAGAATCATTGATCAGCTGCCTCCTGCACACCCTTTATTGGGGATCAAGCCCGCAACCTGGGCATGTGCCCAACCAGGAATTAAACTGTGATCTCCTGGTTCTTAGGTCGATGTTCAATCTCTGAGCCACACCAGCAGGGCAATTCTCAAATATTTTAATTAAATTACTATATTAACAAAAACAGAAGTTTTCTTAAACCTCTGACAACTACTCACTTATACATTGTAGGTGGACCTCATTTAAAATTTTCTGTCACCTTCAAATGTTAAGAAAAGCAAATGAAATATTCAGTTTTCCTAGGCCTCATTTACTGACATATTTCCATCTATACTTTTTCTTTATCAAATTTCTCATTTTTTTGGTCTATAATTTTAGAGCACTGAAAGTCAAATGAAAATTGCCAACATTTAATTTGATTTAGAATATTATTGCTCCAAATGATCCAGGCCTATTTCCTTTAGAGCAAAATAAAAAGAAAATTAAGTAATTACCCAGATACTAATAACTTAGGTCCCAGTGTCTAATTACATGGACTAAATTGACTATGTTAACACAATTCTCCCTTTCACCTTGTTGCTAGGCATTACAGATTGTAAGCTCCTCGACTTACAATGGTGTTGTGTCCAGTTAACACATAAATTGAGGATATTGTAAATTGAAAATGCATTTAATACACCTAGCCTACCAAACATCATAGCTTACTTAGCCTAGCCTACCTTAAATGTGCTCAGAACCCCTACATTAGCCTATAGTTGGACAAATTCATCTATCACAAAGCCTGTTTTACTAGTATAATGCCCAGAGTCACAAGGGAGTATCAATCGGCATATTGCCATCCAGTGAAAAGATCAAAATTCTCAATTTGAGTAAGTCTCTACTGAATGCATATCACGTTTGCACTATTGTAAAGCTGAAAAATTGTAAGTTAAACCGTTGTAAGACAGAAACCATCTGTATTTTCTTGGTATTTTGTAACATTAAAAACATTTTATAAAATTTACTCCTCAATCCCTTTCCATAAAATACAGATTAAAATGCTTACACAAAGGAATGTAATTTTGAAAATAATACTTGAAAGAATTAGAACTGTACTTATGTTTAACCTTAATAAAACAATCAAAAGCTTAGGAAGAAAAAACTGATCCTATGGGGTGGGAAAGGCAAGGGGAATGGAAAGTTTTCATGTTTCATAGGTGCCTATTTTCACAACAATCTATACAATTACTTCCTGAGCATTTATCATGCTGTACAAATCAGTTATATATGAACTAAGGTATTATATGAATAGGTTTATGTATCTATGCAAAAAAATAAGTGAATCCAATTACTCTACAAGTTTTTTTCAAAAGTATTTTTAGACTGAATTTTGCATAAAATAATTTCAAATCCATCTTTTGACAAATGAGATAAAATATGTTTTTTAAAAAAATAAGATTCAAAATAACCACAATTAAAATGTGAAATCCTTAGCTAGTATTATTTAAAATATCATGCATATTATAAAATATTAAAACACTTTTACCTAGGCCTTCCTTTGCCAAGTAAGCTCTTTTTAAAATATTAATTTTAAATGTTTACTTTAAATGAGATAGAAACACATTTGGTATAGTGTTTTTAGTGTTGGTAATGTATTTAATTCAGATCATGTATTCTGAAGTATATAATTTCCATTCAGAAATGATTCATTTGATAAGTGGTGGTCAAATTTTTCATTAGGTTCTGGACATGACAGATGAAACTTCCAGTCCATTGCCAGCATTATTGTGAGGTTCAGTTGAATTCACTGTAGCTAAGAGAATTTGGCTGTAATAGATGTGTCAGAGAAAATAAACAGTAAGCTTTCTGTGATATTTCTCCTGATGAAGGGAAAAACTATCCTACCTCCCTCCCTCCCTTCCTTCCTATCTTTTCTTTTTCTAAAAATATTTAATCTTTCTCTCTTTTAAAGAACATGCTAATAATTTAAAGGACAGTCTGTAGACATATGGCAGAATTGACTGGATATATTCATCAAAGTAAATGGTTGAATTTACTTTGTTGAATTCATGGTTGTTTCAACCATGTCCATTCTTCACTTTTGTTCTCTTGTAGCTAACATGGATCATTCTGGCTGATACCAGATCATGATGTAGGAAATTTAAGTGGTAATCTTTATAACTTAGAGAGAAAAAATGTTGTTGAGGTGGAAACAGTGCCTATTATCTAGTCTATTTGATGGAATTTATTGGATGATTGGTCAGCTCCTAATTTTCATATCACTGGCGAAGTAGATAGGAATTATGTGCTTTGAGGAGTAAACTTGCTTTTTATAATCCATACAAAAGACAAGTAAATTGTAATCATTTAAATAATTTACTTAATTTAAAGATAAGTTATTAGTTTTATTTGCCTACATAAAGAAATTCTAAGACATAATTCAACCTGTTCTTTTTTCATTAAGTGTAATATGGAGTATGATTACTTTCTTTTTTTTTAAAATATATTTTATTGATTTTTTACAGAGAGGAAGGGAGAGAGATAGAGAGTTAGAAACATCGATGAGAGAGAAACATCGACCAGCTGCCTCCTGCACATCTCCCACTGGGGATGTGCCCGCAACCCAGGTACATGCCCCTGACCGGAATCGAACCTGGGACCCTCCAGTCCGCAGGCCAACGCTCTATCTACTGAGCCAAACCGGTTTCGGCTGATTACTTTCTTTATTCTAATTTCCTAGCCTTTAAATTAAAATTTACCTTCATCCCTTGCCAAACTGCATTTGTTTGTTGTCAATTCCTTTGAAAAACCAATTCTTCATTTCTTCTTAGCTAAAGACTTCACAATTTTAGTCTATACAACTCAGATATTCCCATGTAATATTAGTTGCTTTGCTTCAAAATAAGGGATCAAACTTCCTGAAAGAAGCCTTAAAGAACAGATATGACTTCTCTAATATGCACAAAATCTTTTCAAAGCTATAGACTGGTTAGATACAAAGATTTTTTAAAAATATTTTTATTGATTTCAGAGAGGAAATGAGAGGGAGAGAGAGATAGAAACATCAATGATGAGAATCACCGATCAGCTGTCTCCCGCACAACCCCCACTGGGGATCAAGCCCGCAACCCAGGCATGTGCCCCCGACTGGAATCGAACCTGGGACCCCTCAGTCCGCAGGCCAACGCTCCATCCACTGAGCCAAACCGGCTAGGGCTAGATACAAAGATTTTATATTAAAAATTATAATTTGATTCTTATACACATACCTTTAATGATAGAGTCATCTTATTCTGACTCAAGTATAAGCTATTAGAATCATGGCATGACAATGATAACTACCAAATTTCACTTTACAAATTCAAAAGTATTCTCCTTTTTTGACAATATCTTGACTATAGAATTTCTTGTTTGCAAAGTTTAACAAAATTAACGTTTCCTAACTTCAAAAAAAATGCTTTGAGACTTATCTTTTTAAGAAACTCAGTTTCTTAGTAGTGTGGATAATTTAACCTGTTAAAACTTAGACTTAAAATATTCAATTTTATTTTTTGCTTTATCACATTTTAAAGTTTTATATTTGAGTAACTTTATTATCTAAAAATGAACTTTTAAAATGGTATTAACTTACGAAAATATTATTGAAATAACAACTATACTATGTAGTCTAATTGTTTTGAATGTAACTTTTTTGGAGAAAATCCAAAACACTCATGACAACCCATAAGCATGAATTTGCTAAGTGTTTTAGATAACATTGTATCATTGATTTTCATTCCTTGGTTCCTGTTTCTTGAATGTGACTAGCATTTCACTTTCTCACATATTAAGACACTAATTCCACTTAAATGAATTTGAGTTTTATCTAAAAGTCCACATATACAAGATAGGCTATATTATATGAGGGGGGAAAGGCTCTATTTGCCTATACTAATTATTATGGCAATCACCATTTAGAAATTATCAAGAATTGGATTACATGTTTAATATACACACACACACACACACATACACACACATCCATGTTCAAAGGCTGTTAAATCACGTTGTTTACCCATATCTTCAGAAAAAAATCACTTCTGTCGTGGTAAACAACCTGCTTCCCTACTTATAATGGTCTGGCCCTCTGGCAATTTCAGCGCGAAATTATAGCTAATTTGCCTACAAACGTCAGGTGGTCATAATAATCTGGCCACTCAGTGTGTGTGTGTGTGTGTGTGTGTGTGTGTATGTGTGTGTAAAAGGCTAAGTGACCGACCGTATGTCCGTCTGACCATCTGGCCAGTAAATATGATGCACACTGGCAATTTAAAAATAAACATTGACTCGCAGATGCACGATACATACAAAGCTCTTGCTGGCACCAGTCTAGACAGAGTAGGAATATTCCTGCCTGAACACATTTTCGGACATAGTCAGTTATCTGTTGCTTTTTCTCAAGTTGGAAGAGCGTGTGACATTAAAGTTGTAAATACTTCATCACAAGGGATATTAGTCAAGCACTCTGAAAGTGTTTTTACTCTTAATGAGGTACACAGGGAGATATTAGAATAAGTTTAATCAATTTATCATTGTTTTATATCATGTTTTTGTTGTTTTTATATCTTTGTTGTTGTTATATCATGTTATTGTTTACTAGTATTTATTAATCAATTTATATATTTTCATATACATTTTACTAATTTTCTTTCATCTCTGACACTTGTATTATAAAGAGTGGATAGCAATATTAAAATATTTCTTCTAATTAATTTCCTTTCAGTGTGCACAAATCCATGCACCGGGTCACTAAGTTTGAAAATAAAAGCTTTGCTGTCCCCTCTTAATACTCAGTGTGGTCTGTTTGACAACGTATTGGACATAAGACTCAGTTTGAAACCACTGAACTCTGTGATCATGAATGTGCAAATACTGGACCATTCAGATTCCAAGCCTTACTAAGTTAAGATATTTAATAAAAGAATGTGCATAGATGTTATATACTTCACTGAAATAATTTTTATCTATACTTTCAAATGTCATGGATAATTCAGTTATGTATTCCCCCCAACTGTCCATTTGTGGTTAAAATAACTTTAAAACAGTAAATTTTATTTTCATTAATATATGTATCTCAAGGCTTGAAGATCACTAACCATCCAAGACTCAGTACAAGAGGGGCATAGGGAAGATGGTTTCTCATTGTTTATAACTTTCTTCTCTCTAGAAAATGAGCAGGTACCCACCCCACGGGTAGAAATAAAATAGAACCCCACTAGAACAAAGAGTTTATATGCAGCTAAAACTTCTGGATGTCTCATAGGCCCTTAGGCATATTGGCTTTCCCCCCTCTCCCCATGGATGTTCAACGAACTTTTCAATCTAAAGGAATACTTTCCTTCAGCTTTCTTTAAAAAAAAAAAAAAAAGCAAAAGTACTTACACAATCTAAAAGAATACTAGAAAATATTTTACTTCATAAGACTAACAAAAATACAAATGAGGCCTTTGGGAAAAGCTGACCACATAGATCCTATAAACGCCCTAGACCACTATAATTGTACTCCCAGTGCAGAAGCCAATATTAAATTGGTTTCTAAAAAAACTAAAAAAATTTAACCAGTTGAAAGGATACATTTTATTTTAAAATACTTTATAACATTGTTTAAAATGATACTTTATAATTCTTTGAATAACTTCTAGATTCTCAAAAAGAAAAACAAACTTATCATCATTGTCTATCTTAATATTTGCAATTTAGAAGGAAAAATATATTATTAACATGAGGATGTTTAAATATGTTGTTATTTTCAGCTATACATAATTGTTATTTTTAAAGGTTCTTTGTTAGTCTATTAGTTTTAGCCTACAGATTTTTTTAAAATTCTAGTGAAAGCTCCAATGTGGTGTTTAGTGACCAAAGCACAAATTTTAAAGTTTCTTCACACTTTCAGCATGTGTTAGTACATAGTTTTTCTAACAATATAAAAAACATTCATTTTGTTGCTGTAACCAAGAGAGTCGAAATCTGGGTAACCATGACATTTTAATGATCATACTTCAATGTATTTCAATGGCTTACTTGAAAAACACACACACATTCTATTTGCAATGAAACAAATAATTAATCCTGTGCCTCCTTCAAAGGAAGCTGGAATAAACGTATCTACAGTAGAAAAATTAAGCTTTTCTAGCATCAGAAAACATTATGGTTGAAATTTTTGTGTGAACTGGAAATGTACCCATCACTTGGGCCTACCACATGAATATATTCAGGCAAAAGACAAATGCCCTGTAAGAGAAAGTAATTACGTATGCACAAGAGAGTAACATAACAGCAATTAGGAAAACAATCCTTGTGAATTTTCTAACTTTTATGCCCACAAACTCACAACCATTTAATTGTATTTCAACTCTTTAAAAAATTTAAAATATTAAAATCTATGCTCCAGCATGAATGCATTCAATACCAAATTGACTATGATTACAATGATCAACTCAAATTTTATTAGAGTATTAACAATCAATGTTATGCAAGGTCATAAAAATATGTGTAATAAATATAATGACTATTGTTTATATTGTTTAACATTTATACAACTCTGCCCTGTAAAATATCCCCCTATGTAAATCAGATATCTGGAAATTTGTCGACTGACATTTTACTGCTGATGAGAAACAAAGAGTTTAAACAGACAATAAAAGATGGGAAGAAAAGATGAAGATGATTAATAGGTTTTTGTTTCCTAAAGAGCCTAAGGAAACTCTTTCAAATCCTTCCCTGTTCCTATAGGCTCACTGAAGTGAAGAGCTAGTCCATATGCCTTCCAAAGCCCTCGAAAACCTGAGTGCTCAGTCTGTTACAGATGCCAAATTATTCCACTTGCATCCTATTGGAGTATCAGGTGCTCTCTACGTATTGGTGCAAGGTCAAATGTTGACTGTATTCACTAGAAACTTTTTTTTTCAAATAAGCACCTAAATTATGCGCAGAAACGTCTTTCACGCTGTGTCTGTGTCAAATAACCTCTCCTGAAGACGAAAACACCTTTCTTGTTCCTTATCCCTCACCTCCACTGGTAAAAAACGGGCATTTTGACTCTTCTTTTTAAATTCTTTTCATCAAAAATGCATAATCTACTTTGCTTCTTGGTTTTTTTTTTTTTGGTTTGTGTTTTTTTTTTTAAAAGAATCACTCTTGTTCTCCAACTTCACAGAGATATAACGAGGAAGTTAAACTTTATACAATATTTGAATTTTTAAAGTTATGGTTACCCAAAATAGTAATTTACTTTTAATAAAATTCTTGCCGTTCCTAGTTGTATTTTACTAAGATAACTTTCTGAGATAAACATGTGAAGATTCTTTGAGTAATTAAAAATGGACCCATAGATACTGAGTAGAGTAGCACAAAATTTGTATGTTTACTTTTGGAAGATATTTATTTGCAGCGGAACATACCACATTTTAATAATTATGTCAAATATCTTTTTGAATAATTAACCATTCCATCATTTTAGTACATTGCGTACACACGCGCGCTATACGATTGTATGTGTATACACTTTCTCACCCCACGCAGGAAGGAATCAATTGCCATACTCCAGAAATGACAATGGAAAAGGAAAAATAAACAAGAATTACATAAAAGTCGCACAAAAGGGCAGTGCTAGGGGGTTAAGCTGTTGAATAAAAGAAACGCCCCCCCCCCCCCCAAAAAATAGTTGCCTTAAAGTGGCGCTTTCCGCAGGCTGTCGCGTCGAGCGAGAGTGGGGAAGCGTATTTTCAAGGAAGTGGGGCGGGACCCCGACACCTTCCTCCACCGCCCAAGGGGGCCTTTCGGGGAAGGCGGCCGCGGAGCCCCGCGGAGCTGGGGACTGTCCAGGTGAGCGCGGAGCGG
>NW_005358043.1:3583997-3588089 GCF_000412655.1 Myotis brandtii | reverse complement strand
CATCAGCTGAGCGCGCGGCGCGTATCACGTGGTGCGCGTGTCGAAGGTCACAGCGCGCTCACAATGGAGCTCTCGGAGTCTGTGCAGAAGGGCTTCCAGAGGCTGGCCGATCCCGGCTCCTTTGACTCCAACGCCTTCACGCTTCTCCTCCGGGCGGCTTTCCAGAGCCTGCTGGACGCCCAGGCGGACGAGGCCGTGTTAGGTAAGCCGCTAGGCTCCGAGCTGGGTCGGCCTGGGCGGAGGGGCGCTCGGAGGAGAGTGCGAGACCGAGCGAGAGGGGGAGCCCCGGGAAGAGGAAGTCTCCGGGCTCTGCCCTTCGCTCCGGACGGAGTGTGGGGTGGCGGCTCCGCCAAGACCCAGAGCGGACCCTAGCCTTGCTCTGTCCCCAGTTGGCACCTGCACGTAGCCAGCTGTGTGTTCCGAGCCGGATTCCCCTCCCAGGCTCTTTGTTCTTGTGTAAAACCCGTGTTTAAGTCTTGTTTGTGGCCTAAACACCTAAGGTTCTCAGCCTGGTCTGGGGTGCAGGCTGTTTGACACTTGGGTTTCATCAGGCGAGCTCCCTGGCAATTCAAGCTTTCAGTGCTAGACTGGCAGCGGTTTCAAAGGCTCTGTTTCCAAAGTAATGGCGAGGTCCCATCGTGTTGACATCTCCCAGCTTAGAGAATACCCCCGGCGCCTGGGATCCCTCCAGCCGCGCAGCTCGGTACCTTCTGCACAGGCTGCACACCTAGAGGTTACGTTGCGGTGCACAATGTTTTGTTCCGCACCAGCTACCAGGAGGCGACTCTCGGTGGTGCAGCCAGCGATTGCGGAGTGCGGTGTTTGTACGGATTGAAGACATATTTTAAGACAGGTCGCTTCTAGGTACTTTTCTTAAATATAAATATCCCAACAATTCAAATGTTTGTGTTTTTTTTCTGTAGTTTCATGAACTAAACACGTACAGAAGGTATGAAAGTGGAAGTTCTGTAAACGAAAATAGTAGCCACCACCTGGGTAATCTCAAAAAAGGGATGGCTCTCAAAACCTGAAAACATTTTGAAAATTATGTTTAATATTCTGAACCCGTGCCCTTGCCTCCCTTGATGTGTTACTGTCCATGGAGCCATTTACACTATAATTAATCTTCAGAGGGAATGTATTCATTCTTAAATTTGCACCAAGTGAAATATTTATGTCCTTATTTTCCTCTGAATTTGCTCCATCCAGTGTTGCAATGGCCACTGTATAGTTATTTTTTTCTTTGGAACTATAATGCTTTTTTAAGAACACTAAAAATATGAAGGCAAAATTAAAGAAGGTAATTGAGACCGGGAAATACCAGAATTATTGATGTGTGCTCTTTATTGTTTTGCCATTGACCTTCTTGCTCATCTCATTTACTTATAATTGCCAGTCCTTACAGTGGAATTCTTTTTGTTATCTTGTTAGAGGGGTGGGGTACCCAAATGAAACTATCCCTTACAGAAACATGACCATAAAAATTTTATCAAAGGCATCACTGGCAATCAATCTATTTTAGATCACCCAGACTTGAAACATATCGACCCAGTGGTTTTAAAACATTGTCATACAGCAGCTGCAACTTACATACTGGAAGCAGGAAAGCAAAGAGCTGACAAATCAACTCTAAGGTATAGGATTTACTTAAATTCCATTTATTATCAAATAATATCTTTATTATTACAATTTTAGTTTTAAAATGGGAACTAAACTTTGATTTCTTTTTTCCTTTAGCACTTATCTAGAAGACTGTAAATTTGATAGAGAGCGAATAGAACTGTTTTGCACAGAATATCAGGTTATTTACCTCAATTTTTTAAAATGAGCAATTACTGTTTTTTTCTATTCTGTTTGCAAAGATGTTTTCTTTTCTTTTTTTCCACCCTCCAGAATAATAAGGATTCCCTAGAAATCCTACTGGGAAGGTAGGTACTGTGTAAGGTGTCAAGTAGAGCCACTTTTCACTTGCAGGTATGAATGAAGAATGCTGGTGTGAAACAAAACAGGGTAAAAAAAAAAAACCAGGGATTTTGACCAAAAGAAAAGGGGCCAAAGGGCAAGTTAAACAATTGAAGTTAAGCTAATGTTTTTAAAAGATGAAGATAATTTTTAAAATGATCTTTTACTATTCAAAACTTGAAGTTTAACAATGTTTTAAATTCAGAATGGATTCAAATTTTGTGGGGGGTGGGAGGGAGGTGGAAGGTAGAAACCATTCTTACTGAAAGTTTTTTGTGGATATTATGTACAAAATTATCATTGTATCTTTCAGTATAGGCAGATCTCTCCCTCATATAACTGATGTTTCTTGGCGTTTGGAATATCAGATAAAGGTAAAGTTTAACTGTTCTCTCAGGGTGTTTAGGAACTTAAAAAAGCAGAGTTGAACACTGAAATGTGTTGTGTTGTTTTAGACCAATCAACTTCATAAGATGTACAGACCTGCATATTTGGTGACCTTAAATGTAGAGGTATTTATACATTAGCCCTGTCTAAAAATTAAATGTGTAATGGAATTTTAATTTTCTTGATTTAAACAGCATTTTTTTCCTTCTCTAGAATACTGATTCCCAATCCTACCCAGAGATTAGCTTTAGTTGCAACATGGAACAATTACAGGTACAGTATTAGGATCTGTGAATATGTCCATCTTTTTATAGATGTTTGAGAATTATGCTTTTGGAAAGTTCAAAAGAAAAATCTAATCATCTGTCAGTAGATAATGAAGACTGGGTAAGGATTTAATGGAAAGGGGACTTCAAGAGCAATTTTTTAACGTAGACTTCACTTTTGGAATTAAGATGATACTAATAGAGAATTGGTCTATATTGGCTGTTCCTTTCAGTTAAAGTAAACTTTTGAGTATATTGTTGAGTGTAAATTCCTTCTATTTGTGATGAGTTTGATCCAATAGGACAAAGCAAAATTATAAACATGGCTTTGAAAATGGATTCTTTGTTTTCAGAAATTGAATTAAACTTTCAAAAGAGGATTTTTAAACTGTGGTTTTAAAAGACTTTTTAATAAAGGGGAAACTATACATAAAATTCTAAAATTTTATATTGCCAATGTAAGGCTGGGGAAATTCACCACTACATTGATTAATGGACATGACAACGAATTTCTTTCTTTCCACTTAAAAATGAAGATCATTGCTTCAAATTTTAGTGAAATTGAATTTTCCAAAAGGCATCTTCTGCAGTTTTTTTTTTAAATGTAACCATTAATCAACTTTAAACTTTCAGAAAATGTGAATACAGGATAATCTTTGTTAGATAACTTGAGAAATTTAATTTATATATACCTTGCCTGTTAAGAGGATTCGGTTGTAAATCATTATTTCAAATCTGAGGGCAAGTAGCCGATTTGAAGATAAACTATTTTAGAGGAAAACCTTCTTTTGATGGTCTGTCAGAGGTTAACATCCTCGTGAATTTTAAACTTGTTTATAAAGTGTCTCCCGACTTTTTTCTTGAATCTTTCTCAAACTTGGATACTTCTTTCCCGTGTTTTATCTTAAAAAACATAGCATTATATACGTCTTTTAGGACTTAGTGGGGAAACTTAAAGATGCTTCGAAAAGCCTGGAAAGAGCAACCCAATTTTAACTTGGGGAAGTTAGCGACCGCCCGCGCCTGGAAGACCAGCACTCCTTGACGTCCCGTCGGCCGAACCGTCGTTTGTGTCCTGTTTTTAATAGAAAAAAATTTTTTTGGATTTATGCCACTCATCAGTTTTGACACTTTTTTACTTACGAAAAAGTTTAGAGGGAAAGTCTGCCTACGTGTTTGAATCGTTAGTATTAACTGTACATTGATCCATTTTGATTTCTCAAGTCTTAAAAAAGGAAGTAGACAGTATTTACATTCTGAATAAATTCGTTCTCTCCAGAACTGAGCGTTTGTTTGGATGTGTTTGTGTGTCAGTTATTACTCTGAAGACAGAACAATTAGCGTTAATTCTTAACGACTGTCTTTCCCCTGGATTAAAATTAAACCCGGTGGGAAAAGAGGCGAGCTCCCGGTGGAAGGCTCCGGCTTGGAGCCGGGAGCCGGTGCAGTCACCCCGCGAGGGGAGCTGGCCCGTCCC
>NW_005358043.1:3578857-3582315 GCF_000412655.1 Myotis brandtii | reverse complement strand
GCCGCCGCGCGCGGCCCCACGTTTTAGTTCCTTTCTCCCCCCCGCGCCCCTCTGCACCCTCGCGACGCACATGGCCCCCGAGAAGAACACTTGTATTTGCAGCCTCTGCGGCTCCCGCGGCCGCGGCGCCCTTTGTTGGGAGGTAGATTTGGATGAGACGGGGACGGGCTCCTGAAATCGGGAGCTGCTTGGGTCAAGTGGCTCCCCTCCTCTCCCGAAGAAAGGGCTCTGGGGGGGTGTGAACCGCCAGAGAACGCCCCCATTTTATAGGGACGGGTTCCGTGGGGGGCAGCGGTCCCGCCAAGGTGAGTGTTAGCCTGGGGGGAGCCCAAATAAAAATGTTATTAACTTAAGTTGGAGGGACACTTGTGTGAAATTGGATGGCTTGTAAGATGGCGGTTCCCAGTTGTTTGCAAGGTTTCCTGCGTTTGTGTTTAAAATGGTAAAGTTTTCAAGGTGTTGTTTGTTATTAGTCCTGAGTGAGTTATCTAAACATCACTTGGGACGTGCTCACTGGGAAGTGGCCATTTCAAATTTGGAGCTTTTTTTTGGAAGGATGATGGTGACTGGACGTTCGTCTTGCAGGAGGTTCCCTTTCTTTCAGCTTTTTCCTCTCTTTTACCCTCTCGGAGACGACAGTTTTCCTCTCACCCTCTACAATGGGATGCACTTAGAACCGTGACTTAAGTCCACAATGTTTTAAAGATTTTGCTAAATGTCAGCATGGGTCATATGGTAAAGAGATGCTTTGGAAAAGAGGCACCAAAAAGTGATTGAATATAATTACGCAGTCTTTTGGGTTTGGCAGCGATATTGTCTGATCTTTTATTCCCAGAGATTTACAGTTAATAATTGGAAATAAACAAGTAGAGAGACTTTGATCATTTCCAATTGCAATAAAAGGATTTAGTGGGCTTAGTTGTCACGGTTCAATATTTGAAAGAGAAGGCTGCATTAACCCCTTCCCTTAAACTAGGCAAAATTCTGGGCATATTTTTCCAAATACAAGTGTAGGTTGGTGGGACCTGGAATGTTATGAGTAGTTCAATTTATATCTTTAACCTTCAAATTCTGGAAACACATTATAAGCTATATTAAACACTTGAAACTTACTGATGCAAATTGTTGACAGTATATATATACTAATTTATGAGACCACGTTAACATTTGAATTAAGTGGTCTAATCAGAATCTCTCAGAGGTTGATTTTATGAGCAAATTTATAAATTTTTAATACTTGAGTGCATTCCCATACTTCTACCCCAGAGTGCAAGTGTTTGAAATAACTTACCTGTGTAAGTTATACATCTAGTAACAATGTCTTTAAGGTCATGGATAAGTCATGGTGTGTGCACTTGTGTATACACATACACACACTTTTGTAAGAAAATTGAGCGTTTCATTGTACTTGATGTTCTACCAAGTCCTAGGATGAGCATGAAGCAGAATTCTCCCTAGGAGCCAAGCTAACCCCTACTTCACCCATACTTGCATTGGGCTGTGAGCCTCTACTGGGGTTTTGAAATTCATTTGCATTTCTTAGATTGCAATAGTCAAGCCAATTGTTAACATAATAGGAACTTGCTTCTGTTTTCCTTCATCTTGACATTACTGGTATTAGGCCTCCAATCAAATTGACAGCCCCAACTAAGTATGCCATAATGGCAAGTTTTAACTATTGACTATTTTTACCATTGTATGTCTGATGCATTTTTGCTTGCTTAGTTGGCAGTTTCTATGTTGGAACCTAGAAGGTTTTCACTTCTAAGGTGCAAGTGTTTCTTAAACCTTATGAGCATGTCAAATGTTTCCAGTCTTCATTAAGCTGCCAGTACTTTCAAATGGTGTAAAAAGATCAAGACCTGATTTTTATATAGTAACAAAGTGATACTTATTAGCATCATAAATGATAATAGGGTTGTGGCCAAATTCTTCTGAACTTTAGAGGAGTTGTGTGAATTAAGACTTTAAGATGAATTTGAAAGGGTTTTGGTCAAGTATATGTGACTTAAATACTTAAAGCCAATCAGTAGATAACCCTCCACTGAGGTTTGACTGTCATGGTGTGTTAATATTTGTGTTTGGTGTTGGTTTTCTATAAAGTAGAGAAGTAAAGGCAGCTCTTTATTGAAGCCCCTAACTTAATCTTCATGACCGTGGCATTCGTGTGGTGTGCTTTCACCGGCTAGGGCAGGTCCTGTGGTGTCACAGAGAGAGTTTTCTTAACCAAGAATACTTGTTTTTAATCACCAAGTGCAATGGATTTAAATATTGCTACTCTTTAGGGATACTGCTCCACTCACAACTCCTCTGCAGCCCCTCTTAGACTTTATCAATAATATGTTGACAATATTCTTCTAAACAAGTAACCCAAAGATAACTGAGGAGTCACACATGAAGCTTTCTGGTTGAAGTCGCTGGTTGCCCCTGTAGGCACTTTCATAAAAGAGGTTTTGTTTTTACCAATTTTTAGTACTCTAAAGCTTTTAGTTTCAGCCATTGATGTATGTTCATTGGTATTTCCCTCCTCTACATAAAAATTTCCTAAAAATTACAACCTTAGATACATCTTCAAGTTTCACAAGCTCCCAGATTTCTATTCAAGGCAACTTCGAGAATGTCCTTCAAGACAGGTCTAGAAACTTAGTCTTATTTCAGGTTCTGAAATGAGTGAAGTGGGAATAAGAAATGTATTTTTCAAGAATACTACACAAAATAATTGACTTTCTTGATTGTACACTGGTGTATCATTGATGATAGTTCCCTACTGTGACTTTTTATAACATGTAATATCTGTTGGGAATATCATTTCATCGTGTGGGGGTCTCTGTGGAGGTTAGGCTGAGAAAATGGCATTTGTTTTCCTCGTCCATGGTTGCTCTGGGTTGACAAGGTGTTGATTTAGCATTGGGAATGGGCTGTGGTCACATGGTTCTTTACATATTGTCACTATTGTGGCGATTAAAGAAGTTTTTCTTGTCTCCAGCATAGCTCAAATAAAACACAGGGCTTTTCCCCTTCTCCTCTTCTTGTAAAGTAGATTTCAGTTTTTAGCCTTTTCAAAACTTTGTATCGCTCATCTAATCTACAGCAGAACTTCATATTAAAGAAGAAAGCTTTAAAGAAGTTCAGTTCAATAAACATATCTGCAATTTGAGCTCTGACGGTTTCGGGCTAAGTGCACAGTTGGCAATTCTCAAAAGATCCCTTCGTGAAATTTTTGATCTAGTGATTGCAAAGAGGAGAGACCGAAAGAGTCAAGATCTAAAAGAAGCTCTTCGCACAGAATCGAGGTGGAATGAGGCCCCCAAGAGTGTCCGAAATGGCCGGGAGTGCGGTTTGCATTTCCCTTTACCACTCGCCCACTCCGGGTCCCCCAAACTGCCCCGCTGGGTCGTGGCGGGCAGGGATCTTGTTCCCCAGAGCCGTGGGCCTCGTGGGGCTGCCCCACCCCCGGG
>NW_005358043.1:3570330-3578645 GCF_000412655.1 Myotis brandtii | reverse complement strand
CCGGGCGCCCGCGCGCTCAGGCCCCAGCCCCAGGCTGACTCGAGGTGCTTCTCCTGAGGCCCCAGCACCCAGCTCCGGAAATGCCAGGGATGCAGATCGAGCAGAATTTATTTTCCCTTTGTGTTGCGTAAAAAACGTGCCAGGTTCTGGTTGCTGGAAGCGCCTAAAACAACAGGAACCCCTGGAAAGCCAGGGCATGCTCCTGGGTTTCGATTGAAGATCCATAAGGTAGCTTTACAATAAACTTGGGAGACTGAACAAGCCCCAGCGGTTGGTAAATATCTGTGGGGACTGTGGCGACAGCAGCAGCCCTGTGGCTTCTAGGCTGGAGGACAAATGGAAGAAAGAGACCCGAATACTCAGCTCCCTGCCCCCACCCAGACCTTCTCTTGTCCTGCTGGAATGACCTGAGGACCACAAATTAACTTTAGTTGGAACCTTTTTCACCGTTTCACGATAATTGACTCAAGCCTGATTAGTAGATTTCTTCTGTAGAATTCATTGGGACAGTCTAGCTGTACAATGTTAAATGAGTTTCATGAACACCTCAGCATTTCAGAGTGTAAGGTTACTAGGAGTTGGAGATAATGTCGATTCTCTTTCTGTCAATTATGGCCAATATTTCTATGTCTTGCAGGATCTTTTATTAAGCAGAAATGCATCGAACAACCAGAATCAAGATCACTGAGCTAAATCCCCACCTGATGTGTGTGCTTTGTGGAGGGTACTTCATTGATGCCACAACCATAATAGAATGTCTACATTCCTGTAAGTACAAAGTTTTAGACCTTTTTTGTGTCATATTTCACATTTCATCCTGAAATAGGAAAACTAACAATTCCGCAGTCCTTGGGAATGTTGGTACAAAGTGGTGGAATCGTTTCTTCTCTTGCATTTAGTGACTTTTTATTGACAAATATTTAATAAAATATATAAGTATGCAATGTATAAATGTTCTCAGGATATTAGTTTATTTAATTAAAAATATATTTTGGCATTTACCAGTTTGCTACTGTTCTCCATTTTTAACACTAATTTTAATGCTTAGTATATAATTTCTAAACTTGCAAAAATGTGTTTTTACTTCTAGTCTGTAAAACATGTATTGTGCGCTACCTGGAGACCAGCAAGTATTGTCCTATCTGTGATGTCCAAGTTCACAAAACCAGACCACTACTGAACATAAGGTAGAAAATTTTTAAAATCATTGTGTTGTTGGAATTGCATAATTTAGTGAAGGGTTACCCTGTTTATTTCTTCACAGTAAACTTACCCTCGAATCCCCACCCAATGTGTATGCTTTTTCGCAGGGTAGCCCTTAATTTCATGCCATGTTAATAATGACAAAGTTCAGTGTTATTCAAGTGATTTTAAGATTTTTGAAAACTGAATCAGTTTTTCATTTTCATTGTTTTATTGATTTAATAATAGGCAAAAGTGAATGTGTTCAAAGTGCTTCTATTCTCCTTTATTCCCTTTCATAGCTAATTTAGTAACTTGAAGGGCATACATCTCATGACTCAGTAAAATTCGAGGAATTTATTGAATATAAAATAAAGTATTTTTCTACTGATTTAAAATAGTGCTACTACATAAAGAACTTTTGTTATCTTATTAATGTAGTTATAGTCGGAGTCATAGTCAAGTAAAATACAATAGCAGCAGGAAAACAGGGAATCTATAATAACTTGTGAACATTTTTAGTTTTTGTCATATTGATAGTTTATTTTCTTAATTTATTTTTCAGGTCAGATAAAACTCTTCAAGATATTGTATACAAATTAGTTCCAGGGCTTTTCAAAAGTGGGTAACTTGCTTAAAAATTAATTTTTAAAAAGTATTTTATCAGTTTTACCTGCTATACCAAAGGTTTAAGTCTTTCCCCTCCCCTCCCCCCCTTTAGATGAAATGAAGAGAAGAAGGGATTTTTATGCAGCTCATCCTTCAGCTGATGGTAAACTCTTTGGAGGGGGGAAGACATTTTATTTGGAGGGAGAACTTTCAATAATTTATTAAAATTGAGTTTAACCCAAATATCACTTCTATTCTCATATATAATATATAATTAAATACTTAATTTTTAAAATTTGACTTTCATAATGTCTTTATAGCCACCAATGGCTCTAATGAAGATAGAGGAGAAGTTGCGGATGAAGATAAGAGAATTATAACCGATGATGAGATAATAAGCTTATCCATTGAATTCTTTGATCAGAACAGGTAAGTTTTTTAGGAAATGTGATTTATACTCATATGTTTATTAGATACATTGTTCCACTAATAAATGATCTGTTTCTTAGATTGGATCGGAAAGTAAACAAAGACAAGGAGAAATCTAAGGAGGAGGTAAGTTTCCATGTTTCAAAAGCATAAAAAAAATTTAGGTTCTAAATTTTATGAGTGAATGTTGCCCTTTAGAATATTCTAGGGTCAGATGATGCTGTCAAGTGGAAGAAAACTGTCATGTTTGATGTTTAAAAGTGACATATCTGATAGTTTATAAATAGAATTTAGTTTATATATGATTGCTATTGTTGAAAATATTTTAAGTAAGTAATGTTTAATGCTTTTATATACTTAAAGTCTTATATCAAGAATCTGTTCATTTAATATTTATAAAAATAGTAAATGCAAAGTATAGTTAAGAATTTAGTCATATCCCACTTTTAGGGATACCTTTTATCACCCAGACAATCTAATTAAAACTTTTTTTTAATCTGAAAGTTAAGAATAAAAAAATTCTTTTCTAAATGTACTTAGGTGAATGACAAAAGATATTTACGATGCCCAGCAGCAATGACTGTAATGCACCTAAGAAAGTTTCTCAGAAGTAAAATGGACATACCTAATACTTTCCAGGTATGTACTTTACAGTGTTCTTGAATTTTATAGAGATCTTTTTTTTTTATTCAATTACTTTTTTTTTGGATTCTGAATCCCAAAAAGCAATCTAAAATTTAAGAATTTAATTTAGTATTTAACTTGGAAATATCTCTTAAAATAAATTCTGTTTTATGCTATGAAAACAAATCCCTTAATAATTTCAAGAAATATTTTTCCTTATTTGAGATTTCAAGAGTGATCCTTTGTCTAAATGTTTGGAGAAAATGTTTTTTTAAAGCACTTTTGGGTTATATTTAGACCAAAAAAATCTAGATTTACTTTTGCACTGTGATATTTAATTGAAATATCATTTTTCAATAGATTGATGTCATGTATGAAGAGGAACCTTTAAAGGATTACTATACACTAATGGATATTGCCTACATTTATACCTGGAGAAGGGTCAGTAGCATATCTGATACAGATTATTGTGGTAAACTGTATTTAAAGAGTTAAGATTAATTTCTTCCTTTTAACTTTGTAGAATGGTCCACTTCCTTTGAAATACAGAGTTCGACCTACTTGTAAAAGGATGAAGATCAGTCACCAGAGAGATGGACTGACAAATGCTGGAGAACTGGAAAGTGACTCTGGAAGCGACAAGGCCAACAGCCCAGCAGGAGGTATTCCCTCCACCTCTTCTTGTTTGCCTAGCCCTAGTACTCCAGTTCAGTCTCCTCATCCTCAGTTTCCTCACATTTCCAGTACTATGAACGGAACCAGCAACAGCCCCAGCGGTAACCACCAATCTTCCTTTGCCAGTAGACCTCGAAAATCTTCAGTAAATGGGTCGTCAGCAACTTCATCTGGTTGATACCTGAGACCTTAAGGAAAACAATTTTAAATCCCTGATTTATATAGATATCTTCATGCCATTACAGCTTTATAGATGTTAATACATGTGACTATCGTCCAATTTGCTTTCTTTTGTAGTGCATTAAAGTTGGCTATAAAAGATGGACTAGATGTGATATTGATATGGACGTTAATCGAAAAGGAAGATTGTTCCTATAAAGAATTGGTTTCTGAGAGGCAGACAAGATTTTTTTCTGTGTTAGGAAAGATATGAAATGGTTTCTGTAACCGTTGTTTGGATTTGAAAATATTATGCAGTGGATATAAACATTTGGCCATAGTTTGTTAATCTCAACTAACGCTGCCTATGTTACATTCTCCTTGATTGTTCTTGTTATTACGCTGTTTTGTGAACCTGTAGAAAACAAGTGCTTTTTACCTGAAAATTCAACAAACAGAAAGAATATGCATAGAATAATGCATTCTATGTAGCCATGTCACTGTGAATAACGATTTCTTGCATATTTAGCCATTTTGATTCCTGTTTGATTTTTAATTCTCTGTTGCTACGCAAAACCGATCAAAAGAAAGTAAACTTCAGTTTTACAATCTGTATGCCTAAAAGCGGGTACTACCGTTTATTTTACTGACTTGTTTAAATGATTCGCTTTTGTAAGAATCAGATGGCATTATGCTTGTTGTACAATGCCATATTGGTATATGACATAACAGGAAACAGTATTGTATGATATATTTATAAATGCTTTAAAGAAAATATTGTGTTTCATGCATTCAAAAATGGTTGTTAAAATTCTCCCAACCAGTTTGACCTTTGCAGATATCATACATTTGAGCCTTTTCGGCATAGAATATTTTTAATGTGGATATCTAATTCTAAAGTCTGTTCCTTTGGAAGTAATTGGCAAATCATATTGACTTTCTCTAGTGATACATGTTTACTTTTAAAATATATTGCAGAAAAACTTTTAACAAAGGAATTTGGAAATAGTGTCTTCATTTCCCATTGCTTATGATGAAATTACTGTGTCTTACAAATGTATATTGATCACTATAATCTTAAGACAAATTTTAAAATAAACCAGCAAATTGCTGGAGGAAGACATTATCTAAAATTATTTTAATATGTGGTATAACAGTAATTTAAAATTTAAGAGTTGCTTTTATAGTTGTAAACAATGGCATATGCCCTCTCTCTAATGTCTGTAAATAGAAGCAATTTATTATGAGCTTCTACAGGTATTAATTTTTAAATAGAGTGAGCATATTGAATTTAAAATATGAATAACCTCAACAATTTTCAGTTTGTACTTTGCTTTGGTCGAACTTGGTGTGTGTTCATCACCCATCAGTTATTTGTGAGGGTGTTTATATGAATATTGTTTCATGTTTGTATGGAAAAATTGTAAACAATTTCATTGTCCCCAGTCTGCAAAAGAAGCACAATTCTATTGCTTTGTCTTGCTTATAGTCATTAAATCATTACTTTACATATATTGTTGTTACTTCTGCTTTCTTTAAAAATACAGTAAATGAAGTTTTATGAAACTACAAATACATATATTTTTATTTTGACCTAAATTTGTACAGTCCCACTGTGTTGTTTCTAATTATAGATGTAAAATTAAATTTCATTTGTAATTGGGAAAAGTTCAATAAAAGGGATATTCATTTAGAAAATAGCTAAGACTGTAATAAAAATTTGATATGAAAAGCACAATGTGCAGAAATTTTGGAAACCCTATTGTGGATAACAACAGATAAAAGCTAAAGGGAATTCATTGCTGTCTTAAGTAGTGATGTTGGTAAGAAGTACATGATTTGTTGTATAATTGCTTAAAAACCCAATTGAAAGATGTATCTGTTTATTTACTTTATAACCTTTGAAGTAAAAGTTACCCCTGTTTGCCAATTTTGGTGAATTTAACTTCTTTTTCTAGGCCTCAACTTTTTCATATCTAAGACAAAGAAAAGTTAATGAAAGTTTCAAGTGGTATTTTTACTTTGGGTGATTGTATGTATTAAAAAATGAAAAAACTTTTCAAAGGCTAAAAACTTAAGATGCTAGTGGACTGTCATTTGACTTATTCAAAACCAAATTGTAAAATCAACATGGGACTTAGACTTTAGTGATGAATTTATTTTTGAAGTTATTAAAATATCAGATACTGCATTTATGGCTTAAGACTTATATTTGAAAACGTACATTTATTTTATTGGAAAGGATTTTTTTCTCTACTCAATTTGAAAATTGCTTAAGCAATTAAAGGGTATTTCAGCCAAAACTTCATTGTCTTTTAATAAAATAGAAGATTACAATGTTTTGGATTTTTCTATAATCAGCCATCACAGTTTGGCAATTAAGATTTAAAACTTTTGTTAAAATACCATTTAAATTTCAACCTTACAAAAACCTATAGCAAAGCTAACTTTGTAACTCTTAGGAGTAAAAGCAGGTTACATGAAAAATTAACTTGTAAGTTTGGCTTTTGCTTCTGAAAAGTATTCTAGGATTCTATACTACAAAGGTAGTGCTAACAAAATATTCCACAGAAAATGCCTAAATTGATTTCACAGATTTTAGCTTAAAAGCGGAGAGAGAATGAAGCTAGTTGCTGTTGTGTAAATAGTGATCTATCTTGCTTTACACATGCATACTACTTTACAACTACTTTTTGCTTTTAAAATTGCCAGCCGACCGCTAATTGCACTGAGTTGGAAAAAAAGAAAGCTGACTTAACCTATCAACCACATTACTCCGTTCCCATTTCTGTATGTACCAATGTTAGGATCTCCGGAGGTATAATGCAACAGGCAGAGTAATCTGGTAGGGACTTCTCTTCATCCTTTTCCCTTACTCTTTTCCCAATATTTGGAGTTATAGCTCGCGTGTGAAATTTGGCACACTCATATAGGCCTACCAAGATAAAGTTATGTTATGAAAACTTAAGAGGCGCTTAATAAGAACCCATGTGACATGCTGTTTGCACTGTCCAACAAGAAATGAACATGTTTGGTTCTTCAAAAATAGCTTACAGTCATCTTTTGAGGGGATGGGATTTCAATTTTAGAAACAATCTGCATAGGGACCCTAGTCTCTTAGAATCCTGGAATGAAGGAAGTTAGTTTTTTTCACTTGTTTTAAAGGTTTGGTAAATATATATCTTCTCATTGCCCCTGGAATGACAATGGAAATTCTGATTTAGTTTAGTGCTTTCCCCCGATACAGCCTAACTCGAATTTTATCCAAAACAAAAGGCCTTGGTGACATTACATGTAAATGACCCTTTTAAAAAACATACTTTTAAAGACATCTATTGGTGCAAAGAGGACAGAACACAGCTCCAGCGTAAGGCTCTTGGGTTAATTAGATAATGTCATTTCACTTGAGGGTATTTCTTCATGTATAAAATGAACAGTACAACAGGTGATTTTTGCTAAGATCTCTCTTAAAAAAAATCTAACACCTCCAAAATAAAACCTTGAACTAAACTGGACTATTTTAGATAGTCTGGTCCTTTACAAGGAAGAGATGGCATCACCTCTTAGAGCCTCCCAGTAAATCTGACTTGGGAAATAGCCCCGTGAAGTCCTTGAGTCTTTAGATCTTGCAAATCTCAAGATCGGGCCAGTTTTGATTATGAAAGTCTCTGAAAATGTTTACACAGTCGAGTGTTTCCTGTTTCCGTAGTTAATTTTTTTTTTACCGTTTTTTCTTCTTTTGGTTCTTGAAACGGATTTCCTTTATTTGCACCAGTTTCTTTTTCTTAGTGTGCAATTTCTAGGTCGCACAAAGACTTCACTATCAACTTGTCTTCAAGTCGACGGCATCAAAAGTCATTTACCTCTGGAAAGGCTACTTTAAGATCCTTGTGGGTTTTCTGAAGGAGTTCAAGTGTATGTGGAAAACTCATCCCGAAGTCTATTTAACCTCCAAAAAATTAGTAAGCATTCAAAAGCTTCCAATGAATGAGTCAAAGTGCTTCCCATCTTTTAACTCTTGTCTTAAAATGTCCCTTCCAGAAGGAATTCCCAAAAACAGCAGGTGTGGCTCCCTCAGAATCACTTACATTTCAACACAAATATTACTTCTTGCTCTGATTGTTGGGGGTCAGCATGAAATCCAAACTTCAGAGAGGACGTGATTTCAAGTTCGGTACCGATTCGGCGCTCTCCAGCCCGCTAGCCTCCTCGGTGGCCAGAACCCAATTTGAGAGAAGAGACTCGGGAGGCTGAGGACGGGGTCCTGGGGGAGCGCGCTGGGAACTGGGATGGAAGGAGTGAGAACGTCGCACCGGAGAGGAAAGATCGCGGGAGGGAGGTCTGTCCGGGAGCCGCCGCCGTAGGTCTCAGCCCCCCCTGGAGAGGAAGATACGCGAGCAAAGGCAAAGACTGGCGCGCACTGCGCGACTTGGAAGATAAAACCCGGGCGACGGTGATCGCGGTGGAAAGATCCAAGGCTCCCCCGCCCCTAACAAGGCTCTGCATGCTCTGGTGCTTGGTGGCGAGCGCGCAGGACGCCGCCGGCCGAAGACCTCCGTCTCCCGGCAGCGCTGCCTCCCGGGTCCGGGGGCCTTTCCCCAACGGACGCGCCGGGAAGAAAGGGCCCTTCTCCCGCG
>NW_005358043.1:3569510-3569945 GCF_000412655.1 Myotis brandtii | reverse complement strand
CCCGCAATGGAGCATGTGTGCGGGGCTGTTCCTGAGCAGCGCCTCGCTCTGCCCTCTGCCCTGCTTCAAATCCTCTGCCCTTCCCCCTGCAATAACCAGGTGTCCTTGGAGGTGGGGATTCGGGTGGATAGATTGTAAACGAAATTAAGACAATGTAAAACCAGCACCCAAGGTTCCCCGAGGCCGCGCTTCGCGGGCGGTGGCTGGAGAGGGTCCCCCAGTGGAGCCCGTTTGATGGGTGGAACAGGCTCTGCTCCCCTGGAAGGGAACTGGACTCGGTGACATGGTGGAGGAGGGGGCGGTGCGCGGCAAGAATCTCAAAATCGGGGCCAAGAACCACACGTTGGGTTACGCGCAACGCCTAAATGGGTCTTCATCGGGGACAACCTGGGAGGCCCGCTGTCCTCGCGCCCCCGGGGCGGAGCGAGGGCGGCC
>NW_005358043.1:3569166-3569406 GCF_000412655.1 Myotis brandtii | reverse complement strand
GGCCTGAAATGGGCGCTGCCGGGGCGAGGCCTCCGTCGGTGCCGCCGACCGACCGCAGGAGCCGCCATTTGGTGGCAGATTTCAGTAGGATGTGTTTCACGTCACAACTGGCTTGTCTATGTGGCATGATTTCTTTAAAGCCGCCGTTTAAAAAAAAAAAAGTGAATTTCCCCCTAGGTGCTCCCGGGAGTGAATCCTTCCCCGCTCCCCGCGGACGGCTCCAGGCCTCTGCGGGGGGCG
>NW_005358043.1:3564456-3568299 GCF_000412655.1 Myotis brandtii | reverse complement strand
CCGCCTCGTACACCTCGGGGTCGAGCATTTGCAACTCTGGGGGTGGCCCTCTCGCCCCCGCCCCGGGATCTCATCAGGATCCTCGGCTCCCGCTCCAAAGCCAGCTCGCGGGCTCGGCCCTGCCCCCACGGCAGACAATAGGGGAGCTGAGAGCGCCCGCTGCGCGCGAGCAGGCACCTGAGCCCCCGAGAGAGGGGTGCTTTGCTTAGTCCCTGTCCCAGGTGCCCTCCTCACCACCTTGAGCCGAAATTCTTGGTCAGTGGCTAGTCCATTGGGAAGCTTTTTTTGACATCAGAAATAAGGATGGTGGAAAGGAAAGAAGTCAAGACCAGACACCGACTCCCTTTCTAGTTACACAAAGAAGAGCGCGTATGGTTGTGTCTGCTCTTGGTAATGGCTTTCCTCCGGGTTAGAGCCACAGGCAAACACTACTAGCTTTCGTCTTAGTTTGCCACGAATATTTTGCACGAAATCCATAGTGGATTATGTTAGCGCAAACATTATATCCATATACTTGTCCTTGTTATACAGAAATTGATGGGACATTTCTGTTACACAAAGAAGAGCGCGTATGGTTGTGTCTGCTCTTGGTAATGGCTTTCCTCCGGGTTAGAGCCACAGGCAAACACTACTAGCTTTCGTCTTAGTTTGCCACGAATATTTTGCACGAAATCCATAGTGGATTATGTTAGCGCAAACATTATATCCATATACTTGTCCTTGTTATACAGAAATTGATGGGACATTTCTCCCCCCCCCCCCCCCATTCATTTAATGATCCACATCACCCCTTGACAATGTGGACTGAGTGACCACACTGATGCATAAAGAAAATGAATGACATTAACCCTTATGAATTTTTCTGCCTTATCTGTTTTCTGTGGTTCTAGGACACTGATTTATTTTAAGTAGAACTCTTGTGTTTTAAGCAGGTTTTTATTGAAGAAAAATCTTCAAAGTATCCAGCAAAGTCTTTAATTTAGCAAGTAGAATAACTCAAGAAATATGTGCACTGCTAAATTTCTTCCCTGTTAATCATTTTCCTGGCTTTAAATAATTATTTAGTTGAGTGTTCTTCGTGGATTGAAATTTCATGTAAATTATAGATGTGCTGAAATTCCTAAGTTTAAAGCTCCATGAGGACAAGCATCTGTTTTATTTACCTTTGTATGCTCTGGAGTCCATTTAACATGACTCAACAATTTCCAGAGGATTCCAGAAGTTTAACAACCCTTGTTAGAAAAACAAAACTTACTAATAACTACAATAAAGCTTGGATATCTTTAATGAGCTCAATGGAAAGCTAAACATTTTCCAGACTAGTGGCCTTAATCAGATATCCTTATTCATTATACCTTTACCTAATTATATTTCAAATGTGGTAGATTTACAGACTTGGCATTAACTATCTTTACAGTTCAACAGGAACATTGAAGGGGCTAGTATTGGATATTGCAAAGCTAAGACAATGCACCTTGAAATTTCCTATTTAGTGTAAATTAGCTTTAAAACATACTGAAAGTAATAATGTCATAACCATATCAGATGGTAAACTCAAATCAAGATGACTCCTAAAATGTCTCCTAGATATGGTGTTATAGAAGGTGTCACCTTTAAGCTGCACAAAATGTCAAGTTCACTAAATAAGACAGTTTACTTCAAAGAAGAAAGTTAGTGCTACTTGGCTCCTGGAGGCAACATAATGACCTGTAGCTTGCCCAAACACCCCCGCCCTCCTACCACCTTAAAAATAGGAAAGCAAGGCTTTAGTGAAAAGTTCCTTTCTATGGTCTTTCAAGAATGAAAAGCTCCAACAACTTGCTTTGGACCAAGTTAAAGAGATTATCTCCCTTTTTCATTACAACTGTGTCTTTCAATGAATTGAAGGATAAGATCAAAGTGCATTCATATTCATGTGAATTATCACTATTGACTTGAATAATGATGGATTTCATTGTTTTATTCAATCTGAAACCAGAAATGCTGCTGCTTTTGAGTCTCCACCCCTAAGGCTGTAGAATTTCTTCTAAGAGGACTCAAAAGCCAAGCAATTAGGTTTGACAACCACGTCATTTCCATAATGTACTTCCGTACAGAGGACCTTTTATTGGAATTGGTTACATTTCTATAGAATTTTATCACGTAATTTTTTACTCCTTTCCAACCTCCTGAACAAAACTCCAAAGTTCAATGAACTCACTTCCAAAATACAGAAGTATATATTGTACTGGGAAAAATAGAGTAATGTTTAGAAAGCATCTAGCTGTTCATGAATCAGAAAATTAATGTTATCAGTAATTAACTCAGGAGAGTATTTTTGCTTTGAACATGATTCATTACAGTTTTTCTAGTGTAACTGAAGAACTCAGAGTAAGCTTGGGGAAATGTGTTTACCAGCTGTTTCTTTCTAAATATGCCTCATCACAATTTTCTTAAAATATTTTCACATGGGTTCTCTTCAGACTACCCCATCATCTTCTAAGGAGAAAGAGGTTATGTGATCCAGTGGACCTCACTCACTTTTATCAAATGACCATTCTACTCAAATTGCTCACATTTTAAAATTCTTGTCACTTTGGAGAACACTTTTAAGAAAATTTATTACAATAAAGTAAGTTTACAATAGAATAATAAGAACAACCTTTAAAATACTTAAAAAGATGCATTTTTATGAACTTTAATATACACAAGTCATATAGGCTCTCTAACCTTAGAGACTCTAGTGCAACACAAGTCTAGTATGTTGTAATGGTCTGCAATGGGTTCTGGGACTATCCTTTTTTTGGAAAGATAATTGATGCCAGTTATTTGTAGCAATCTTAAACATTTGCCATACATTTAAAGCATTAAGCATCACATTAAAAAAAATAACGTTTTTCTCCATCTGTGCTACAAGAAGTCTGTATTCCTACTGTCCTCATTTGGTGTACTCTTTAACCAAAGAGTTGGTAAGTTTATTTCTCTTTGGGATTTGATCATAAACATACTGGCATTATTTGAATAGTTCCAAGTGTATTTGTAAACTTCTAAGACATTTACTTATAATTAAAATAAGCAACTATGTATTATTTCACGGGGGTTGGGGTGGGGAGGGAACACTCCTAGAATAAATACCCTTTCTTTATAATCCATTTCCTATCTTACTAAAGGGAAAGGTATCAGTATTTTTTTCTTATAGATGGTCATTAGTATTTTCTTATATTTTAACATATAAGACACTTTATTCTGAACTTTAAAAAATAATTATGGGAAAATGTTGGAGTAGGAGGGAAAGTAATTCAGCTTTAGCAGCATTCAGATGTTTCCTCCGAAATATCAAAAAATAAAATGACAGGAGTTGCAAATTGCAGAGCAAGTATCTCCTCTTAAAGAATGAGCTGCTGTGCACCCACGTCTTCCAATCTCGCCTGCATGTTAGCTCACTTTAGACTGATAATCTCTGTCGGGTATACAGAGTGGGTAGTCTATGCTATTTTTGTGAAAGCAGAACCTTTGAACGCCTTCTCTCTGTACTTTTGCATTATTTCCTAGGCATCAGAGCATTCAGTCAATTGTTCTTCCGAGTAATTAATGAGCAATAAGTTTTGGCTTGGGACTTGATAACGCGAAATGACTTAAAAAAATTTTTTTGAGGCTCGCACATGCGCAGTGAGATACAGCTTTTTCTTTTTTTAAGTAAGCTTTTGGCTCTTCACCCCGCCTCTGGGATCCCTTCTGCGCGCGAGGTCTAGGGAGCGGGCTGATGCCAGTCGGTGCCGGGTTCCCTCACCCACTCGGGCGAAGCGCGTAGGAGACCCCCCCTCCTTCCCTCCCGCCCCCCAGGACCCCGGGTCCCCAGGGCAG
>NW_005358043.1:3559843-3563668 GCF_000412655.1 Myotis brandtii | reverse complement strand
CGGGGGTGGGGCCGAGTTCCTCTGTGGCACCTGCCACCTTTGTGTCCTGTGTCCCCACTGACGGGAAGGTGGGGAAGGAGTCGATCTGCTCCTCCCAGAGAAGCCCCGCGCCACCCAGACGTTAAGGTGCGGTGGCCTGGCGGCGGGAGCGAGGCCGACAGGCTTGCGGGCAGGGCGACCGGCGCGTTCTGTCGGCGGCAGGGGCTTGGGTGCCCTTTTTCAGGAACACCCACGTGGGTCTTCAGGAAGACGATGTGCACACATCTGTGTCTCTCTCACCAGGCAGCAGTTTTGAATTTATGCATGTCCCATTGTCTTAGGTAATGTCACGCTATATTTCAGACTTCTACGTTAGAATAATTAATTTTTAGTATCCATCACTTTGTGCGACACGGTGTCTTTGGAGATGAAATTATTCTTGTGTAATCCCACCAATGACGGTCCTGCTGTAGGAGTGGGAAAATCTCTGCATCACTGAATTAGTGGAAAAGATACACCTGTGTCTTTAGAATTTGGGGGCCAGCCAAATCACTGTCATCATAACATTTCCTTGACCTTAACACTAAAAGAAACCTAAAAGCTTTCACGTTTAAACTGTAAAGAGTTGGCTTAAAAAGGCTTCTAAAGCAAAGAATGGGAAATAAGACACAAGCATAGAAATGTTCATCTTCCCCTCCTCGAGGGAGTGTCCAAGAGCCTTCTGCCCTGCTGACAAACTTCATGGCAGAGGGAGACGGTCTGCTCAGATCTGGACGTAAAATCCTGACGTCTCCCCCCCCCCCCCCCAAAAAAAAAGAGTGGCAACGCAATATTTAAAATGTAGTATGTTTGCTTTCCTCATTATAGATAATATTTTGAATCCACTTAGTAATGGGGTATGTAATCCTTTATTTTAATTCAAGTATGTAAATGAGTTATTTCAGTAATTTTAGATTTGGTGTTGGCAAAATGATTATTGTGTTCTCATAACTTAAATATATGCAATTGCCAAATGAACGCCTGTTTAAATGCTGACACTATGTTTTTATTATTTGGGGGAGGAAGGAAGGAGATTTCATACCTAGATAAAACAGCTGATTTTTCTTAAAAACAAGAAGCCTTTTATTATTTAAGGAATGTTTTAGATAGCCTCGCCTCTTCACCTGGGCTCCCCTAAGTCCCCCCTCTTTACTTCCAAAGCACATTGTAGAGTAATTACAGCCCTTAAGACAGAGCAGACTGCAGTATATGCTTGTTGAATGAATTAATACTTTGTTTGCATGTCTGTCTCCCACTAGATTTCATGTCCTAGGAGACAGACACGTTCTGTTATTAGCAAAGTGTCTAGCACATATGGATACATACTTGATTCACCTCTGCAGCAGTTTTTAAAATCTGGGTGTTAATATCTAATTAGCATATATAAAGCTTTGATTTTAAAATTCAGCTAGGAGCTAAGGAAAAAGTAACATGTATGTTAAAATTAACTAAAGTTCTTTTAGGCTTGTGTAGAACATATACCCATGATGATGGGATTTTCTGAATTTCCAAAGCAAATTTTTAAAGAGAAACGGAACAGAATTTTCAGCTGGCTTTATACTGTCATCTTTTTTAGTCTCATTTGCATAGAGGAATGCAAAGATGATTTTGAAGTTACATAAGATTCGCTTTTTATAAAAGAGCCAAAGTCTTCCAAACAAATCTTTCATAGAAACATTTTTGCAAGTTGTTCAGGTAATGTTTCATTCTCAATCAAATGTATAATTTAATGTGTCAAGAACATTGTATGTCTGTATTTAAAGTCAGCTGGTACTTACTTTAAGATATTTATCTTAAACAGCATTAAAAAAAAAAACACTAAACTATCCCTTAAATAGCTTTTTCCCCTCGCTGTTAGAAGTGTGCATGTGATCTGGGGCATTCAATTAACTTTGTAAAAACAATAGTATTTTATTTTAAAGTTAAAAAGTTGAAACGTGGGTCAGAAAATATAGACTGGCTTTCTTGTCAGTAAAAGCAATCTGTTGCCATATTTTATATTTGAATTGCTAAGAATTTATATGTATATTATAATCATTTCATGTTACATTAGCCATTTAAAGACTTCTAAAAAAAAAAAAAGCTAGAATTAAGGAGCCAAGGATCTAGCTTCTTTCATATCTCTAATTTCAGATATAAAGTAGGAATCCTATATTGTGTTTTATCAGGTACAGAACAATTTAATCCATAGACATTGTTAATGTTGACAGACTCTCAGAATCTATAGTTAAAATATATTAGATACCATTTGAATTAAAGTTTTCAAACTTTGTAGCATTCCATAACTAGACATGTTTATAGGTTTACACCTTTTTCACCTCTGAGCTCTTATCTCAATACTTTTAAAGTAGAAAATACATAGTGAAAAAAAGAAAAGAAAATACATAGTAAAACCACCATTAAAAATGGCAGCTATACTAACTTGGGAGTTTAAGGACTGAAATCAATTATGGAACCTTTTAGTTTTAAGGGGATTTCCCCCCTTCCCCCCATAATGCAACAAGGAACTGAAAACAAAATTACAATGAAAGTTTATTTGCAATTTTAATTATTTGCTGAATCTCTCCCCCCCCCCACACACACATCTCAAAAAAGGAAACACGACAACTTTAATTTTATTATTTTTATTTTTTTAGACAACTTTAATTTTAAAGGGTCTGTTTCCTTAGGTTAATGTGGAGATCATTGTGAAACAGCCCTTGGAGTTAAGCAGAGGGGTTTGGGTATCACTGGCTTCTGAACTGCAGAGCAGAAGACACGCATCTGCCTTACTGAGCACATTGCTGCTCTCTCTGATTGTGGGTCCATTCCCAACTATTTGGGGCTCCACAAAATGCCAAGACTTCATCAGAGAACTGAAGTCAGAATGAGATCTTCAAAATTATTTTATAGGACTCACACCAAATATAAGAGCCAGCTAAGTTTGCATGCTCCCTTCTGTTGAAGAAGAGAATTCAAGAGGTTTCCTCTCTTGGCATTACTCAGCAGCAGCTGTGGCGATATCTACCCATACCTGGTGAAATTGTAGTTTCTGATGGAGAAGCGTCTTAAGTTGACACCTGTGATTGAAACATTTGGCATACAGTTTTTAGAGAAGCTAGGAACCAGTAATAGACTAAGTACCTATTTTTGTTGTTGTTAAGAGAGACTCGGTACAGAGTTAAAGTTATATAAGTTAGGGAAGCCCAGTAAGATAATTTGAATTAAGACTTTCCAGGTAAAGATCCCCCCCCCCTTTTTTGGGGGGGATGTCATTCAGCAAAAATAAATAAAGCCTAAATTTTAAAAAGTGCAAATGTTTAAAAATCACACAAAAATGAGGAAACAGCAAAGCTAGTAGTAGTAGGAGAAAGTCACGGAAGACAGGACATTTATCACATCGTTTCCTCGTACGCTTTTCTCATTGAATATCTAGGAGTGCTTATTAAATGCTTTCAATGCAACATAATTCAGTGTGTGAACATCGTTGTCTTGACCCACCAGGAATTCTGAAACTTGAATTGCCAGGTATATAAAAGCTGGACTGAAGGGAGAAACATTTGACCTTAAGGTTGCATTGACAATAATGTAATTATCAGATTCCACAATGTCATGTGTGAGATTCCACTTGACTGTGGAAGCCAACACAAGTCCATTGCCCAGTTTCCTTGTCTCACTGCACTTGCTCCGGTGTCCCCGGCGCTGGGGCTCCCGCGCAGGCGGGCAGCTCTGCGGGTCTGGGGTCGCTTGTAAAGCACCTGTGCTCCCCAGGACGCCCCACACACCGGGCCAGCGACACTGAGGCGCGCTACTCCTGCAGCGCGTGCG
>NW_005358043.1:3540635-3559266 GCF_000412655.1 Myotis brandtii | reverse complement strand
GCTCCCGCGCCCCAACCCTCCCCTCACCCCGGCCTCCATCCCACCCCCACCCCCTGCCCGTGGAGCTCTGGGGAGGAGCAGCACAGGGACTGGAGGGCAGCACCCCCAAATCCCTCCAGCTCAGTGAGGGTGTGGAGGCAGCCGGTCTCTGAGGGCCTGCGGGGTGAGGCTGAGGCTGAGGCTGAGGCTTACAGGCTGGTGTGAGGGGCCCAGCGCCCCTATTAACATCTTGATCGCAACCAGGCCTGTGTCAGGTTGAAAGTCAAAGCCAAACGAATTGCCTGGAAGTCATTTTACGCGAATGGGAATCTACCCTAATCACTCCCGTTTTATCCGGGTGCCCCCACACTTCACCCTGCCTTTGATCACCTTCACTTCTTCACACCAAAGGAATTCCAGAGCCGCTGACACATTATTTCTCATTTTGCATTAGTGAAAGAGCCATGATATGCTTGAATATTTCCCAGGAGATTCAAAGTAGGTAAAGACCTAACTTTGAGAAATCATTATGGTGTTCTCATTTCACCCCTCAGCCAGAACTCGTGCAGACTACAGAGAGGGAGGAACGGAGGGAGGGAGGGAGGGAGGGAGAGAGAGAGAGAGAGAGAGAGAGAGAGAGAGAGAGAGAGGCTTCTATTCTAGTAAAGAGATAAGATAATGGTGGCTCTCTTCTCCCCCTGCCCTCCCTCTCTCATTTAGCACGATTCCACCACCGTCTGAACTCAGAGTAAGATAGCATTTTATCACTGTGTCATGAGAAACCTTCAATTCATTGGATATGATCTTTAAAACATTAAAATTAACATGGAATTAAAAAATTTAAGAACATATTGACAGGGCAAGAATGTTTAGATGTAGTATTTACTGTGGGTTTTTTTTTTTTTAGGGGAATTACTACAGCACCTAGATTTTGTGTGTGTGTGTGTGGGGGGGGTGTTTTGTTTTTTGTCACTGGGAGAGATTTTGGTATTTTATTTATTCCCTGTATTTTTTTGGCGGGGGGGGGGGGGGGGGGGCATCAGGAGATGTATTTAGAATGGAGAAAGTGCATTTTATAATCATTTAAAAAACCTTTTATTTAGGGATAATTATAGATTCACATGTAGTTGTAAGAAATAATAAAAGATCCCGTATACCTGCAAACTGTGGTATGATATCACAACCAGGAGTTGATATTGGTAATTCATTGATTTAATTCAGGTTTCCCCAGTTTGACTTGTACTTATTTGTGTGCTCGTGTGTGTGTGTGTGTGTGTGTGTGTGTGTGTGGTATGCATTTTTATCCTTTGTGTGTCAATCACCACAATAGTCAAGATGCAAAAGTCCTTCATCACCACAAGGATGCCTCCCTGTGTTGCCCTTTTATAACCACACCCACCTCCCTCTTGTCCCTAACCCAGGGCAACCACTAATCTGTTTTCCATTTAAAAAAATTTTGTTATTTCAAAATTGATAATCTTTTGTTGTGCAGTTGTTTCATGTGGATTAATTTACTTTCTTCTGCATGTGTGTGTGCTTTAATGCATGCATGTATACTCCTCAAAGTACTCAGAACCTAATACACTGGTTAATTAAAGTTCATTAGAGCATATTACATTTTAAAAATGCACCTTTAACAGGGTTCCCCTCTCAGTCCCATTTAACGGCCTTCGTGAATGTACACTTGCTATTTACATTATATTAAACATTTGATACTGAAATATAGAAGTATAGATAACACTTAAAATACAGAATATCATGTTTTAGTATAATAGTGGTAGGTTTTCTCTTCCCATAAGTGTACATTGTAGAATATATTATGGAATTTAGTCAATCCAAACTATTAGGCTAAATGATCACCAAAGTATAAGTGACTTAGAGGTGGCATTTTAAGTAGCCACCTATTTTCACTTATGTTCTGACTTATGAAGAAATGGAGTACAAAAGGAATATAACTTAATGTTTTAACGTGATCTGCACTTGACTAATGTCTTTTTAAAAGTTATTTAATTTTTTTATTGGATTTATTGGGGTACAGGTTTCAAGTGTACAACTTCATCAAACATCATCTGCCCACTGCATTGTGCGCCATTGCCCAAAGCAAAGCCTCTTTCCACTCCCATTCCCCCTCCTTTATCCACCTCCACCTAACACCGGCCCCCTTCTCCTCTGGCTGCCACCACACTGTCTTTCCCTCTGGCTATCAGCACACTGTCATCTGTGTCCAAACAAATTTTATATATATATATATATTTCCCCCCTTAATCCCTTCACCTCTTTTACCTACCCTCAACCCCCTTCCCTCTGACGGCTGTCAATCTGTTCCATGTATCCATACCTCTGTTTCTATTTTGTCAGTTTATTTTGTCTATTAGATGCATGTAAGTGAGATCATGTGGTATTTGTCTTTCTCTGACTGGCCTATTTCATTTAGCATAATACTCTCCAGGTCTATGCATGATGTTGCAAAAGGTAAGATTTCTTTCTTTTTTAACACCTGAGTAGTATTGTATTGTGTAAATGTACCATAGCTTTTTAATCCACTCATTGACTAATAACTTGCTGGAACATTAAGATTTTTATTTTTCTGAGAAATTTATTTTAACATATTTCATGTTATCGAGATTTAGTTTAAGCACTTCTTTTTAAAAATATATTATACATATATGTTTAAAATATATATTTTATTGATTTCAGAGAGGACGGAAGCGGGAGAGAGAGAGAGAAACATCAATGATGAGAGAGAATCATTGATTGGCTGCCTCCTGCACACCCCACACTGGGGATCAAGCCTGCAACCTGGGCATGTGCCCTGGGTCGATTCTCAACCACCGAGCCATACCAGCTGAGCTAAGTACTTCTTAGTTATTTTAAGTAGAGACAGATAATGAATATTCTAATATATTTATTCTTTTAATAAAAAAATAACCTGTAAGCTTTTTTATGAGAACTTTTCTTAATAGTAAACTAACTTAAACATTCAAATGATTTATTCTTTTAAAAAATCACCTGGATTCAAAAATGCTTTTGAATGAGCCACTATATGTATACATCAATTATATATTCTGATCAAGCTTTTTTTTTTTTCAGTATGTGACTTCATTTTGGTAGTCTAAGACACCATTACATTTTATTCCTGACTTTGACATAATTTCTGCATACCTGGGAGGGTTTTATTTTCTTACTTTTATATAAGCTATTTATATAAAATAGCATATCATATATTCAAGGTAATGTGAAAACCATTTCCATATGGGCATCATGATAAATCAGTAGTTCGGTTGTTAAACATTTTTGAATTCATTCACTGTGAAAGGAACTTTAAAGGTGAAAATTATCAATAAAATTTTATTTCATTTTAAATCTCTGCTCTTTTTCATTGTGCTTTTGATGGTCTTATGAGAGAATCTGCCTTATTAAATATGTCCAAAGTAATTACTAAAGCAAACAATATTCTTCAGAATAATTGGACAAAAATAAGTTTGATTCCTAATTAAACTTGTTTCTAGAAAGAACTGTGTACAATGTGTCTATAACTTAGAGTTATTTTTTTCTCATTGAGATTTGATTCCTTTGAAATCAAAAGAGCATACATGAAAACACTAAAAAGTTTAAAACCTCAAACCCTGTACATTTGGACCATTACATCTCACAGCTATAAATGTGAACCAAAACAAAAATAGGCTCTATATTTTTAATGTTTTAATGATTATATATCTATGCATATTCTAAAAATTAAATGTACAGAGAATGTAAGAATTATCCACAATCTGTGATGTTTTTATTTTCTTCTGTTAATTTGTATTTTCAAATTTTTATAATGCACATATGGTTTTAAAAAGTATTAATAATAAATAATTTAAAACAAATAATGAATTTTGATACCTTTCCTCTTTGGATAATGACTGTTAATTCTACCAATTGTAGAATTTGAGCAATTTAGGGTGGTTGTTTAGTTATAAAATATAAGAATCATGTTTTATGGCATATTGGAATACCAGACCACTCAGGTTGTTTAGGAGGTCTTTAGAAAAAAGCTAATAAAAGTTCCAAGAAAGTTATTTTTAAAATTATTTTTAAATCAAATAAACTTATTTGAAGCAGATATTCCTATAAGTACAGTGGGGGTAAAGTTTAAATTAATACTTTGTAATATATTACATATAATCTATAGTAAAACAGTGAGCATGGCAAATCAGTAAGTATGCACATTTTCAGAAGAGTAGGAATACAGAAGTTTGCATAACACTTTGTGCATCTGTCTGAAGCTAATTTGCAAGTTGAATCAACTTAATGGATTCAGCGTTCAAGAAAATAAGTAATATATGTTGACATAAAATGATTTTAAATTACATGTGTCTGGGGCAGTGTTAAAATATTCAAATTAATGATCTAGCACCTCAATTTGCTATGAAAAGGAAAAGCCTGAGTTAAGCATTTATAATGTATCTAAACATATCCTAGTAGGTAAATGTACCATGATTCTCTTACAAAAACTACTGTTCCATAAGATAAAAACAACTGGTGGAGCAACTTCAAAATATGAATTATGCTATTTAAATTTGATGCATTTTGTCAATATAAAAGGAGTCTTATAGTTGTAAATTATAACTCAAAACACTGGCTTTTTTCTTTTTTTTTAAGATCGGTATATAGTTTTATTCACCTATGTTTAAGTGAAAAATATTCTATGGCACTATAAAAATTCTGAAAATGTAGCCCCTAACAATATGTCCTAAAAACAAGATTATTCAGAATTTGATTCTGTGTTCCAAATCATTGTTCCTACATGGACATTTATCTGTTTTGTTATCTAAGCTTTGGTACATAAGTAGAAAATAATACAGTGAAGGCTAGGGTCTCATTGTTTTCTTAGGAAAAATTAGACAATTAAGGAACTAAAACAAACCCCAAGCTATTGATGAACCTATGAGAGTGGGGCTTAGAAATAGTGTGGATTAAATTTAAATGTTACATATTAAATGTTTCTGAAAGGTTATTTAAATATTTTCTAATTCCACTTTACACTTTAATAGTTTTTTTTTCATGGCCTTTGCTGCTATGACTAGAACCTTTTCCTATACTTCTTTTTCTAATTAATTTCTACTCATTCTTTTAAAAAAATATATCTTTTTATTGATTTTAGAGAGAGAGGAAGGGAGAGGGAGAGAGAAACATCAACCAGTTGCCTCCTGCATGCACCCACTGGGGATGGAACCCGAAACCTGGGCATGTGCCCTGGCTGGAAATGGAACCAAAGACACCTTTCAGTGCACAGGAAGACACTCAACCAACTGAGCCACACTGGCCAAGGTTCTGCTCATTCTTTATGGCTCTGTTTAGATGTTAATTCCTCAGAGAAACCTTCTTTGGGCCCTCAGAGTAAGTTAAGTCTCCTGATTTATGCTTTCCTTGCTCCTAATATTTCTTTTTTATAATACTTCTCATAATTGCAATGATTTCTTTTCTGTTTTCTTCACTAACTGTAAATTCTATGCCTAGTATAATGCTTAGCATAGAGTAGATGTTTAACATGTTTAAATAGAATGAAGGAGTAATTAATTTTCTAAGCGTTTTCACATCTCTTAAAAAATCTGATTCTTGTAACAGCTCAGGTAGGTAGTGTAGGTATCTTCTTCAGTGTGGATTTTAAGCCCAAAAAGGATGGATAATTACCCTCATCACAAAGCAAGTTAGAGGCCAAAGTGGAACTAAGACCTGTTTCTTAATTGCTGTCTGATCTTGTGATCTTTCTGCTTGTAGGAATTAGTAAACAATTTCTAAGTGGTTTTAGAAATTCCTAGTAAACCTCAATGTTAACTGTTAAAACAAGTTGTCTGTTCAGGCCTTTGGGTAAGAAGGCTGTCCAGTAATTGTGCATGACTGGCTTTGAGGTCTTCTTAAGGACCATTATGGAGCTTTTGTGGAGGCCAGATGCAGAGGACTAACTTTGATAAATATCTGGAGGTTAGAGGGAGAAATTGTATTTAGGGCTTAAACTGGTCTTAGAGCTCTAGAGGAGGACCTTTGGGCTTCTTGTGGCTTCTAAGGAAAAGCCATATCAATCCAGAGACTCGATAAAGCACCCAGGGAAGAGCATATAATCCACAGGAGGTTGAGACCCAAGAGAGTACTTCGGAGAGTTGTTGGTCTGAGACCCTACCTGGATCAGGGGGGTGCAGAGGAGGTTTCATCAGAGCCCAGTGGGGTCAGTTGCCTGTGACTGACTGCCTTCTCTCCAGTGTGGAACTTACATGCTCATTTGAAACTATAGTCAAAGCTCATTTTCATATTTTTATATATAATTATAAACATGTGAGTTCCATTCATTTTATCTAAAGTATATGTAAATTGAACCTGCCATAACTTGTATGTTCTACATGCTCACTCAGTTCATGGTGATGGCTGTGACCTAGTCTAGTCAGACAGTTGAATTAGTTTAATACAGTAATCAAGGAAGACAGCTACAGTAATGTTAATGGCAGAATAATATCAATTCAGAGATTATACCCTTTGGTATGCATTCTAAACCTGGCAATAGGCCAGTTTCATTGGTAAATGGTAAATGCTATATAAGTATATGTTAAATAAGTAAATAAATGCATGCTGCGCTTCCTTGCCCTCTTAGAATTGTTGCTAATTTGTGCAGTGAGTCAGTAGTCTTGGTCTCATCTTCCTCTCACCTCTCCCCACACAAAAATGAGATATCAGGTGTGGTAGTCCTTCACTCATAAACAACTGAGTTAACAGTGAATCACCAAACAAAATTCAGAAGATGCTAACTGTAGTATTAACTACAATGAGAATAATTTTAAAAGGAGAAAATGGGTTACTTTTGATCATCATGTAAAAAGCTTATACATAGACTTTTGTGATTCATTATGACCCTTTAAATAAATTATAAGACTCTGTGTTGTAAGGGATATAACACCTAAAATCATAATTGATTTGATAGTAATGGCAGTGAAAAAGTATTATACAGAAAACAAAACAGACATGTGATACCAAAATTTATATTTTTTTAAATCAAATGCAGGAATAGTGGCCAGAGGTATATAATCATAGGGGTTGGGAGAAACCAAATCATGAAACCAGTTCATGAAAATTTTTACTCTAAAAAAATGCAAGGGGGGGGGGCGGAATGCTTAAATATTTTCAAATAAAAGATGACCAGTTAAGGAAAATGAGAAATAGTTATAAAATTCATCAGTGTCATGACACTTACTTCAGTAAAAGTATAATCATGTAAATATAATATCTTATTATAGAAATAAAAATTTTAAATCTACTAAAGTTGGTAAGTGTAGTTGGAGTTACTCTGGGATAAAACAGGTAGTGCTTATAGTAGTAAAATCAAAGTGAGTGGTGGTTTCTAGAGCCAAGACCACACGTTTTTCAATAAGCGCTAGCTGTGTATTCAGGACCGTGCTAGGTAATTTGAGAAACAGAAAACAAGTATAAAACAAGTTCTGCTCTAGAGATGTTTATTGTTTTACTATGGAAATAAGCAATTCATTTACATAAACAAACTAGAGAACCACATAAGATGCTATGTCAAGGATGGCTGCTGTGCTTTGCATGACTTTGGGTGTACCATTTATATCATGATCTATGTGAGTGTCATCCCCTGAATTTGAGCTGCACACAGCCTGCTCGGCCATTCATGGTGGACCTGGGAATTATTCAGTCTTCTTTTCATTTATTTCCCTGAGAGTAAGTGGTGTAAACAATAAAGCTCCCCATGGCTTCCCATTTCACTTAGAATAACATCACAAAATCTTAATTTGACCTGAAGCCAAATTTGATCTTGCCCCAACCAAGCTCTCCTGCTTTATTTCTTGCCAAGTCACCCCCCCACTTGACATTTCAGGCTGGTCTGACTTTCTCATGGCTTCTTCTACAGTCCGCCACCATCATGCACTCCTTGTCCAAGCCAGAAACCCGAAGTATCACCAATTTCTCCATCTTCCTCACACTAATCAGTTTCTCTTCTAAATATCTCCCTTGTCTCCTCCCCTTTTGCCATTACTGTTCTCCACGCTATCTTCACATCTGGTGTAGGTTCCTACAGCAGCTTCCCAAGTGGTCTTCCTGCCTCCAATGTTGTCTGTTTATCCTTTCTTCCCAGCGTAATCAGAGGGACCCTCCTTTACAAAGTGCAAATTTGATTCTGTCACCATACTGACATTAATGTTCAGATTCAATTCAAAATACTTCAGGATTTTTGTTCCTGTTAATTTCTTAGCCTTCTTTCTCTAACCTTCTCTCTCCGCTCTTACACTGTAATCATACTGCATTCTCAGTTTTGTCAACACACCAAACTGTTTTTGGTTTTCAGCTTCATTTGTGTAGCTCCTTCTGGTTGGAATACTCTCCAATCCATTTACCTCACTACTCCCTCCAAATTTTTAGCAGGCAATCTTCCCCCAAAGCCTTCAGATCTCAACTTAGATGTCACTGCTCCTGGGTTGCCTTTTCTGTGTTCTTTAAAGCCTGCTCTACTGTATGTTATTTAACAAGCACTTGTGTTTATTTTATCCCAACTCATGTTCTAACACTTTAGAAATTTTACTTCATTGTAATTCTCACAACAATTTTATGAGGTAGTCTTAGAATTTACCACCATTTTACTTATGGTGAAACTGAGACACAGAGATGTTAAGTAACCTTGCTGAGTCCCACCGCAAGGAAATGGCAGCACCCAAATTTGAACCCAATCAGTTTACCTCCAGATACAGGCTCTAATTACCTCAGTCTATTGTTAACATAGGCAGTCATGTAACAAGCAGGGCAAGTGATTCCTTCTATTTTTAAAGCATGGAATTTCTTTAATATTCTCATTGGACTTCAAACAGAATGCCTGGGTTAAGTAGTAACATTGACAGTCAAAGGTGAATTCTTTGTTTTGTATTGGTTAATTGTATGCAAAAATCACTTCTTCCAAAGCTTGAATGAACTATAGTGCAATTTCATAGTAAATGGTCATATAAAAAGTAGTTTTAGATAAAAATAAAACATTTGTAATAATAAAGAAATAATTATTATTTTTATTAATAATAGCAAAAGTAAAAATTTGCAATAATACATCTTTAACATATTTTATGTTTGTGATAATTTTGAATAAAATTGGAAAGCAAAGAGTATATATGGTAGAAATAACTTCACATTTAAGTCAAAAAAATATAAAGAAGGGCATCAAAGGACAATACCAAGAGACTAAAAAGACAGCTCACAGAATGGTAGGATATATTTGCAAAGCATATATATGATAAGAGATTAATATCCAAAAAATATATATAGAACTCCTAAGATTCAACAAAAAACTCCAAACAACTTGATTCAAAAATGGCCAAAAATTTTGAATAGACATTTCTCCAAAGAAGTTATAAAAATGGCTAATAAGCACATGAATAGATACTCAATATCATTAGTCATTAGAGAAATGCAAATCAAACCACAGTGAGATACCATTTCACACACATTATTGAAAACAACAACAACAAAATACGTGTTGGTAAGAATGTGGAGGAACCTTTGTGCTTTGATGGTGGGAATGTAAAATGGTGCAGCCATTGTGGAAAACAGTTTGATGGTTCCTCAAAAGTTAAACATAGAATTACCATTTGATCCAAAAATTCCACTTCAAGGTACACAGTAAAAAGAATAGAAAGCTGGGACTTAAATGGATATGTGTACACCAATGTTCATAGCAGCATTATTCACAATAACCAAAAGGTGGAAATAGATGAATGGACAAACAAAATGTTGTGTATACAATCGAATGGTATTCATCTTACAAAGGTAATGAAATTCTGATACATGCTACAACACATGAACCTTGAAAACATGCTAAGTTTGAAATAAGCCAGGCAAAAAAGGACAAATATTATATGATTCCATTTATATGAGGTATCTATAGTAATCAAATTCAGAGAGACAGAAAGTAGAATAGAGGTTACCAGGGGCTGGGGGTGGGGAGAAATGGGGAGCTAGTGTTTAATTTGTATAAAGTATCTGTTAGGGATGATGAAAAAGTTCTGGAAATAATAGTGGGTGATGGTTACACAACATTCTGACTGTATTTAATGCCACTGAATTGTACATCTAAAAATGGTTAAAATAATAAATTTTGTTATGTATACTTTACCACAAAATAAATACAATAAAAAATTGCAAAAGAAGATAAGAAGTAACGAGGGCAAACAAATCTTTATTTTTTTAATATGTCTTTTAAAGATTGATTTCAGAGAGAGGAAGTAAGAAGGAGAGAGATGGAAACATTAGTGACGAAAGAGAATCATTGATAGGCTGCCTCCTGCACACCCCATACTGGGGATTGAGGCCACAACCTCGGCATGTGCCCTGACTGGGAATCAAACAGTGACCTTCTGGTTCATAGGTTTACACTCAACCACTGAACCACACTGGCCGGGACAGACACTTGTTTTTAAAGAAACAACGTTGATATGTTAAATATCTTTATAAACAGAAAATTGAGGTAATATGTATATAAATTATATATATAATATGAGAATGAATGAGTAATTTGAGTAATTTTTTTTTGTCTTTGGAAATGTTTGACATTTTCTTCCTAATTTATATATGCAGTAGGCATGCAAAATCAAGTAATTAGGCCTATGTTGCATTGAAAGGAATTAAAGGAAAGAGCTGGGATTATTTTGAGGCTATTTTATATTCTCCACTTGATTATTAGTTTCTTGAGAGTAGGAGCTGCCTTAACTCATGTATGTAGTTTTATTCCTTGCCACTTGATAAACTCTGATCTGTTTTTTGAATGAATGATGTGGGCAGGATCAGCAAGGTTGTTTGGGGCATAACTGGATTGCAATGTAGGTATTAGCAGCAATGTCTCCAGTATGGCACTGGAACAAGAAAAATACGAAAGGAGTTCAAAGCTATAAAGTTGGGGTAGGAGAGGATTATAAAGATGTATCCTATAAAAGTTCAAAAATAGTTTCACACTATTTTATCAGTTTGCATAGAGTACACTAACTTGTTTTATAAATATTAGAGTACAATATATGAATTATTGTTAATATTAGGTATTAGATAGATCATGTTGGCTCCTTCAGTGGAGAGCCCAATAAGGTCATTAGCTGCTCCTTAGAGACCTTGTGTATCAGGTATAGCAACTATTTCAGACTGCTGTAATTTATGGATTCTAAATTTTCATGCATTTATTCACCAAGGATCAATCACTATGGATTCCTAATGGACAGGCAGGTAAGAAAAAATTTCTTTTTATGTTATATATACTTATTTCCCCCTGTCTTCCCTTCCCCTACCTTTACCCCTTTTGTCTCTCAGTGTCTCTTGTATCATTATCTGTATTTTTAGGACAAACCTGTAATTAAATAACAAAGTTTCCATCCATGCTGTGTAAGAGATAAAAATCATGTCCCTGGGGACTTAATGATTGATGATAAACCACTAAGAGAAAATTTAAGGACTAGAAATTAGGGGCCATATTTTCCCTAAAGAATGATCTTATTCAAACAAAGATATTTATTTATCATTGAATTTATTTGGGTTACATTGGTTAATAAAATTACATAGGTTTCAAGTGTACAATTCTATAACACATCATCTGTATAATGTATTGTGTGTTTAACATCCAAAGTCTAATCTTCCATCACCATTTATCCCCCATTTACCCTCTAAACAGGTATTTTATTTTTTTATTTTTTTTATTTTTTAAATATATATTTTATTGATTTTTTACAGAGAGGAAGAGAGAGGGATAGAGAGTTAGAAACGTCGATCAGCTGCCTCCTGCACACCTCCCACTGGGGATGTGTCCGCAACCAAGGTACATGGCCTTGACCGGAATTGAACCTGGGACCCTTCAGTCTGCAGGCTGACGCTCTATCCACTGAGCCAAACCGGTTAGGCCTCTAAACAGGTATTTTAAATGGGAATTTTAGCTTTTACTTGTATAGGTTCAGAGATTTAAATTTTTTGCAAAATCCTCATTGTGCTACTGTTTGGACTAAAGAATACAGGAAAAGTATGATAGAGCAGAAGTTCCATGCAGGAGCCTAACTTGGATAATGAAAACAGGAATAGAAGGAAAGGAATTATGTGTCATTTTGTTGACATTATTTTCTTAGTCCAGATGCAATAGAAAAGTGGAGGAGAAAGTAGAAAATTCCTTTGAGTATATGGACAAGTAAAATACACTTTGGGGGGTAAAATATTTTAATGCTAAAATTGCAAACTGAAATTTTCCAAAATTGGAGGTTTTGGTATATTAGCTAAATACTGTAAGTAATAATAAACACATAATTAAGTTAAATATTATATACTTAAATAGATGAATTCATCAAATTCTTACCATGGAAGTTTAAAGTTCTTGAGATTTTAATTTGAAATATTTAGGTGGAATAATCCAGTATGTATTGATTTTCCAATTATATTTCAAAAGACAATAAGCCACTTCACATAAATTTATCAAGTAAGGAAAAAAAGGAAATACCAGAATCATCAGAAAAAAAAATAACATGAACCATAATCATGATTCTTTTATTTTTTAAATTGTGATTCTCTTAAAACTATTCTAAGTATACTTATAGTTTATATTTTTGCCTCATTAATATATTTACTATGAAACTTTAAATATATGTAAACAAATTTAGCTTTTCTTTTTCTTTGCTCTTCTTTTTTAAATGGTGCGTATTTATTATAAAAAATTTCAAGTTATATTCAACAACAACAACAACCTAATTTAAAAATGGGCACAGGACTTGAATAGACATTTCAGCAAAGATGATGTACAAATGGCCAATACACAAGCACATGAAAAGACATTCACCATCATTAGTGCTAGGGAAATGTAAATCAAAACCACAATGACATACCACTTCATACCTATTAGGATGCCTATTATTTTAAAACAACATGGGAAATGAGTGATGGTGAGGATATGGAGAAATCTGAACCCTTGCACTTTGCTGGTTGGAATGTAAAATGGTTCAGCTTCTGTAGAAAACAGTTTAACAGTTTCTAGATCAGTGGTTCTCAACCTTCCTAATGCCGCGACCCTTTAATACAGTTCCTCATGTTGTGGTGACCCCCAATTTCATTGTTACAAATTGAACATAATTAAAGCATAGTGATTAATCACAAAAACAATATGTAATTATATACGTGTTTTCTGATGGTCTTAGGCAACCCCTGTGAAAGGGTCGTTTGACCCCCAAAGGGGTCACGACCCACAGGTTGAGAACCGCTGTTCTAGATGATGGTGATGATTACACATCGTTGGAAACTATTCTAGGCATACTTATAGTTTATATTTTTTGCCTCATTAATATATTCATTATGAAACTTCATACCACTGAATTGTACACTAAAAATGGTTTAAGTGGTAATTTTTATGTTATGTGAATTTTACTACAATTAAAAAATGAAGTAATAAAGCAAACTACAATGAAGAGATGGATAAATTGTTTTAACCTAACTTTCCAGAAAGAACCCATGTTAATGCTTGGTAATTCTAGTACCTTATTCTGTGCTTTAGACTTTTTGTTGTGAGATATTTCCTAAATATCTCTATGGAAAAGGTATAGATAATAATATAAGCAACACTTATGAGCATAGGCATATTGATTTGTTTATGCTTTGATTTGTTAGGAGCTATGATCTAGGCATGAGTAGGAGTGCTGTGTGCCTGCAAAGTTAACCAGCCTGTGCGGTTTAAACTTGAAACTGTGGTCTTGTATTCAGCGGTTCTCAACCTGTGGGTCGCGACCCCTTTGGCAGTCGAACGACCCTTTCACAGGGGTCGCCTGAGACCATCCTGCATATCAGATATTTACATTACGATTCATAACAGTAGCAACATTACAGTTATGAAGTAGCAACGAAAATAATTTTATGGTTGGGTCACATGAGGAACTGTATTTAAAGGGCCAGAAGGTTGAGAACCACTGTATTAGATGGTCTAACCAAGCAACTTAGATATAAAAATGATCACTAAATGAAGTGTGAGACTATAAAAAGCCACAGGTCACATCATTATATGTATCTGAGATAAGCATCATTATTCTCTGTTCATGTTATTTGGTAATACTATTTCTCTTACTTTAATCCTAAATATTATTGTAAATGTTTTCCTTTTATTCTATTTCAAATGTTTCTGGATGTATCATTATAAAAGAATATTGGTAATATATGCTTTTATAGATCACTAGAATATGTTTTCATAGAAAAGATTAATTATTATTAATCTTTAATTATTATTCAGTTGAATAGCCTTCTGTAAATTACATAAAGTTTAGAAAGTCAAAAGCACTTTGTTCCAGTTTGAACTCCATCATTACCTTTCTTGCAACTTTAGACTAAAACACCATCATTAACATCATTACCTTTCTAGTAACCTTAGACTAAAACACCATCATAAAGCACAAATAGCTGTTGACTATTTTATATATTTTCTAGTAAGGCAAAGTTAATATAAAGAGTTGGAATGTCCAATAAAATGACCAAAATGCAATTATTTGTCTCCCTTTTCCGACCGCCTCAATTTTAATACATATTATTTATTTAGCAACTAGAGGCCTGATGCATGAAATTTGTGCTAAGTAGGCCTTCCTTCCCCCCACTGCTGGCACCGGCTTCCCTCTGGCACCCGGGACCCGGGCCTCCCTCCAGCTGCCAGTAGGCACCTGGGACCCAGGCTTCCCTTGCAGCCCCGGCTTCATCCAGAAGGTTGTCCGGAAGGATGTCCGGTCTAATTAGCATATTATGCTTTTATTATTATAGATGATCAATAAAGAATGTCAAAATTTCTAAACTTTTTCTACCGTTTATTAGTTGTGTGATAATTTTTTTAACCTTTCTCAGCCTCAATGTCCTCATCTGTATAATAGACATAATAATAAGGCCTACATCATAGGTTTGTTATGAGAGGTCAGTAAATTAATATGGAAAACAAATCTTGAAAACAATGCATGCATACAAGTGCTCTGCAAATATAAACTGTTTTTATTATTGTTGTGAGGATGATAAACCTACACTGTAGACAATCCTAAAATGATATTGTGAGACCTCATAATACAATATACTTTCTTCTATCAAAGAATTTATTTTTTGGAGATAATGTCAGCAATATGATTTGCAGCTCTTCATGAATGTGAGGTCCTAGCCAAATGGCCCTCCTGCTCCCTGGCCCTGTGATAGATCCCGATAAAATTTCCGTAATAAACTCTAAGTTCATTTGGAACCAGAGGAAGACCCAAAAGTTAGAGAAAAGAAACAACTCCAAAACAAAACACCACACAAATGAAAGACTTCACTGAGATGAAATAATCTGAACTCAACTCTGAAAGATATAATTTGCAAAGGCTGAGGGTGGCATTATGCAATGTGCTTCACAACTTTTCTTTGCATTAGTCCTGACAGCCCTATCAGGTCACATAGCTAGTATTTGCAAATCAGGGATTTAAATTCTCTAAACCCAAAGCCGTTCTTATTTCCACACTATGCTGCTTCTTTGATAATTACAGGTTTTATTATTCTGTGTCTTGGCCAATTATATGCTTCTAAATATCCCATTAGTTTTTAGTGGCTAATTTTTTGTTTTTGCTGATTTTTCCCTTAATTTTTTATTTGGCTATACTATGCTAAATTGTAGTTTTGCTTTTTAATTTAAGTTTTGCTGATTTCTGTTTTTTCATAATTTCACTCAGGTGCAATGTCTTTGCTGAGGCCTCTTCTGGACATGGTCCCAACAATTCAACAGACTGCTGCTTTGGCTTTTGGGAGACTGGCTCATTATAATGATGACCTAGCAGAAGCAGTTGTCAAGGGCGACATTCTTCCTTACTCATTGGCAGGACAGAATGTAAGAATTTTTAAAAAGTTATGTTTTTGACTTAAAAATTTGATAGTTTGGGCACATTTGCAAGCTTGTAGGCATTAGAATTAAGATGTTAATACACATTCAATTCTTTGAACTGAACGTAATAATATCTTTAGGGCATTCTACTTTGAGGTTATGTGCAGCTTTTTTCCATTATTGTTAATATAAAGAGAAAACAGATTTTAAAATGTAATGGGATTATACATAAAGCAATATTTCTGTGTATGGGAGTATTAAAATCATAGGATCAGTCTTAGGTATATAAAACCAAACACAAAGTCATTTACAGAAATCTTTATATACAGGTGAAATTTGGTTAATGGCAACTGTAAGAAATTGCTTAAAGCAAGGGGGAGGGAACTCTAGCTGGTCTGGCTCAGTGAATAGAGTGTTGGCCTGAGGACTGAAGGGTCCCAGGTGATCGATTGCAAGCTCCTCCCTGCTCTGGCCCTGGTTGGGGCTCATGCAGGAGGCAACCAATCTATGTGTTTCTCTCACATAGCTATTTCTCTCTGTCTTTCCCTCTCTCTTCCACTCTCTCTAAAAATCAATGGAAAAATATCCTTGGGTGAGGAATATATATATATATATATAATATATAAAGCAAGGGGGAGAGAAGCATCTACAAGGAAGGGGAATATGTTTAATGGAAGGTTTGGTAAAGCATTTTTGCCAAGTATACAAGCATGTCAGGCCTTCTAAAGGTCATTTAAGAGTGCCCCACTACTATGTTTCTGTACAGAACCACATAATAGTAGTTAAGGAAAGACCTTCCTATAGGTAGGGTCTTGCACTGTTCATTCCATTCTGCTATTTTACCATAACCTAGGAATGTATCTTTCTTGACATATTTTTAAGATTACATTCCTATTTGTGTCACCAAATGACAAACAATCCAATTAAAAATTGGCAAAGGGCTTGAATAGACCTTTATCCAAAGAAGACAAACACATGGTCAACAAACATGAAAAGATGCTCAACAGCACTCGTCCTTAGGAAATGCAAATCAAAACCACAGTGAGCTAGCACATTATCTACTAATAAAAAAGGAAAATAACAAGTGTTAGTGAATATGTGGAGAAATTGGACCCCTCTACATTGTTGGTAGGTGAATAAAATGGTGTGGCTGCTTAGAACAGCTTGGCAATTCCTCAGTAAATTGAACATAATTACTATGTAACCCAGCAATTCTACTCAATAGTTATATTTCCAAAATAATTGAAAATGAGTGTTCAAAGAAAACTTGTACAAAATGTTCATAGCAGCATTATTCACAATAGCCAAAAGAATGACTGGATAAACAAAATGTTACATATCTACACAGTGGAATATCATCAGTCATAAAAAGGATCCAGTACTAATATATGTTATGACATGGACGAACCTTAAAAACGTTATGTGTGAAAAGGAAGCCAGGCTCAAAGGCTACATATTATATTATTTCATTTATATGAACTATCCAGATTATGCAAACTCATAGAGACAGAAGCAGACTAGTTAGTGGTTGCCCAGGACTCCAGGAGAGAGGATGAGGAGTGACTGCTTAACACATATGTGGTTCTTGTTGGGGTGATAAAAATATTCTGGCCCTGACTGGTTTGGCTCAGTGGATAGAGCGTCGGCCTGTGGACTGAAAGGTCCCAGGTTTGATTCTGGTCAAGGGCATGTACCTTGGTTGCGGGCACATCCCCAGTAGGGGGTGTGCAGGAGGCAGCTGATTGATGTTTCTCTCTCATCAATGTTTCTAACTCTCTATCCCTCTCCCTTCCTCTCTGTAAGAAATCAATAAAATATATTTTAAAAAAACCCAAACAAACCTAACACTCTTGAGTGCTTAAATGGGCCAGGTAATATTCTTTAAAAAAAAAAAATTCTGGAACTAGAAAGATGGTTGCACCACATTGTGAATGCACTAAATGCCACTGAATTGTATACTTTAAAATGGTAAATTTTATGTTATGTGTATTTTACCAGAGTTTTAAAAACTAAACACAAATCTTAATTGTTGAAAAATTTGCCTTATTTTTATAAGTCAGAGAGTCATTTACTAATTACTTTGATCTCTTCAAGGAGTCACAGAAATTTTATTTTTCTTGTAGGTATTTCTTCTATCATCAAATACTGTTGGTGTTTCTTTTTCCTGGCCTCTTAATCATTCTTTTGAGGGTAGAGTATGTATTTTGGTATCCCACATAGAAGGTTCTTTTTTTTAAAAAAAGAAAAAATATTTTAAATGTAATAATATTACCAAAACTGTACTAATATAGTATAATATTACAAAAATTGTAGGAAATATTAAAAATCTGCAAGTAACAGAATTGCTTCTATTATATTCTAAAATATTTTTTTCCTCTGGCTCTATTTTTGTTCATCAGTTTATGTTGCTCATTATATTCCACAATGAGTGAGATCATGTGATACTTATCTTTCTCCGGCTGGCTTATTTCACTTAGCATAATGCTCTCCAGTTCCATCCATGCTGTTGCAAATGGTAAGAATTCCTTCTTTATTATTATTATTATTATTATTATTCTGTGTAGATGTACCACCATTTTTTAATCCACTCCTCTGCTGATGGGCACTTAAGCTGTTTCCAAATTTTAGCTATGGTAAATTGTGCTGTTATGGACATAGAGGTACATATGTCCTTTCTGATTGGTGTTTCTGATTTCTTGGGATATATTCCTAGAAGTGGGATTACTGGGTCAAATGGGATTTCAATTTTTATTTTTTTAAATTTTATTTTATTGTTTAAAGTATTAAAAATAA
>NW_005358043.1:3537572-3539661 GCF_000412655.1 Myotis brandtii | reverse complement strand
GTTTAAGTCTTTTATCCATTTTGAGTTTATTTTTGTGTATGGTGTGAGTTGGTGGTCTAGTTTCATCTTTTTGCATGTATCTGTCCAATTTTCCCAACACCATTTATTGAAGAGACTGTCTTGACTCCATTGTATGCTCTTGCTTCCTTTGTCGAATATTAATTGAGCATAATGGTGATTTCTGGGTTCTCCACTCTATTCCATTGATCTATATGTCTGTTCTTGTGCCAGTACCAGGCAGTTTTGAGAACAGTGGCTTTGTAATATAGCTTGATATCTGGTATTATGATCCCTCCTACTTTGTTCTTCTTTCTCAGGATTGCTGTGGCTATTTGGGGTCTTTTTTTTATTCCAGATGAATTTTTGGAGAGTTTGTTCTAGGTCTGTGAAATATGCTATTGGTATTTTAATGGGGATTCCATTAAATCTGTAGATTGCTTTGGGTAGTATGGACATTTTAATGGTGTTGATTCTACTAATCCATGAACATGGTATATTCTTCCATTTGTTTATGTCTTCCTCTATCTCTTTTTTCAATGTCCGGTAGTTTTCCAAGTACAGGTCTTTTACCTCCTTAGTTAAGTTTATTCTTAGGTATCTTTATTTTTTGGGTGCAATGGTAAATGAGATTGTTTTTGTTGTTTCTCTTTCTGTGAGTTCATTATTGGTATATAAAAAAAGCTATAGATTTCTGGGTGTTAATTTTGTATCCTGCTACATTGCTGAGTTCATTTATTAAGTCTAGTAGTTTTTTGATGGAGGGTTTTCTTTGTACAATATCATGTCATCTGCGAATAATGATAGTTTCACTTCTTCTTTTCCAGTTTGGATGCCTTTTATTTCTTCTTCTTGTCTGATCACTAGCATTTCTGGTACTATGTTCAAGGTGAGCATTCCTGTCTTGTTCCTGTTCTTAGGGGAAATGTTTTTTTAGTTTTTGCTCATTGAGTATGATGTTGGCTGTACGTTTGTCATATATGGCCTTTATCATGTTGAGATATGCTCTCTCTATTCCCACTTTGCTGAGAGTTTTTTTCAAAAATGGGTGTTGGATTTTGTCGAATGTTTTCTCTGCATCTATTGATATGATCATATGATTTTTGTCTTTCAATTTGTCTATGTGATGTATCATGTTTATTAATTTGCTAATATTGTACAAGCCTTGTATCCCTGGAACAAATCCCACTTGATCATGGTGTATGATCTTTTTAATGTATTTCTGGGTGCGATTTGCTAATATTTTGTTGAGGATTTTAGCATCTATGTTCATCAGGGATATTGGCCTATAGTTCTCTTTCTTTGTAGTGTCTTTATCTGATTTTGGAATTAAGATAATGTTAGCCTCACAAAAATAATATGGAAGTGTTCCTTCCTCTTGGATTTTCTGAAATGGTTTGAGGAGTATATGTGTTAGTTCTTCTTTGAATGTTTGGTAAAACTCTCCTGTGAAGCCATCTGGACCTGGGCTTTTGTTTGGTGGGAGTTTTTTGATTTCTGCTACTATTTCATCAGTTGTTATTGGCCTATTTAGGTTTTCTGATTCTCCTGATTCAGTTTTGGGAGATTATATTTTTTCTAGGAATTTGTCTATTTCATCCACATTGTCCAGCTTGCTGGCATATAGTTGTTCATAGTATTTTCTTACAATCCTTTGTATTTCTGTGGTGTCAGTAGTTACTTCTCCACTTTTGTTTCTGATTTAATTTATTTCTTTCCTCTTTTTTTTTTTTTTTGAGGTATGCCTGTAGTGCTATGAATTTCCCTCTCAGGACTGCTTTTGCGGTGTCACAGAGATTTTGGGTTCTTGTGTGTTCATCTTCATTTGTTTCTAATAAATTTTTTATTTCTTTGTTAATCTCGTTGTTAACTCATTCATTGTTTAATAACATGCTGTTTAGCCTCCAAGTGTTTTTAAATTTTGGGAGTGTTTTTACTGTAGTTTATTTCTAATTTTATTTCACTGTGATCTGAGAAGACGCTTGATATGATTTCAATCTTCTTGAACTTGTAGAGACTTGTTTTGTGTCCTAACATGTGGTCTATCTTTGTGAATGATCCATGTGCACTTGAGAAGAATGTATATTCTGCT
>NW_005358043.1:3535385-3536271 GCF_000412655.1 Myotis brandtii | reverse complement strand
GTGCACTGGGCCTCTAGTATACTAATAAAAGGGTAATGTGCTATTTAGACCAGACATCTTCCGGACATCCTTTCAGACAAAGCCATGGTGGCGGAGGCCAAGGCAGAGGGGTTAGGGGCAATTAGGCCGGTAGGGGAGGGCAGTAAGGGGTGATCAGGCCAGTGGGGGAGGGCAGTTAGGGGTTATCAGGCCAGCAGAGGAGTAGTTAGGGGGCGATCAGGCCAGCAGGCAGAGGCAGTTAGGGGTGATCAGGCAGGCTGGCAGGTGAGCAGTTACAAGACAGCGGTCCCAGATTGTGAGAGGGATGTCTGACTGCCGGTTTAGGCCTAATCCCTGTGAGCCTAAACTGGCAGTTGGACATCCACCGAGGGGTCCTGAGTTGGAGAGGGTGCAGGCTGGGCTGAGGGACTTCCCTTCCCCCGATACACAAATTTCATACACCGGGCCTCTAGTGTTCTATAAATGTCAATTAAATCCATCTGATCCAGTGTGTCCTTTAGAGTCTCTGTTTCCTTGTTAAGTTTTTGTCTGGAAGCTCTACCTAGTGAAATAAGAGGGGTGTTAAAGTCCCCTACTATGACTGTATTTTTGTCGATCTCTCCGTTAAAGTCCTCTACAGGTTTTTTTAGTATATTTAGGTACTCCTCTATTGGGTGCATATATGTTTACCAGGGTTATATTCTCTTGTTGGATTGATCCTTTCAGTATTATGTAGTGACCTTTGTTGTCTCTTGTGATGGCCTTCATTTTAAAGTCTATTTTGTCAGATATGAGTATTGCTACTCCAGCTTTTTTTTCTTTTCCATTTGCATGGAAAATTTTTTTCCCATCCCTTCACTCTCATTCTGTGTGTGTCTTTTGTTTTGAGGTGGGTCTCTTGTAGACA
>NW_005358043.1:3534841-3535189 GCF_000412655.1 Myotis brandtii | reverse complement strand
TTCTTTTTCCTTTTTTTTTTTTTTTTTTTTTTTTTTGTCTGGGAAGCTCTTTATTTGACTGTCTATCATGAGTGATAGCCTTGCTGGATATAGTAATGTTGATCTCAGATTTTTGCTTTGTATTACCTTGAGTATTTCATGCCATTCCCTTTTAGCTTGTAGAGTTTCTGATGAGAAATCAAGTGTCAGCCTTATGGGAAATCCTTTGTAGATAACAGTTTTCTCTTGCTGCCTTTAAAGTTCTCTCTTTGTCTTTATTTATTTATTTTAAATTAAATCTTTATTGTTCAGATTATTACAGTTGTTCCTCTTTTTCCCCCCCATAGCTCCCCTCCACCCGGTTCCCAC
>NW_005358043.1:3531542-3532083 GCF_000412655.1 Myotis brandtii | reverse complement strand
CTTCCTTCCTTCCTTCCTTCCTTCCTTCCTTCCTTCCTTCCTTCCTTCCTTCCTTCCTCTTCTGGAACACCTGCTATTCTAATATTGTTATGTTTCACATTGTCCCACAGCTCCCTTAAGCTCTCTCCCTGTTTTTTAATTGTTTTTCTTTTTGGTTCTCTGATTAAGTGATATTTTCAACTCTGTCTTCTAATTTACTGATTTGATCCTCAGCTTCCCCTAATCTGCTGTGTATTCCTTCCAATGTTTTCTTTATTTGTGTTATGTCTTTCTTTATTTTGACTGTTCTTTTTTCATAGTTACTATATATTTTTTCATGTTGTTGAGCGTCTTTACCATCATTACTCTGAACCAGGGGTCCTCAAACTTTTTAAACAGGGGGCCAGTTCACTGTCCCTCAGACCGTTGGACGGCCGGACTATAGTTTAAAAAAAAACTATGAACAAATTCCTATGCACACTGCACATATCTTCTTTTGAAGTAAAAAAACAAAACGGGAACAAATACAATAGTATTTGCATCATGTGGCCCGCGGGCCGTA
>NW_005358043.1:3520214-3531295 GCF_000412655.1 Myotis brandtii | reverse complement strand
GTATTTGGTAGATACTCTGCACCTCTCAATCTCTAGTGCAGGACAGTGTTAAAGGCTATTTCTGGCTAATTAGATCAGGCAAAGACTCAAAGCCTCCAGAGACTGCCTCTGCCTACAGACTGATAGGATTCTGACTTGAAGTGCCCCCAGGCAACAGTCCTTAGGTGTGGCGATAGTTTTTTTCAACAGGGTGAGGCAGTTGCTTCTGCCTGGAGGCTAGTTGTTATTTTTAATCTTTTAAGTGGCCCCAGGGCAAGGCATTTTCCAATAGGGTGTGTCAACTGTCTTCTCCCCAGGCAAAGCAAATGTCTATGTGGGAAAGATGTCCTTTGCTGTGTGAGGGAATGACTCAGCCCAGGAAACTTAGTGTATCTGCCTTCTGAGCTCTATCCCCTGAGTCCCCAGTCCTAGCTTCTGTTCTCACAGCTCCAGTCCACTTCACCCTCCCTTTGCTGCAGCACAAGATGGTGGCGCTACAGGGAATTTTGTGAGTTGGCCCTTTAAGAGGGTGCCCAAACTTTCAGATAGCACCCCACTGCTTTTCACAGTTATATGTTATGTGGGTACCTCCTCAGTTTGGTGCTCTCTGCTGGGAGGCCCAGCTTGGGGATTAGATCCCAGAGTTCTCAGTGGCACACCGCCCCCCCCCCCGCCCCCCGAGATATCTCTCCGGGACTTCAGTTGCTGTCTGTGGGAGCCCAGTCAGCCCTTTCGTGCCTCCGCCCCTCCTATCAGTCTCTATGTGGTCTCCACTTTCGGTCCGCATGTATCAGGGTTCTCTCCTGCGATTTTTCCATTGATTATTCAGGAAGTTTTTCTGTATTTTAGTTGTAATTCCAGTTTGTTCCTGGGAGTATGTCTGTGTAGCATCCACTTATTCTGCCACCATTTTTAATCCACTCTAGAAGGTTCTTACTAGAAGTTTTCTAAGTGTGAATGATGTCCATTAGTTAAAAAGAGACAAAAAATGTATCAGGGCAGAAAAGTGACGAGAATGTGAAGCATTATTCACAAGCTTCTGTCTCCTTCACCTACCAGTCCTTTAATTCATTTCTCTCAGGAGATTTAAACTCTCTTTATCAGGTACAAAGTCCTCTGGTTTTGCTTTTGCTTTTTTTTTTCTTTAAGGAAATTTCTTTGGTGAGAAATGGGAGAGAAGAGAGGAATGAGGAATTTAGGGAAGTCGAAATCAGAAGAAAGGGGGAATGAGATCAGAAAGTATGATTATAGGTTCTGTAGTTAGTAGTGACTATTAATACACAAGAAATTTTCTGTGAATTTGAAAATTCTACAATATAAAAAGTCAAATTAGCTTAAGGTAATGATAAGAAATGTACCACCATTATTTTTCCACAATTATAAGAAAATAATCTGTGGAGCACTAGCCAGTACGGCTCAGTTGGTTGAGCATCATCCTATGCACTGAAAGGTCTCAGGTTTGATTCCCAGTCAGGGCACATACCCAGGTTGTGGGTTTGATCCCTGGTCAGGGCCTATGCGGGAGGCAACCAATGTTTCTCTCTCTAAAATCAATAAAAACATTTTCTTAAAAAAATAACCGGTGGGAAGCTACTTTAAAACTCTATTCTAATTTTTACAATAAATTAGTAGGTATTTGGTTACTGACATAAAATTAGACTTTACAACAAATATTTTGATATCTATATATGTTATATTTAATAAACTAAAGAAATATATAAAATCAAAACATTATTACTAAATAGCATATTTCTTATATCATCAATATACTAGAGGCCCGGTGCACGAAATCCATGCACTCGGGGGGTGCCTCAGCCCGGCCTGCGCCCTCTTGCAGTCTGGGAGCCCTTAGGGGATGTCTGATTGCCATGGAGGAGGGAGAGGCTCCCGCCACTGCCGCTGCACTCACCAGCTGTGAGCCCGGCTTCTGGTTGAGCAGCACTCCCCCTGTGGGAGCGCACTGACCACCAGGGGGCAGCTCCTGCATTGCATGTCTGCCCCCTGGTGGTCAGTATGCGTCATAGCGACCGTTTGGTCAATTTGCATATTAGCCTTCTATTATAGAGGATACCAGGTTTTGAGATGAATGTTAAAAATATGCTTGGTGTATTTTCTCTCTCATAATTTTTTTGTATTTTAATATTTTGGCCTAAGTTAATAGAATACATTAAAAACAGGTGCTATTGCACTCAGTCACTTTTCAGTAGTCTCTGTAAAGAATAGACACAATCTAAAGTAGAGGATTAACTGGGTTCTGTAATAAAAGGAAGAGTTAGGAGACCATTACTGTGTCATTATGTGAACCATAAAACCACAGTGAGTGTTTTACAGCTAAACATTTCCTAAACATTTAATTTTCTTAGCTATATAAAGAAAATCATGTTTCAGTTTTATTTTATTTCTTAATCTGATAAAACTTATATATAGAAAATCTTTTAAATATGAAGCATTCACATAATGTTAAGTCATTTATATTTACCTTTAAAAAAAATTTCTAAAAAGAAATGTATAACATGTCCCAATTGTTTGGCGAGTTTATTTACCAGGAAAAGTTTTAAAATGTATCATGAATATTTTGCCTTTATGTTTATCCAACGATTGATAAATGCATCTTGAAACCTGGTTGTTATTTCAGGATAACTTAGGACACCAGAAAGATTAGTTAAGGTCGTGAAAGGCCTACCAGGCTTAGAGACTGAGGTCAAGTAAAGGAAATGAATTTGTCAGTTGACAGTTTAGTTGCACATGCTAACAATCCAAGAGTTCCTATGGGTCAGACATATACATTTAGTGTAATGCAGATACATAAAAATCTCATTAAATAATTAAATAATAAATTTGTAGGATATACAATTTGCAGGAAATATTTTATTTTATAAATGCATGTTTTAGAAGAAAACATTTGAAATGTAATATGACTTGCATTGTTTTTGTTTAGTTACTGAACGAAAGCAATGGGGAACATCAAAAAAATAATGTTGCAGGATGTATTTCTATAGTATTTAAAAGCTGTTGAGCTTCATTATATTTTTATTTTTACATTGGTTTTAATCTATTTTAACTTTTCATTATATAAGTGCTCAATTCACTTTGTGTTTTATCTATTTTATCCTTGTAGCATTTCTACAAAGAAGCTGCTGCTTTTGTGTTATGAGCAGTTGCTAAACATTCTCCTCAACTAGCTCAGGCAACAGTTGATTGTGGAGCATTGAGATGCTTGGAAGATTTTGACACTGGAGTCAAAGAAGATGCAACCTCGGCATTTGGTTGTACTGCAAGACATAATGCAGGTAATGGAGCATGTTTAAAAATGGGATTATTAAAGTATATGTTTTCAGGTAATTCTGGTTTTGCTTAGTAAAGCATAGGTGAAGTTTTCATGATGTTTCTATACATTATGGGAGATAAACTTTGAATGATGCTCAAGTTGTTTTGATTGCAAATTCATTAAAAATGCACATTTCAGTCTTTATCTTAATTAGCAGAAGAGAAATTTGTAGATGGAAAGAGAAGGGGGTGGGAGGGAAATTGGGCAAATGAGATATTAATTCTCAAAGACTTTGGTAAATTGGTTAAGAAATTATTTTAGTTTGTCACTCCTCAGGGTACATTGAGTCTTCACTCTGACTCCTAACATAGGGTATTCCAAATCAGACAGGGGCCATATCATAGAGTGAGTACTGTAATGTTAAAAAGATATGGACATAACTTTCTAGAACATGTTTGTATTCAGCCCATATTGGGCAGGAAGGAGGAGGAAGAGAAGGATCACCTTCTCTTATAAACTGACAGCTCAGTGCCTGTACCTCTCTTGTGAAGATTGTGCTGATTAGTAAACAATATATAGGGAACAAAATTTCCCCCACTACTTTATAGAAGTTGCTAAATAATATAAATATATAACACAACAAGAATATGCAGTTTAACAAACATGTAAAAATGATTAACTTTGTTAGTAACCAAGAACTGCATATGAAAACATTAGTGCAAATATCTTTTCTCACCTATTATTACCTTAGAGAAAAAAGAGTAAAGCAGACATATAGCCAAGTGACTAAGAGTACTGTGGCATTAAACAGGACCTGAGTTTGAGTCCAAGTTCTCCCACTTAGTTGCTATGAGACATTGGATATGGCTTTTCAACTTTCTGAACCTTTACTTCCTCATCTACAAAAGGAGAGTAACTACTTCAGAATTATTCAGAAATTTATTGTGAGGATGAAAATACATGTAAAGCACTCAGACCAGTGCTTGGCACATGGTCAGTACTCTATAAATGAAAGGTATTAGTATTAATACTGAAGGTTAGAGAGGACCTGATAATGTTTATGTCTATTGGTGGAAACACTACAAATTGTGTCAACTTGTGGAAAGTTGTTTGGTAAAACTAATCTAAGTCACAAAAGAGTCTATGGTTCCTCTAATGATCAACTTTGCTAGTAGTTCATCCTAAGGAAAGGATTCCACAGAATGAAAAACTATATTCATGCAAATGTTATTGGAGCATTGTTTATAATATCAAAAAACCTCAAGTATTTGGCAGGAGTTTAGAGGTTAAATTATGGTAGTTTACTTAATGGACTCACATCCAACAAATTAAAAAGGAAATTGTGAATCCTACATGGTAACATGGAAAAGTGATTATAATGTAAAAAAGGACGAAATTGTGTATTACACTTGTAATAATATAAAAATAAGTTTTTATGTAGACATAAATTACAAAGAGATACATATTTGTGTTACTAGGGTGGTAGAATTAAGGATATTTGTCTTTATTTTCCAAATTTTCAGGGTGTATACATGTATAAAATAATAACTACCATTTACTGAGTAATTACCATGTACCTGGCTCTGCACAGTATGCTTCAGATACATTATCTGTGCTACTCTTAGGTATTACTCTCCTTGCTTAATTGAACAAAAAAGACAAAAAAGAGAAAGAGCTCATGGATACCGATAACAGCATGGTGATTGCAGGGGGAGAGGGAGGTGGAGCTGAAAGAGGGTAAAGGGGAATAAATGGTAATGGCAAAATAAAGAAAAAAATGGAAAAAAGCAAATTGAGAAAGAAAACTATTGTCATGCTTAGAATGGTTCAGAATTAGTATATTAAAGTTGTTTCCTTAATATCTGGATTTTGGTTTTCCAGATAGGTTCACTTTAGGACTATTGCTTAATAGATGTTGATTGAGAAAACTAAGGCAGTGTTTTAAATCAGAGGCTGGTTATCAGGGGGAAACTGCACAAATATATTTAGTAATTTTTTTTAATGCCAGAGGACTTAATGGCAAACAGATTGTAACATGAGTATTTCAAAGGGTGGTGCCAAAGAGCTTGGAGGGACAGATGTGCAGGTACATTCTCGGGCAGGTGCCCATAAGTAACCTTCCCAGACCTCCCTTTTGTTGAGTGTGAGGTTAAGTGATAATAGTTCATAAATAGGGTCTGTTCTAGGGGTTTCGTTCTGATTCTATTTTGCTGTAATCTGGCTCCCACATGGAATTCCCCTGTAATTTCAATATTTCACAGTACCTAAGCTCCCAGGGAGATTTCTGCATAGACGTCTCTGAAGGAAAGGGAATTGATATCTAGAAAGCAATAAAATCAGTCACCATTCACAACGTGAATATCAGTGAAAATAGAGGACTCACCTCCAAATAACCTGATTTCTTTCTCACCAGATTCCTAAAAATGGAATATATTGAGATTGATGGGAGGACATTCATTCAGTGTTTTCTACTTAGTATTAGTGGTGAAATGTAGATCAGACAGTTTAAGAAATATAAACCTCAAATAGAGATGCAAAAGAAATAAAGTATATCTTTAAGGGCATAGAAGGAAAAGATGTTGTAGGAAATAAAAATAAAGTAACATACAATTAATAGAGAAGAGAAACCAATGGACATTATCTGACTTTTCCTTTTACAAGAATACAATTTCTAAATGTTACTTCTATGTATAGATTTTAAAGTATTTTACCGATAACCAAAGGGAACTGGGGGCTAACAACTAGAAATAGCAAGTGTTTTTTTAAAAAAATTCTGTTCAAATTGTGTTGTTAAATTTTTATGATTGAACCACCAGTTATTGAATACACTGATAAAAGTACCTCTTACTTTGAAGATGTTATTTCTTTATATTTTTTCCTGCTTATTGATAAAGGCTGAAAGAATTCTTCTCGTATTGGTTGTCTCTTCTTCTACCCACTTTCCCACGCTGCAGAATTATTCTAATCAATGTCAAAACTCTCACTGTTTCTAAAGATTAGTCTTGCTTTGGAGGTACAAGTAGTAAGGCGAGGACCCTGGTAGCTGGAAGTGTGAGGGTGAGGCAGAAGGAACCATGGGACTGCGGAGCCACAGTGCTTCCCAGAAAAGTGCTTCCCTCTGCTCCTGGCCCTCCTTCCTGCTCCCACCTGGCAGCCTCTGTCTGGCCTTGTTACTGTTTGCAGCACAGCAGCGCTGTGGAGGAGTGCTTCCAATGAACTCCTGTTAAGAGTGTGGCAGCAATTAGAGTACTTGTTGAGGTGAGGACAATAACCTATATATTGGCTGGAAGTGTGAGGAAGGAGGAGTCGTATAAGTACTTTATGTATGAATGATCTTCCACATTTGGGCTAAAAAAAAAGTTCTAATTTTTTATTTTGGGAGCTTTAGCTAAAAATGCTGTCTTTTGTAAACTTGGTCTCTTGTAAATTTTGGCTGTTCTCAAGCTGGCAAAAAGGAATATATTTGATTACATGTTCTAAAACATTTCAGTTATTGATAGAATTGTCATGTTATAGATGAGGAAACTGAAGTAGAGAGGTTACAGGATTTATTCTGGTCAGATAGCAATTTATGGTAGAACTGCTTGGCAGTTACTCAAAACCTTTCAGAGATTTTTCATTTTTATGGTGTGAGAAAGAAAAGTGTATGAGAGCTCATAATTCTTTGTTTTAACCTCCTTCTTCTGTTTGAAAGTCTCACCAGATACCTCTGTTTTAATCCCTGATGGCTGGTTCCCACATGTGTGACTATTCTTTCTCTCATAGACCTGATTTATAGCCTTAGGACCTAAATCAAGTGAGGAGTTTTATTCCAGCTCAGTAGCAGTTAAGAGAGGAGATTGTGGCGGCCAAAGATGAGTGGTGCTTCCAGGAAATGGCTGGTGTGGACACTACAGAAACATTTAGTAGAGTGTTTCCTACTCACTAAGTAAATAATGTAAGGAGAGATTCAGAGCTGGCCAGCCTGATTCTTTTCCTCCTTATAGAGAATGATGAAATGATTAAAGGAGAACGCAATTTTAAAATTCAGAATTTTTGCAAATATTCTTCTCATGCCATTTACCACCTATATATAATTACCAACATCGTAAATTGTGTGGAAGAGGCTTAGGAAGCAGTAATTAACTTTTTAAAAATCCACATGTTATTAAGAAATATCTGAGTTAACTAGGGACTTTGTAGTGTATGATTTAGAGTAGATAAGGATGGACGGGGGAAGGGGACAAGAGCCTGGTAATTAAAAATTATTTTAAAAGCCCTACAGACAACTATCTTCACAGCTGCCTGTAGGTAATGTTGATTTCTGTTCCATCTTATTCTTTTTATAACATTTTTTTTTTATCCTGGAGGGATTGAAAAACATGCATAGAGGCAAATTATGTTTATGAGATTATATATATTATACCTATTTTTATTCTAATATAGTATTTATTTCCACAAATACTCTCCTATTTACTTTGGTGTAAATGAAAAAAGATAAAGTATGGACCTGGAGGACATTATGCTAAGCGAAATAAGCCAGTCAGAGAAAGATAAATATCACATGATCTTACTCATCTGTAGAATATAATGAACAACATAAACTGATGAACAAAAACAGATCCAGAGACAGAGAAGCATCAATCAGACCTTCAAACCTCAGAGGGAAGGCAAGAGAGGGTGGAGAGAAGGAAGAGAGATCAACCAAAGGACTTCTATGCATGCATATAAGCATAATCAATGGACACAGACACTAGGGGGGTGAGGTCTCAAGGGGGGGGGCAATGGCAATGGGGTGATAAGGACACATATGTAATAACTTAATCAATAAAGAAAAAAATAAGTCAAAAAAAAAAAGAGAAAAGAAATGTCTCTTCTATGTTCTTTGGGCAGAGAAGAGAACCCAAGTGTGTTAAACATTAACATTTTAATTATAACATTACTCAGTAGTTACCTAATTTGTTAGTCATTTTGGGGGTTAGTTTGTATGCTAGTAAAAACATATGTTGTAAATTCTCCTGTATTTTTATTTATTGTGATTTTTAAAGTTATGAACTCTTGGTTAATAAAATGTTCTGGGAATTTTTTTGGCTTTTTTTTTTTTTTACAATTCAGAATATGGAACAATAAAATATAATTCTGTAATCTCAGATCCCTAAGTCACTGAGAACTTTATATATGAGGCTAGCAAACAATTTCTTTATCACCATCATCATTATAATCACCAAAAAATATTTGAGACACTTAGCCCTCTACCCCACACAATATTTCTCTATCTGATGGCACATAACATTCTTTTTCTTTTTTTAAAAAAATATTTGTATTGATTTCAGAGAGGAAGGGAGAGGAAGAGAGAGAGAAAAACATCAATGATGAGAGAGAATCATTGATCAGCTGCCTCCTGCACTCCCCTTACTGGGGATTGAGCCCGCAACCTGGCTGGGAATTGAACAGGTGACCTCCTGGTTCCTGGACTGATGCTCAACTGCTGGACTGGCCCCTAACATTCTTTTAGTCTGAGGCTTGTTTCCTGTGCAAGAAATGTCACTAAATGTGTGTGCTGAGTGAATAAAGAGAAGGGTGTTTGTATCCTAGTGGTTTCATCAATCAGGTTTGAACAGTGCATCATAATGTATTTTTTAAGTTTGAACAAAATTGTTTCTCAAACTTGGTTTATTTTCCAGTCAGTGTATAAATCCCCCTAACATCTTTTAGATATTGAGGGAAAACACACTTTTATTTATATTTTACCTTTATTTACATTTGAATTTCTAGAAGTACATTAGGCGTAGTGTACTTACTGAAATTTGAAAGTACTTTAATTAGCATTTCACAAACATCTACAAGAGACTTAGCTTATTAAAAGCTTTGGACTTTGTTAGCACAAGAATTGTACTTTGACATAAGTCATGTTCATCATCTTATCTTATTAAAAATTTTAAGATTCATGGTCTACAGGAAATAGTTGCTGTGCAATTACTACGTTGTCTGATGAATTTGCACAGTTAATTTTGGGGACTTACTTTGCTCTTATCTGTGGTTTTGGATGAATAAACCAGCTTGCTATAAAAATGTAGTATAAGTTATCTGCATCAAAGCATTTTGCTCAGGATAGAACTCTGGCCTTGAATTAATTGTAGCTACTTAACCCTTTGTGTCATAGAATATTTCTCTATATCTCCTTTGATTTACACCACAGTTTTACCAAAATGGTAGCCACTAGTTACATGTTATTTGAATTGTGACTAGTGTACCTGAAAAACTAAATTCTTAATTTTATTTATTTTTAATTAATATAAATTTAAAAATTGATTATCAATTATTGGAATACTTTTAGGCATGATAAGAACAACTTTGGTATGTGAACTAACTTTTCAACTGTAAACCTTTTAAAATCTAAACAGAGACTAGAATATGCCAATGAAAATGTAGCAGATTAATTGAGTTGTGCTGTAAGTATACAATATACACTGGATTTCCAAGACTTGGTATGAAAAGATAATGTTAAATATCTCATTAAAATTTAAGATATTAATTACATGTTGAAATTATAATATTTTGTATATATTATGTTAAATAATGTACTATATTATTAAAATTAATTTCAAATAAGCCAGTCAGAGAAAGACAAGAACATGATTTCACTCATATGTGGAATCTAATGAACAAAATAAACAAACAAAATAGAAACAAACATACTGGTAGATAAAGAACAGACTGACAGCTGTCAGAGGGAAGAGTGGTTGAAGCACAAAGAAGTTCACTATATTGTACTTTATAAGGGCATATTTCCTGAATGGACTATTATACAGTTATTAAAAATGTTGGGCTGGCTTCATCCTCAGGAATAAAAGTGGACAGTGGAAGCCCATGGGTAGCTTCAAGGAATTACTCAGAGGGAGTCACACTAAAAACTGCTGACCACTTTTATAAAAATATCATGTAAACTTTTTAACCATCCAAAGTCTCATTTCTGTCTCCCTTTTCTGTTTCTCCTTCCTTTGTAGAGAATTCCACCAGGGCCCCAGTGGCCCCTTACTATTTAGCCTCCTCCATGACCTGAGCTCCTTGAGTCAGGGACTTATCTAAAACCGGGGCGGAGTAAAGTGTGAATGCCAGTGAAGTTTGAATGCTAAAATATGCATTTTTTCATTTAAGTTTTTAAAAAGCAGAATGCAAAATTGTAGGTAGGTGAATATTATATAAAAGCAAGGTTGCAATATTATATAAAAGCAAGTGGAAAACAAATGAAAAATTTTAGGTGCAAAAGTATATTTTGTAAAGCTCTGACTCCAAGTAATTCATTTTCTTCACTATAAAATCATATTGGAGTATGGGCAGTATATAAACAGCTTTGGCAATTGCAACAGCATATTTTATTTTACTATAATTTCATCAAATCATGAAAAATTTGGTTGAGTAGGGTGACTATTATAACATAAGATTAACATCATAAGTGGTAGCCAAATTTTAAATATATTTTTGACCTGCTATATTTCAAAAAGATTTTGATATGGCTGTATGTTTTAAAGCTAGATGCAAATACCAGCCTATCTTTAAACTGATCAATAAGGCCATGTAAATTTGGATAAATGACAATTCTTGACATTCTTTTACTTTTTAATGAAACAAAATAGAACTTTTTGTAGGGCTTAGGAACAGTGAGTTAGAAGTAGTGTTTGAAAAAATAAATTAAAAAGCAATAAAGTTAAAAGAAATTAGAATTCCTGAGGTGTTTGATATGCATGATTATTTTTAAACTAGAGGCCCGGTGCACAAAAATTTGTGCACTCAGGGGGGAAGGGGGGGTCCCTCAGCCCGGCCTGTGCCCTCTCACAGTCTGGGACCCCTCAGG
>NW_005358043.1:3515545-3519202 GCF_000412655.1 Myotis brandtii | reverse complement strand
GCTGCTGAAAGCAGGTATCTGGTTTGTTTCGGTTCTATAATCGAAACACTGTATCATCTCCAGCTCTGAGATCCCGGCCGGCTGAAAGCTGGTTTCTGGGGTTTTGTTTAGCTTCTATATTTGTTACAATGTTTCAAACTGCCAGCTCAGAGGCCGGCAAGGCAGGCGGGGAACGTTGGAGTCCTCCTTCACTGAAGCAAGCAAGCCTCATGTTCGCTTCCAGCTGCCTGGCTGCCGGCCGCCATCTTGGCTGGCAGTTAATTTGCATATCGCCCTGATTAGCCAATGGGAAGGGTAGCGGTCGTACGCTAATTACCATGTTTCTCTTTTATTAGATAGGATTAGGTTGCTAAATACATAGATATCTCTCTCTATTTCTTTCCTTTATTCCTTTTGGAGGATCTCTTCATTTTGAGTTCTTTTCATGAGTTCTCATGATGGATCAGTCAATTTTGCTTTAATTCTCTCCTATATCTGCTTTGTGAGCCAAAAGATTAGTTGAGATTAATATGTTTAGATTAACCGCCCCCCCCCTTTTTTGGCCAATTTTTAGGTTTTCATCTTTTTTTTATTTTTTATTTTCTATGTAACCACTTGAGTGGTTCTTCTGTTATGACTCCAAAACACGACTGCAAGAATCAAAGGTAGAAAGAAGACCACCTTCCCACAACCAGAAAGCCCTCCCACCCCCCACCCAAGGCCCTTTAGAAGGTATGAGGGGTAAGCCTCGGTTATACATGGCGGTTGCAGGCTGTAGTTGGACCACAAGTCAATGTTTTTTATTTGACCTGCATTATGTTGTCTCTCACAGCATTCTTTAAAAAAGAAAATTTTTAAAAAATTGCTAACACTTAAAAACCAGGCAATTTCACATTAAAAATCAGATTTCTGTCTTCTCTTGAAAAATCCAAAGATCTGACAACAGTATATTCCTACCTGGCCACACTGTGCTGAAGCTGAGTAACTGCTGTTCTGTAGCTGGTGCCATCACTTTTCAGTCTATTTCTGCTCCTCAACTGGGTATTTTTCTTACACCCTCTGGCTTCACTATTCTAGTTACTTGCCTGGGTCTTGTGAGCATTTCAGTTACCACTCTTAATCTACACAAAGAACTAGCCATAAATAACAGTTAAGAGGAGGGATTGAGGCCATTGTGAGAACTAAAGCAAAATTACTTTTGCCTGATTCAGCTAGTTTTACCCATTACAGTCATGCCTATTATATGTTGCTGGGCATGCCTGTCTGCACTCTTCCCTTCTAGTCAGCAAGAAGTCATTTTAATAATCCATTCATCCAGCTTTAGATAGTATTAATTTTATAAATGTTGTTGATCTTAAAAGTCCCCCCTTTTATTCATCTTGTTTTGTTTTAAAATTAAATCTGAAGTTATACTGAGCTTTATTATTCTAAATAGAAGATATTGATCCATTTAAAAGGTAACACTTCACTCCTGTCAGTGAGAGCACTACAAGCTCAGTCTTTTATTTTTTACTAGAGGCCTGGTGCAAGAATTCATGCACCAATGGGGTCCCTCGGCTTGGCCTGCGGGATTGGGCTGAAACCAGCTCTCTGCCATCCCCCAAAGGGGCGTGGATTACGAGAGGGCACAGGCCAGGCCGAGGGAACCCACCGGTGCATGATCGGGGCCAGGGAGGGACACAAGAAGTTGGCCAGCCAGAGAGGGACCTCGGGAGGGCTCCAGGGTATGTCCGGCCCATCTCACTCAGTCCTGATCGGCTGGACCCCAGCAGCAAGCTAACATACCGGTTGGAGTGTCTGCCTCCTGGTGGTCAGTGCATGTCATAGCGAGTGGTTGAACGGCCTTAGCATATCATTAGCATATTATGCTTTGATTGGTTGAACAGACGACTGGATGACCAGACACTTAGCATATTAAGCTTTTATTATATAGAATGGGGGACGTGGGGGAAATCTGAAAACAAAAATCTGTGTTCCAAGAACAACACAGAATAAAATAAGAAGCAACTGTCTAAGAATCAGAGTTGTCATCCCAAATTTTCACATTATTAATAGTCAAACAATTTAAGCCTCATAAATGTTATTAGAAAGAACCATGGAAAATCTGAGACAGACAGAACTGTGGTGGGATGACCCCCACCACCAACCCTTGTTGAGGAGGCTGCCTCAGTTCTTTCATTCAACAATGACCTATTCCTGAGGTCCAATAGAACTAGTTAGAACTAGTTGAAAACAACTGACCAGCAAATTTGAAGACTGTATATTCAGTTGTCTACAATGTAAGTAATAAATGGGTTTTATTATTTTTTGACCATGGAAGGTGCAACTAAGTTTATTCTCTCTGACAATTTGCAATCTAAAAATGTTAAAGATTATTAATAACCCTTAACATTTAAAAAATGTAATATTTTAACTTAAATGTAGTGGGCATGGATTAAGGCAAGAGGGGAAGTGTGAAAAAGTAAATGGATAATATTTTTAGTGTATATTAGAAATTCTTTGAAGAATAATTGCATAGTCTTAATATTTTCTTTAAAGGAGACATACATCCCCACCATTTTCTTTTTAAAATATATTTTTATTGATTTCAGAGAGGAAGGGAGAGGGAAAGACAGAAACATCAATGATCAGCTGCCTCCTGCACACCCCCCAGTGGAGATTGAGCCCACAACCTGGGCCTGATGAGGAATTGAACTGTGACCTCCTGGTTCATAGATCAATGCCCAACCACTGAGCCATATCCTGCCAGGCGATTCCTACCATTTTAAAAATAAGAAACTTTCTGCCATATTGAGAAATAAGCCAACATGTTTATGTTTATTTGTCTCTTCTTTTATTATTTATTTACTAGAGGCCTGGTGCACGAAATTCATGCACTCAGGAGGGGGGGGGGTGTCCCTCAGCCCAGCCTGTGCCCTCTTGCAGTCTGGGAGCTCTTGGGGGATATCTGACTGATAGCTTAGGCCTGGAGCAGGCCTAAGCCAGCAGTCAGACTCAGCTGCCTCCTGCACACCCCCCAGTGGAGATTGAGCCCACAACCTGGGCCTGATGAGGAATTGAACTGTGACCTCCTGGTTCATAGATCAATGCCCAACCACTGAGCCATATCCTGCCAGGCGATTCCTACCATTTTAAAAATAAGAAACTTTCTGCCATATTGAGAAATAAGCCAACATGTTTATGTTTATTTGTCTCTTCTTTTATTATTTATTTACTAGAGGCCTGGTGCACGAAATTCATGCACTCAGGAGGGGGGGGGGTGTCCCTCAGCCCAGCCTGTGCCCTCTTGCAGTCTGGGAGCTCTGGGGGATATTCTGACTGATAGCTTAGGCCTGGAGCAGGCCTAAGCCAGCAGTCAGACGTCCTTAGTGCTGCTGCAGAGGTGGGAGAGGCTCCTGCCACCACTGCTGTGAGCCTGGCTTCTGTCTGAATGGCGCTCCCTCTGTGGGAGTGCACTGACCACCAAGGGGCAGCTCCTACGTTGAGCGTCTGACCCCTGGTGGTCAGTGCACATCATAGTGACTGGTGGTTCCACTGTTTGGTTGATTTACATATTATCCTTTTATTATATAGGATTGTTATAGTAATATTAACACATTGTGGACCGATCACGAGAATTCTCGCTTGATATTACACAGTGTTTTACAAAGTATCATACTTTAAAAAGATATTAGCTTG
>NW_005358043.1:3497276-3515231 GCF_000412655.1 Myotis brandtii | reverse complement strand
ATATGCAGCCCTGGTCAGTGTGGCTCAGTTGGTTGTGTGTCATTCAGTGCACTCACTGAAAGGTTGCTGGTTTGATTCTCAGTGAGGTCCTATCCTTGGTTGGGGCATGTGCAGGAGGCAGCCCATTGATGTTTCATTCTCATGGCAGTGTTTCTCTGTCTCTCTCTCTCCCCAAAAATCAACTAAAGGAAAAGAAATATGTAATTACATTGAAGAAAATTTGGCAAATAGAAGAAAAATATATCCCCAATAGTACCATCAACCCAGTGTAAATACTGTAGTATGTTGCTATAACATATAGCTTCTTTTTCTCTGCATTTTTCTTTGCATAACTACTACTAATCTTGTTTGTTATTAATAGTATATGATTATGTCAGTTGTTATTGCACAATAGAAGGTGTAATTTTTTAAAATTTGTTTGTTTGTTTTTTTAATTAAATCTTTATTGTTCAGGTTACATTTGTGGTTGTGTGTCATTCAGTGCACTCACTGAAAGGTTGCTGGTTTGATTCTCAGTGAGGTCCTATCCTTGGTTGGGGCATGTGCAGGAGGCAGCCCATTGATGTTTCATTCTCATGGCAGTGTTTCTCTGTCTCTCTCTCTCCCCAAAAATCAACTAAAGGAAAAGAAATATGTAATTACATTGAAGAAAATTTGGCAAATAGAAGAAAAATATATCCCCAATAGTACCATCAACCCAGTGTAAATACTGTAGTATGTTGCTATAACATATAGCTTCTTTTTCTCTGCATTTTTCTTTGCATAACTACTACTAATCTTGTTTGTTATTAATAGTATATGATTATGTCAGTTGTTATTGCACAATAGAAGGTGTAATTTTTTAAAAAATTTAATATATTTTTATTGATTTCAGAGAGGAAGGGAGAGGGAGAGAAAGATAGAAACATCAATGATGAGAGATAATCATTAATTGGCTGCCTCCTGCATGCTCCACACTGGGATCAAGCCCACAACCCAGGCATATGCTCTGATTAGGAATCGAACCCTGACGTCTGGTTCATAGGTTGACGCTCAACCACTGAGCTACTCCGGCCAGGCAGAAGGTGTAATTTTTAATAATTAATCCTTTTTGCCCTGGCTGGTGTGGCTTAGTTGGTTGGAGCATCATTCTGAGCACCAAAAGCTTGCCAGTGTGATTTCCAGTCAGGGCACAACTTAGGTTGCGGGTTCAATCTCTGGTGAGGGAACATACAGGAGGCAACTGAATGATGCTTCTCTCATACATCAATGTTTCTCTTTATCTTCCTCCCTCTCTTCCCCTTTCTCTCTAAAATTAGTAAAACATATCAAACATATCCTTGTGTGAGGATTAAAAAAAATACTTCCTGAAGATTCACTTAAAATTTAAAATGAGGCTAAGATATTTTCAGATATGAAAGATAAATTCTTGGGTCACTGTTTTTTTTTCTGTTGTTTTTTTTTTCTGAGCACCTAGTAGAGTCTTTTAGAACAGATAATGTTTTACTCTCTTATTCTGCTTCCTCAACATCTGGTCAAGTTTCTAGCACATAGTAAGCACTTAATGAACACTCAGGGACTAAAGGAAGAGAGGAAAATATGCACTTACACTAAACACAAAAGAGGACAGAATTACATGAGGATGCTTTTGGCTGTAAGTTACAGAATTATCAACTACAAGTGGCTCAAACAATAAGGACATTTTTAATTTCACACTAGAGGCTCCGTGCACGAAATTCGTGCAGTGTGTGTGTGTGTGTGTGTGGGGGGGGGGGGGGGATGAGTGTCCCTCAGCCCAGCCTGCACCCTCTCCAATCTGGGACCCCTTGGGGGATGTCCGACTGCCGGTTTAGGCCCTGTGGGATCAGGCCTAAACCGGCAGTCAGACATCCCTCTCACAATCTGGGACTGCTGGTTCCTAACCACTTGCCTGCTGATTGCCCCTAACCACTTCTGCCTGCCAGCCTGATCACCCCCTAATCACTCCCCTGCCAGCCTGATTGACACCTAACTGCTCCCCTGCTGGCCGGATCGCCCCCAACTGCCCTCCCCTACAGGCCTGGTCACCCCCAACTTCCCTCCCCTGCTGGCCATCTTGTGACGACATGGGGGCAGCCATCTTGTGATGACATGGGGGTGGCCATCTTGTGACACGAGGGTGTGAGGGTCAATTTGCATATTACCTCTTTATTATATAGGATGACAAAAGTTCAGAATCAGGGCAGCTCCAAGGTTGGTTATGCAGCTGAACAGTGTCATGGAAGACCCAGGTGTTTTTCATTGTTGTACTCAGCCATCCTCAGCATATTGGTCATTTCTTTCATTATAATTGCAAGATGGATGTAGGAGTTCCAGGTGCCATTAGCAGACATGTTCATGTCTAGCAAAGAGGCAGTGTTTCCTCCTGTGTATCTCTGTTTATGACTGAGGAAAACTTCTTACAGATGCTTTTAGCTGATTTCTATTCAGATCCCATTGGCCACTATTGGTTCATAAGCCCATGCCCTGGCTGACAAAGGCTGTTGGGTAGACACCAACAGTCCCTGGCATCTAAATGCCAGAGGAAGCAATAGTAGGGAAGATGAGAAAGATATGCCATAGGAGAAAGAGTAGTGATAGGAGGCAGGTTGAAAGAGCCTGTGGTATAGTAGGGTGTGCATTATGCAGATACCAGTTTTGTAGAATTGTCTAAATTTGGAGATGTAAATTATAGGAAATCACAAGCACAAAATCACTAGCTCCAATCAGGTACTTGAATGCTTCATTACTTTCATGATAAATCTTTCTTCAATGATATCCCAGCTTTCCCCACATGTAGCATCACTACTCTAGAGAGAACAGAAGACAGTTTAGGATGGAATTGGGTAACAAATTAAAAGAACAGTGTTTGCCTTTTTATTAACATTATAGAGTTCAGGTAAAAGAGGATATAGCATTTTGTTATTTAAGAAAAGGATAAGGCCCGGCCAGAGTGGCTCAGTTTGTTGAGCGTCTTCTGGTGCACCAAAGGGTTGCCAGTTTGATTCCCAGTCAGGGCACATACCTGGGTTGCGGGTTTGACCCTGAGTTGGGGAGCATGCTGAGGGCAGCTAATCAATGTTTCTCTCTCACATCGATCTCTCTTTAGTTCCTTTCCTCTCTCTATGCATGTCCTTGGGTGAGGATTAAAAAAGAAAGAAAAGGATAAGCCCTGGCTGGGTAGCTGAGTTGGTTAGAGTGTTATCTCAATACACCAAGGCTGTAGGTACGATTCCTGGTCAGGGCACATACAAGAATTGACCAATGAATGCGTAAATAAGTGGAACAAATTGATGTTTCTCTCTCTAAAATCAATACATTTTTAAAAAGAATAAAATGTGTGGGGATTACAAAGATAATGGATTTTTTTAAAGAACCTTAAATTTTTATTAATAGTACTTTTAAACAGTTGTAGTCTTCTACATTTTCTTGACTCTCAGAAACTATGTATAAAAGTAAAAATGCATAAATATATGAACAAATCCTTATACTCTCTAGAAACAAAATGTTCAAAATGTTCAGCCCATTATATATATATATATATCTCCTAGGTGCCCTCAAATATATACAATAAAGCTGATATTACAACACCTGTAAAATTTAGATGGAATTGAATTAACATGTTAATAATTAACATAAAATATGAAAATTATATCTAGAAATTACATATAATACCACGCTTTATATTTCTTTCTATTTTCTCTGGGTGGGGTGGGGGAGAGAGAGAAACAGTGATCACCTGTTTCACCTGCTATCTTGTTGGTCTTCATGCAATTGCAGTAGAATCTCAGAGATGCTTCTGGGGGATGTTACAGTACTAGGTTGATATTCCAGTCTGCTGTTGCTGCTGTCTTTTTTTAAAAGAAACATTTTTATCTGCCTCTGGTTCTTGATATTATATATTGACTTCTCATTGTATTTCATATTTCACACTAGATTTTAAAAATTGAAACATATTTGCTAATCAATGTAGTGTTAATTTGTAGAAGTCTGTCATCTACACCAGCATTGAAAGCATCTGGCACATACGGACCTTCCATTAATACTTGTTTAATGAAAGAATGAATGGTTTATACAATATTGGGACTTCTAAGATAATTGTAATAATTTAAGAAAAACAAATATTGGATGCTAACTTGTATTTTCTAACATTATTCCCTTTTAGATAATGTGATAGTACCCATCTTTTGAAAAATTAAACACCATATATTTTTTAAAGATTTTAAGTGATATGCTGAATGGATAGTTTGGCTATTAAGACATAAATTGTCAGGGCACTACATATGTGGAAAATTAGAACATAATTTGAAAAGAAGAGATTATAGATATGGGTATCTGTGATTAAGTAAGGGAGGCCATGAATATAATGAAAGTAGAATGTTGTAACTATGTGTTGTGCTTTATGCTTCTCAAAAGATGTCTTTCTACATACATATTATATGGGTCTGCCTATCTCTCATTATCTAAAATTTAAAATGTGTTATTTTTATAGCTGTTATTCTTGGGCACACAAGTAAATCAATGTGTATATTCAAAAGATGTTTGTTTCTGACAAGTAAAATGGTTAATATAAATATCTTAACATCAACATTTATATATATTAAAGTATGTTGTTTAGTCATAGATCTCATTTTGAACGTGTTTTTATATGTATAATAAAAATGCACCTTTTAATTTTATATAATATCTTTAAAAACTCTTTTAAAAATATTGTAAGATGAATGGAATTTAAAACAACATTATTAGCACAAGATTCATGTTAATGTTTACTCATGTAAATAGTACAAAATACTGCCTAATTAGTGTGGTTGGTAAATTTTTGGTACTTTAATTTTCTGTTATTGTAAACCATGCATAAAAAGCTTGCCTATCGAGAAGTGCAGAATTGTCAGAGCTTAAACAGCTGACATCTGCTTACTCTCTTAAAAAAAAAAAAAAAAAGAATAACAAGCCATTTCAGCCTAATCTACCTCAAATGTGTTCATGTAAATGGAGGTCCATCTATTGACCTGTATTCTTTTCAGCTCAGGATTGGTCCACATGGTTTATGAAACCAGGAAGGCTGATTTGAAATGCAGATGTCGAGACAGTGAAGTACCCTCCCCTTTTTTTCTTTGCTGTATCTGTCAGGGAGAAAAATGGCTTGCACAAGGGTCAGTCACCCATACTCACTTAATTACTTTTCTTGGACCCACAGAACTGTCACAAGCTGTGGTGGATGTGGAGCAGTTCCTCTGTTAGTACTTTGTATCCAGGAGCCAGAAATTGCTTTGAAAAGGATTGCTGCTTCGGACCTCAGTGATATTTCAAAGCATTCTCCAGAGTTAGCACAGACAGTAGTGGATGCAGGAGCTACTGCTCACTAAGCCCAGATGATTCTGAACCCTGCCGCTAAATTAAAGGTATTTAAAGATAAGTTAAAAAACAGATTTCTGTTAATCTAATGGAAAATGTGTATGGTTTAATATATTTTCAAAAATAATTTATAAATTATTATTGAAAACAGATGTGACTATATTATGTATTTAGTGTGTGGAAATTATGCTGTAAGGATTATATAATAAAGACATTATTGGGGAAAATATGTGCAATGTTAAAAATTAGAGGTAACATTAGTACTAACATTAATTGCTAAAATAAGGAATCACATTAATGATTGAATTTCATTAATCAGGGTGGGAAGGCACCTAAAGGTTTTCTAGCTCACCACTAATTATATTTAAATTTCTTATGAAAATTGTCATATTTGTTTGTCTTTTTTATAGCTTTCTAAAATCTGATTTTCAGTTAATAGTCACCAATTATACTTTTGTATGCTAATAATTCGTTATATCCTATAAGGTTTTAAATTTGTTAATGTTAACTAAGCATACATGGAAAGTTCTTTGAAATGTTACAGCATCGTGCCAAAAATAAGATGTTAGTTCTGCCTGATCTTTTTTGTACTATATTGCCACATGTATTGTAAATTAACAATTTAAGTACTACATAATTAAGAAATAGTATTTACCCAGAAGTCATATTCTTTGACCATCTGATAGAGATTTAAATAGTCCACAGAAAACTAAGACATTTAATTTGGAAAGTAGGGAATTTAAGAAATTCAGTATTTAGGTATAAGACTAGGATGAAAATGTCTCAAAACTCAGAAATCGTAAGTTATGTTACAAATGTAATTGTTTTTTCTTTTTATAAAGGAATTTGACCATATTAAGCTATTTAAATTATACCATATCTCTGCAGTGGACTCTATGTGATGCTTTGTTTTATTTTGGTTTTCGCTTGACAGCCTCAGATCCTTTCCACTCTCGGGTGGCAAAACAGTCTGTGGGTCTGGCCCAAATGGTGGCTGAGGCAGAGATTTTTCCAGTTGTACCTACCTGCCTGAGAGACAAAGATGAATACGTGAAGAAAAATGCTTCTATTTTAATTAAGAAGATTGCACAACATACAGCCAAGGTAAAAATAAAAAGCTTTTCAAACACAATAATATTAGTTAGTTTTCTTTGTAAAGTAAAACACCAGTTTGTATACAAGGCCCAGGTGCTGTGCCACACGATTTGGCGAGGTCAGGGCTTCTCATCGTGAGCACTATGCACATTTTGGACTAGATAATTCTTTGTTGTGGGGGACTGCCCTGTACACTGTAGGATGGATATTTAGCAGCATCCTTGGCCCCTGCCAGTAACATCTTTTTTCACTGTGACAGTCGAAAGTGTCTCCATATGTTGCCAAATATTTCTCAGGGGACCAAAGTGTCCCTTGTTGAGAACCTTACTGGGTTATATCAATGGAGTTTGAGACAGAAATCTCAGTTTCTAATCATTTCCTGCTTTCCATTTCTAGATTGTGGGGACTGTAGACCTTTGCCATTCTTGTCATTTTAGGTCAGCTGGGAATAGTAAGAGGTTGTCCAGTTCCAGGCAGGAGAGACCACCAGGCCCCTAGCCTAGAGTGACTACTCTAGTAGCTGCTTTTATGTGGTGGTTCCCCCTCTGAGTTCTTAGATGCCAAAGGAATAGGGTGGATTCTGCAGTTGTATCTTTTTCCTGTGTATGTTATGACTAATCAATTTCATTTCACTAAAGTTTAAAGTCCTCATTCTTTATTTCACCTAACATCTTGGTTGAGATTTTTTATTTTTGAAGTGTAAATAGCTAGTAACCATTGTTCGCAAGGGGGATAATTAGGCTAGGATACTTCAAGTCTGACATTGTCGTTCAGCATTCAGTGAGTAATCTGCTTCATACTCACAATTGTGATTGGGGCTTTCAGTAGTTAGCTAGTTATGAACTAGCCCTAGGCTTAGTGTCTAGGTGAGGAATTTTGACATCTATTAGAATAGGGATAAAAGTTGTGCCATAGCTGCATGAAAATTGAAGCACAGAGTAAGCTCCGTACAGTGGGTATATTTGTACATTCAAAATAGGATTATTATACTTGTATATTTCTTTAATAAGTAGAGTAATTTCACTAAATCATATTTCAAATTTCACCAGGTGTTTTTAGGTCCTAAGTAAAAATGTTTGGCAATATTAAAGTCATGTTTAAAGATCATTTTACGCTTTACAGTCACAATTACCACACTCTCCTTCCTTTCCCTTAACATCAACATTTCCCTTAGCTTTCGCAGCTGACAGTGAACGCAGGAGTTGCCGCCATGATTGACTGCATTGGATCTTGCAAAGGAAACATAAGGCATCATGATGCTTGGTTATGTGGCGGCTCATTCTGAGAACCTGGCAATGGCGGTGATCATTAGCAAGGTTTGTTCTTGCTTGCTTTTCTTCTAATTATTGCAGTGAGATATTCTAAGACAGAACCATAGTAATACTCTCCCATAGATTATAAAATGTAACTGACCAGAGTGAAAGGAACCTGAAGAATTTTCAGCCTGTTTTCAAGGCTTATTAGTAAGTTTCTAAAAGCAATGCTTGAAGTAAGGTTTACTTTGTAGGCAGTTTAAAGTTTTACTCAGTATTTAATATCTACAAAATAGCCATACCTCTGAGTATTAGTATTACCTGTATTGAAATATTCAGTGTATTTGTATCCTGAAGGACTGACTATATATTTACAAATATGTAAAGCATACTTTGATTAAAGACAACTGTTACAAATTACATGCCCAGTGGTCATTCTCCCCTTATCTGTCATTTGGGTAGGAGATGACAATGGCTGGGACATCCCTTTTTATCCACTGTCCTTCAGCTTTCATGAACTAAATTTCTCTTTTTAGATGTAGGCAATTCAGAGCACATGTCAGACAGTGATGTTTTGTGTCCTTGCTCTAGGAATTTGACCTCATTTCAATTTACAACTTGGTATTAACCCACCATACAGGGTAGCCCTGACACATAGTAGGTGCTCAGAAATATTGATTGAATTATGGATAAGAATTAATCTCCTGAGGAGCGCTTCAGGGGCTGTGTGCTTACAGTGTCTCCACCAACCCTCTAGGGTGTGGGTTTCTTATCAGCACAGAACGCCTGCTGCTGTATGTTAAACAGAAGTGTGGATTTTTTTTTAGCCCTCGATAATCCTCAGACTAAAAGGGAGCCTCAGATCTTTATTTCCTACCTATTCCTTGATAATTCTTTGCTTTGCTCGCTTTTTATCCTACGCTTTTCCTTTTGTTCTATTACCAAAGACTATGATAGTGACTAGAACAGGAGGAGTGTTGCTTCTGAAGGGTCACTGTGGGGATATTACTGGGATTTTTGATTCTTGGTTCTTTTGTGGATCGCAGAAAGCTTATACATAGGAAAAATGATGAAAGAAGCAGCAATTGCTTTTGCTTCCTGTATTTCCTCCCCAAACTAACCAGGAGGCGCCCCCCTCCTTTGTTGAGGAGGCTGCTGGCCTCTCCCACCTCCGTGTCTCAGCCAGTTGAAGATCAAGGTGGCAGCAGCAGTTTGAGTCAAACTGCACAGTTCTGTGTTCTTCTTTTTCCTACATAGTACTCTAAAGACTAAAAATACTTCACATGTAAACAATACTTCCTAATTTTCAAATCACATTCTTGTTTCTTATCTTGTTTGCTATTCATAATAACTGAGGGTGGGGTGGAGGAGGCTGACTTCTTTTCCTCCTGCTTCTTCAGTCTTGATATGTACCAGAGTATGAACTTTCTGGAAAGTTCCCTCATCCCGACCTTTCGTATTGGCAGACAAACATTTTTAGTTGGAAAAAAAGTCAATGAAGAAATATGGTGGGTATCTTCAGGGAATTGGTTTTAATAATCAAATTTAAAGTCACAGAGAAAAAAGTGTATATGATCATTTGGACTTTGCTATGGTAGCATAGCAGTGTGACCTTGACTTTAGTGGTACTAAAAGGTGATAATTATTATAGTTTCAAATTAGTTAGAAAGTTATTCATATACAGAATCTGGAATTGTAATTTGATTTGGCAATTTGATTCTTCCTTAGATATAGAAACAGATGTATTTGAGGCCCTTTAGTTAATTCTGTTTTATTTAGATAAAACTGAAGCCTAAAGTGCAAAATACAAGCATGTACTATCTGTGTAACAAAAGTAATCCTTTCTACTTTGACAATCATGTTAAAATGGGCAAAACTACCATTTAAAAGTTGACCAAAATTAATGGAAATTTAATGACTAGTGTAGGAAAGGTTCTAGTAAATATAGTTCATCTAAATGTTACTGAAATAGAATTCTGGCTCACATTATTCATTGGATTTCAAATCTCTAGTAGTTATTTTGTTGTCAGATCTTTTATACTTAGTGAAAAGGCAATTTTAAAGTATTCTAAATTAACTTTTTAACAAAGAAAAATAAAAGGTTTTAAAATCTAAGCGTTTAAAATTTGTCCCAGTGGAATCTGGTTTTACCTACGTACTAATCTGTGGCTTCTGTTGTTTGGTTAAATGCTTCTGTATTTGGTGAGTAAATGCTAGCAGAGGTAGAGTAGTTGGGTTGTAACAGATCATTAAGGTAAATTAGTTCTAGTCATTTTATTGACTTGAAAAATGACAGCCCCTGTGCTGTGCTTGTTTATTGAACCATCTAGGAAAAAAGGATCAAGGCCAAATGATTTCTTCTAATGTTTGAGAGACACGGGAGACTATTTAATCCTGCTCTGGTTTCATAACACTTGCTCTGTTGATCAACGCTGCAGGGTGTGCCCCAGTTGTCAGTCTGCTTGTCAGAAGAACCAGAAGATCACGTTAGGTCTGCCACTGCCTGGGCCGTGGCACAGATCGGGAGACACACTCCGGAGCATGCACAGGCCGTCGCAGTCACAAACACTCTGCCAGTGCTGCTTTCTTTGTACATGTCACAGAAAGCTCTGAGGATCTTCAAGTAAAAGTAAGTGCTTAATTCTTACTGTCTCATGAAGATTTGTTAGATTTTGACTGAATATGTAATTTAAAATGTCTTAATTTTCATTATGGACAATTTTGTTGTTATGAGTCAAGAAATACAAATTTATCAGAAGAACTGAGGGGAGTCTTCTTTGAAAATGGGTTGCCCTTGTCTCTGAAAATCAGTGACATGTTTTAAAGAAAGATCTCTGCAGATGCAGAGTTGTTTATAAAATGAATGTCTGGTTGTTGCCTTCTACATTCCTGCTGACTTTTCTTATAAAATATGAATTGAAGAATAATAGGATTTTTGAAGTTAGAATTGGATGCAGACAACTTTAGTCTATCTTACATTAAAAAATTCAGTCCAGCCCTGGCCGATGTAGCTCAGTGGTTTAATGACAAGCTATTAACCAGAAGGTCAAGGTTTGATTCCCAGTCAGGGCACAAGCCCGGTTGTGGACTGGATGCCCATTAGAGGGTGTGTTTCTCTCTCTCTCTCTCTCTCTCTCTCTCTCTTTCTCTCTCTCCCCCTTTCTTTCTCTCTAAAATCAATTAAAATATATTTTACAAAATATTTTTAAAAATTTGAGTCCAAAAGCATTTAAGGTGCTTTGCAATGTATAATATAACTGAGCAGGGGGTGTTCCTGAAGTCCTGATCCATCTCTCCTAACTCAAAGTCTGCCTGGTTTTTTAATTATATGTCTTAAATTTGTTCTTTAAAAGAAAAATGCCCATAGTATTCACCAAATTAAACATTTTAAAAATATGCATTTTTAAAAATCCAGCTTTCTGAAAAAATATTATTAGCTACTACAATGATTCACAGAGCATGAATATAAAGTAGGATGGGTTAATTATGAAATTTCAAAGAAAGTGTTTCCCAGCACACTACATTATTAGGAAAACATGTAACTTTTTGAAAACAGCTTTTAGAATTGACTTGGATTAAAGTTCACAGAAAAGACAATAATTAAAAATAAAATTAAAAATAGTAAGTTAAATAATATTTAAATATAAATTAAATCAGTAAATTAACAAGTAAGAAAACACGCTTGCTGAAACAACTTTAAATGATACAATGAAGCAGGCAGTTTATTAGAACTGTATAGTTCAGGGACTCTGACAGTTATGTATATAGTGAACCATTTATTTAATTATCAATTTATATATTTATAAATTTAAAATTTTATAATTTATAAATTTTATAAAAATGAATTTATGTATATTTGGTAATGTTTACCTGTTATTTCTCTACAAATTCATTGAGTGAAGTTGATTTCTAAGATTAACGTGTGTGTGTTTTTTCATTTTTTATAAGACTTTCTGGATTTGGGGCTTCCCTTATATTTCTCTGATGTTGAGTGCATTCCCTGACAATGCTTGGTAGGAAGAGTAAGACTGACAATGTGCTAAGGCCTTTTCCAATTTAACAAATCCTGTGATTCTTTGACTTTCTGGTTGAGAAATCACAACTCCATTTTCAGTTTTGAGTTGCTCAGTACAGCTTATTTACATATATGTAATTTTAACCTATATATGTATTTCTCTTTTGGCCTCGAATTTCTTTAACTCACTATCATTACTGTTTTTCCTTTCTCCCTCTTCCCTTCCCATTCCCCAAATTCCTCTTCTTTCCTCTTCCCTCTTCCTCACTTTACACCTTCCTACCCCTTACCTCAGGTGGTCCAATGACTATGGCCTCCTCTGCAGGGTCTCTATAGGCATAACCTGTGCTGCCCAGGCTATAATAGTAGTTATATTCAACTTCTGGATTATCAACAGATCCATTATGACTAACCAAAAAGGCTCTATCACTTTCACATTCCTGAACTTAGCAACATTTATTTTCCTGTAAATTTTGGAAATAAAAGGATACATGAATTAGAGCATGAATAATTCATAGTAGAATCAATAGTAAATCTAGCTGAGAAACCCTTGCAAATAGTCTCTTAGCACTATGCAGGTGTGGACAAAAGTAGGTTTACAGTTGTAATACAAATAAATAATGCAATAATTAACAAATAATAATACAAGAATAAACTGTTTCACATACCCACTACTGAAAACCTACTTTTGCCACCTTGTATACATCTTTTTTTTGTATTGATTAAGGTATTACATATGTGTTCTTATCCCCCCATTGTCTACTTCTTTTATACTACAAGTATATATAACTTGTTTTTTAATGAATTATTATGGTATTATGATATATAAATATCACTGAAGTAAAAGTAAGATGATTTTATTGTGTTTTATTTTAACAAAGGTGGTTTTAGTAAAACATTTAGGTTTAGAAATTAAGGTTTCTTCTGTCTACATTTGATACCATAATTACTTTAAGGAAATACACTGGGTGTTAAATTAAATTATATTAATCATTGTCCTATTAACAATCTTCTAAGGCTTTAAATCCATTCAAATATTTTCTTAATGTAGGGACTTCATCATCCTTTTTTTTCTTCCTCAAGGTCTCTTAGATTCTATCAGTTGTTGGATGAGAGTCCAAGTTTGTTGATTTCACACTATCTCAGGAGGGGAAAATTCAACCAGGAGCTTCAGGAACTGTCTAATAGTATTTCTCACTTACTCTGTGGCAGCTTTCAAATTACAAGGCCATGTTGAAGTTTATTTTGTACCAAAGGCATGTCAACTTCTTAAGCACTCTCTAATTGGTTCTGATCTAAGAGAACCAATGAGCAGCCCCTTGAAATTTCTTGTATATTTTTACATAACTTTACTATCTGCCTGTGCCTATATTGTATCAAATACCTGATTAAATATTGAAAAAAAAATCTTGTATTTAATAAGCTTTCCTATATATTTTTTAAAAATACTCAGGCAATTTCCATTTTCATTTGTTTGATTTAGAAACATCCTATTAAAATGTTCCATGTTAATTTTGGCATTTGAATAAGTTCATTCTATCACCTTAGTTATAAAACTATTTCTAAGATAATTATTTGCTTTATTATGTTCTTATCATGATGGTTGGCCCTTTAATTTTTTAGCAGCTTGCAAGCAAGCTGCTAAAAAATGGCTAAATATAATTTAACCATTTAAAGTGTACAGTTCATTGGCTTTTAGTATATTCAGAATTGTGCGACCATACTGCAGTCTAATTTTAGAACATTTTTATCACCCCCCATCACTCTGTATCTTCCCTATCTAGCCCCAGGCAACCATTAATTTACTTTCTGTATTTGTCTCTTCCAGACATTTAATTTAAATAGAATCATACAATATATGTGGCATATTGTGCCTGGCTTCTTTCACTTAGCATAAGTTTCAAGGCTCATTCTTGTATAGCACATATTGATATTTTGTACCTTTTTATTGAAAAATAATATTCTATTGTATTGATATACATTTTGTTTCGCCATTTACCAATTGATGAACATTTGGATTATTTGTACTCTGACTATTATGAATAATGCAGCTATGAACATTATTATACAAATTTTTATGTGGACTATTTTTATTTCTCTTGGGTACATACTTAGTAGTGTAATTGCTAGCTCATATGATAACTGTTTAACATTTTGAGGAACTGCCAAATTGTTTTCCAATGTGGGCAGCATTTTGTATTCCCATCAGCAATGTGTGTGGATTCCAATTTTTCACATCCTTGCCAACACTTATCATCTTTGTGTTTTTATTTATAGCATTTCTAGTGGGTCTGAATTGGTATCTCATTGTGGTTTTGATTTGTATTTACCTAATGGTTAAAGATGTTGAAAATATTTTTATTTGCTAATTGGCCATTCATATATCTTCTTTGGAGAAAGGTCTAATTAGACCATGTGCCCATTTAAAAATTTGGCTATTCTTGAGTTATAAGGATTCTTTTTTTTAAAATATATTTTTTATTGATTTTTTACAGAGAGGAAGGGAGAGAGATAGAGAGTTAGAAACATCGATGAGTGAGAAACATCGATCAGCTGCCTCCTGCACATCTCCCACTGGGGATGTGCCCGCAACCAAGGTACATGCCCTTGACCGGAATTGAACCTGGGACCTTTCAGTCCGCAGGCTGACGCTCTATCCACTGAGCCAAACCGGTTTTGGCTATAAGGATTCTTTATATATTATGGGTACAAGTACTTACCAGATGTATGGTTTGCAAGTATTTTTTCCCAATCTGTGGATTGTGTTATTACTTTCTTGATGGTATTGTTTGCAGCAAAACATTTTAAAATTTTATCTTTATTGTTGAAAATGTTATAGGTGTTGCCTTTTCCCTACCATAGTACTCCTCCACCCAGCACCTGCCCCCTCCCCAGGCCTTCACCACACTATTGTCTGTGTCCATGGGTTATGCATATATGCATATAAGTTCTTTGGTTAATCTCTCCCATCCACCCCCTAAACACTGACTTCCTGCTGAGATTCCTCAGTCTGTTCCATGTTTCTATGTCTCTGGATCTATTTTATTCATCAGTTTATTTTGGATTCCACATATGAGATCATGTGATAGTTGTCTTTCTCTGACTGACTTATTTCATTTAGCATAATCATCTCCAGGTCCCTCGATGCTGTCTCAAAGGGTAAGCAATTCTTCTTTTTATAGCTGTGGAGTATTCCGTGGTGTAAATGTACCACAGCTCTTTTTATCCATTTATTTACTGATGGGCACTTGGGCTGTTTCCAAATCTTAGCTATTATAAATTGCACTGCTATGAACATAGGGGTGCATTTATTCTTTCTGATTGGTGTTCAGGTTTCTTAGGATATATTCCTAGAAGTAGAATCACTGGGTCAAATAGAAGTTCCATTTTTAATTTTTTGAGGAAACTCCATTCTGTTTTCCATAGTGATTGTACCAGTATGCATTCCCACCAACAATGTACGAGGGTTCCCTTTTCTCCACATCCTCACCAGCACTTGTCATCTGTTGATTTGATGATCATAGCCATTCTGACAGTTTTGAAGTGATACCTCATTCTCGTTTCAAATGCATCTCTCTGATGATTAGTAACTTTGAACATTTTTTCATATGTATGTCTACTTTGGAGAGGTATCTAGTTAGGTCCTCTGCCCATTTTTTTAAATTGGATTGTTTGTTTTCTTTTGTTAAGTTGTATGAGTTCCTTATATACATTGGAAAGTAACCGCTTATCAGATGTATCATTGGCAAGTATTTTCTCCTATACAGTGGGCTCCCTTTTCATTTTCTGATGGTTACTTTTGCTGTGCAGAAGCTTTTTATTTTTATGGAGTCCCATTTGTTTATTTTCTCTTTTGTTTCCCTTTATACACAATAATGAACTCTCAGACAGAGAAACTAAACAAACAATTCCATTTACCATTGCAACAAAAAATTAAGGTACTTAGGAATAAACTTAACCAAGAAGGTAAAAGACCTATACTCAGAAAACCTCAAGATGTTGTAAAAAGAGATAGGCGATATAAACAAGTGGAAGAATATATTGTGTTAATGGATTGGTACAATTAACATCATTAAAATGTTCATACTACCCAAAGCAATCTATAGATTCAATGCAATCCCTATTAAAATACCAATGGCATATTTCACAGATCTAGAACAAATACTTCAAAAATTCATATGGAACCAAAAAGACCCTGAATAGCAGCAGCAATCTTGAGAAAGAAGAACAAAGTAGGAGGGATCACAATACCAGATATCAAATTATACTGCAAAGCCACTGTGAGCAAAATAGCCTGATACTGGCACAAGAACAGGCATATAGATCAATGGAACAGAACAGAGACCCCGAAAATTGACCCAAGCCATTATGCTCAATTAGTATTTGACAAAGGAGGCAAGAGCATACAATGGAGTAAAGACAGTCTCTTCAATAGAAGGTGTTGGGAAAATTGAACAGGTACGTGCAAAAAAAAAAAAAAATGACACTAGATCATCAACTTACACCATACACAAGAATAATCTCAAAATAGATAAAAGACTTAAATGTAAGTCGTGAAACCATAAAAATCCTAGAAGAAACCATAGGCAGCAAAATCTTAGACATCTCGTGTAGCAGTATGTTTGCTGATACATCTCCTAGGGCAAGGGAAGCAAAAACACTTTTACATTTTTAAAACATTTTAATTTATCTATTTTTTCTTTGGTTGCTATTGCAGTTAGAGCCATACCTAAGAACACTTTGCCTAACCCAAGGTCACAAAATTTATTCCTATGTTCCCCTTTCATTATAACTCCTTGGGCCAGGATGCTTTCAGGACAAAATTAACTTTTGAATAAGAAACATTTTTTATATTATTTAAAACAGTTTTTATTAAAAATCATCCATTAAGCAAAGCAATAATGAATAATTTTTATTATTCTCATTTTTTAAAATATATTTTATTGATTTTTTTACAGAGAGGAAGGGAGAGGGATAGAGAGCCAGAAACATCGATGAGAGAGAAACATCCATCAGCTGCCTCCTGCACACTCCCTACTGGGGATGTGCCCACAACCAAGGTACATGCCCTTGACCGGAATTGAACCTGGGACCCTTGAGTCCGCAGGCTGACGCTCTATCCACTGAGCCAAACTAGTCAGGGCATTATTCTCATTTTTTTGAAAATCATTTGAAATGGTATCCAGGGTTTTTATTGACAATTTTATTTATTACTTTTTTTTTTAAGAAAGAGGAAGGGAGAGGGAGAGATGGTGAGAGAGAGAGAGAGAAACATTGATGGCTATCTCTTGCATGCCTCCTACCGGGGATCCAGCCTGCCCAGACCAGGAATGTAATCAGCAACCTTTCAGTGCATGGAGGATGCCCAACCAACTGAGCCACACCTGCCAGGTCTAATTATTATTCTCATGTGTGTTGTTAGGAGGTAAAATATAGTGTTGCTAGTCCAGGGGTGGGCAAACTTTTTGACTCGAGGGCCACAATGGGTTCTTAAACTGGACCGGAGGGCCGGAACAAAAGCATGGATGGAGTGTTTGTGTGAACTAATATAAATTCAAAGTAAACATCATTACATAAAAGGGTACGGTCTTTTTTTTTTTAGTTTTATTCATTTCAAATGGGCCAGATCTGGCCTGCGGGCTGTAGTTTGCCCACGACTGTGCTAGTCACTTACTGTGGTTTTTACAACTGTCTGTGCTGCGCCAGCACAGCCAAGGATTTGGTGAGCCTGAGGAGGGGCAGTGAAGGATTAAAGAAGATAGACAAGAGAATACAGCTGGGGCTTGGTGGAACACTGCTTCTCTGATGGAGAGACAGTGCCCCAGCCTGCAAGCTGAAGCTTTATTTTATAGTCAGAACACACAAAGCAAAACAAGGGTAGTGGTCAACATGTTTACAATGTTCTTGTGAGTTTCACTTGTTTGGGCAGCACTTGCTGCAACTCCCACAGCCCATTAGCTACCTAGGAAGGAACTAGGGAGGGCTAAAAGGTCAAGCTTAATTATGCTAAGAGGGCTCTGCCCTCCAAGCGGGGACTTGTTTGTGGCCCTGCCACAGGTGAGTCTGAGGCTTAACCCTAGCTACTCCCTACAACTTTCTTTTGTTGTTGTTGTTAATCCTCACCCAAAGATTTTTTTTATTGATTAAGGTATTACATATGTGTCCTTATCTCCCCATAGGCCCCCCCCCCCACACACACACTCATGCCCTCACCCCCCTGGTGTCTGTGTCCATTGGTTA
>NW_005358043.1:3458733-3495960 GCF_000412655.1 Myotis brandtii | reverse complement strand
GTTGCTGCAGCTATTTGGGGTCTCTTTTTATTCCAGATGAATTTTTGGAGTTTGTTCTAGGTCTGTGAAATATGCTGTTGGTATTTTAATGGGGAGTATATTGAATCTATAGATTGCTTTGGGTAGTATGGACATTTTAATGATGTTGATTCTACCAATCCATGAACACGGTATGTTCTTACATCTGTTTATGTCTTTTTCTATCTCTTTTTTCAGTGTCCTGTAGTTTTCTGAGTACAGGTCTTTTACCTCCTTAGTTAAGTTTATTTTATTTATTTTTTAAATATATGTTATTGATTTTTATTTTTTTTTACAGAGAGGAAGGGAGAAGGAGAGGGATAGAGAGTTAGAAACATCGATGAGAGAGAAACATCGATTCAGCTGCCTCCTGCACACTCCCTACTGGGGATGTGCCCGCAACCAAGGTACATACCCTTGACCGGAATCGAACCTGGGACCCTTCAGTCCGCAGGCCGATGCTCTATCCACTGAGCCAAACCGGTCAGGGCAAAATACACAAAGAAGAATCCTGTACTGGGACAAAGCCTGAGCAGGTAATGCTTCCCCATCAAGCTTTCCCCCAAACGTTCCCTCACTGGAGCTCTTACAAGTCTTCCTACTGAGAAACTGAACCCTTGTGAGAAATGTCTGCTCACATCTGGAGCCTTTAAGTCATATCTAAGGTCGCCATCCACATCCGCAGCAACATGCTGCTCCTGGATGAAGACCTATAGCTTCTCACCAATTCCAAGCCAGGACAATCAGAGTGGCCCCATCTGAAGAGGTTCTTCTACTTGAGTTTCCTTCTAAATGACTAATCTAAACACCATGACACTAAGGTTCCATCAATACTATGATGCCACTTTCCTTCCTGTGACAGAATCCATGTGGTTTTGGAAAAAACAAAACTGAATTTTAGTGCCTAAGAATTTCCTTTTAGACACTTTGAATACGAGCCTCATTCTTCCCTGATGCAATCTGGGCACAGATGCCACTAGGAATGGCATCTTCATCAACCTCTAATGAGTATGCCATTAGTGCTATTTGCAGAAGATAGAGACTGTCTCCTTTAAGTTTGGTCCCTTCTCTGCTAAGTGATGTGCCTGGTATAAAACAAAACACACAAAAGCCAAGACACAGCATAAAGCATCAGCACTGCTTTGCCGAATGAGGCAACAGGAGTCTTGACTTGCTTTTCTGCTTTGCAGTTATGCAAAGGCTCAGTGAACAGCACCAGACCTAAAATTCCAAGTTACCAGGGCTGCTGCAAAGCTGGGAGCTTCATTACCAGTGAGTGCTTTCTTATCCCCGGCGGAGGTGCAGATATACTGAAAGGACGCACGTTAATTATGGGAGAAAGGGAAAGGATGGGGAGAACTGGCTTTTGGCAGCCCAGACAAACGCTTCACAACGCTGGACCCATAGCTGGCCCTAATCCTGAAAGTCATTAGAAGCCATCTGAGAAAGTGGGGCATTTAGTCGGTCAAGTTCATCCACTTGGGGCAGGTGATGCATCAATATCTCCTGGTCCTCCAAGACATCTTCTCCAGCAGCTACCAGATTAGTGAGGGATTTGCTCTGAACACATTGGAAGTCCACATGGCGACTCTTTCCTTCTTCCTTTTCCCATGACATCTGGATAAAAGGGCGCTGCACATAATTATAGATGACTTCAGATCGGCCACCAGGTCTTCTCTTAATTTTTTCTTTACAGGTAGGGTAACCTTCAATTCCAATGCGAATGTTTTTCAGGCCCTGTTCCTTTAACACTGTTTTAGCAACATCCCGATTCTCAATATACTTGAAGAATCTGTAGAGCTTGGAACTATAAAGAATTTGGAAATATTCCTCTCCCATGGGTGGGGGGTAGTCTTCATCCCAGTCCACAGAATCCTCATCGATCAGCACAACAATGTGGCACTCTCGCTCCCCTTTCTTGGCACAGCCCACCATGATGGGCAGGATCAGTTCTTCGAGGTAGTGATCAAACTGCTGTGAGCACCGTCATTAGACAGTTCATGCAATAAAGCACTCAGATCTTGACATCGGATAATGTTGAGTCAAAGTTAATACAGAGATAATCACAGGTATCTCTAAGGTCTGGGATAGAGATGCCATCAGGACACTTGATGATACCAGTTTTGTAATAATCCAGCACCGTTCAAAAGACAGTTGCACTGATTTCTTCGGCAATCTCATACTCCCCCTTCTCGTTGGGCCGTGTGAAGTTGTACTCTCTTCCTGGTCCAAACATCCTTCCCAACATGGTATCCAGGTGAGCAGTGAAAATTTGTGGATTCACCACAAAACGTGTGCCGTCTACGAGAAGTGTCACTTTCTCTGGTGCCTGGGAATGAACGTTACTGCCAAAGCCCATAGTGCTGTTTCCAAATCGTTCTGGAGCAATAAAAGGTTCATAGCTCTGTTTATTCCCACTTAGGAAGCAAGAGCCTTTGCTGTCTTCAGGAAGTGGCATTATGTGAGGGAATTGGAGACTTGCTGGCTGAGAGGCATAGTCCAATGAAACGTCATCACTCCTGGGAGTGAGCGGATAAGCAAGATTTTGAAGACCAGTTCGAGGAGAGACCAAGATGGCGGCATAGGTAAACACCGCAGACTGCTGCCGCAAACAACCACTTCAAAAATACAACTAAAAGACGGAACGGACATCACCCAGAACCACAGGAAGGCTGGCTGAGGAGAGACTCTTCAACTAGAAGGAAAAATAACAGCACACCGAGGCTCAGAGGAGGCGCAGTGTGGAAAAAACTCAGGTGCGGAGGTGCGCGCGCAAAGCGGGCTGGTGGCTGAGAGCGCGGTTGTCGTTTTCGGTCAGGGGGGAGTCTCAGACTCTGAGCTCCAGATACGGGCGAATCGCTGGGGACTCGGACCCAAACGGGAGAAGCGGGAGTGTCTGGCATCAGTTGGAAGGCAGCTTTCCCTCCGAGGTTTGCAGCGGTTCCGGGGGTTCTGAGAAGCAGAGCCTCTGGGAACAGGACTGAGGGCACCATAACGGCTCCCTCCGCCCGCCCTGTTGAGCCCGCCCCGCCCAAGCCCTGCGCAGAGCCATTTGCCGGATAGCCTCAGGCAAAGGCTAGATTAGCACCTCCCCAGAGGACAGAAGTTTTCCGCGGCAGACACAGCTGATTCACACAGCCAGTCGGCCTGGTGGTCAAATCCCTCTAGTATTAACTACAACAATCAAGGCTCAACTAGAACAAGACTGCGCACAAAGACCACTAGGGGGTGCACCAAGAAAGCATAAAAAATGCGGAGACAAAAAAACATGACAGAAATGGAGGATATAGAGCTAAAAATCGCAATTTTGAGGGCTTGCAAAAATGTGCTAGAAGCTGTCAATAAACTTGAGGAGAGAGTCACGAAAACTAATGAGACCCTCGATGCTATGATAAAGAACCAACTAGAAATTAAGCATACACGGACTGAAATAAAGAATATTATACAGACACCCAATAGCAGACCAGAGGAGCGCAAGAATCAAGCCAAAGATTTGAAATGCGAAGAAGCAAAAAACACCCAACCGGAAAAGCAAAATGAAAAAAGAATCCGAAAATACGAAGATAGTGTAAGGAGCCTCTGGGACAGCTTCAAGCGTACAAACATCAGAATAATTGGGGTGCCAGAAGATGAGAGACAGCAAGATATTGAAAACCTATTTGAAGAAATAATGGCAGAAAACTTCCCCCACCTGGTGAAAGAAATGGACTTACAGGTCCAAGAAGCGCAGAGAACCCCAAACAAAAGGAATCCAAAGAGGACCACACCAAGACACATCATAATTAAAATGCCAAGAGCAAAAGACAAAGAGAGAATCTTAAAAGCAGCAAGAGAAAGAGACTCAATTACCTACAAGGGAATACCCATACGACTGTCAGCTGATTTCTCAACAGAAACTTTGCAGGCCAGAAGGGAATGGCAAGAAATATTCAAAGTGCTGAATACCAAGAACCTACAACCAAGAATACTTTATCCAGCAAAGCTATCATTCAGAATTGAAGGTCAGATAAAGAGCTTCACAGATAAGGAAAAGCTAAAGGAGTTCATCACCACTAAACCAGTATTATACGAAATGCTGAAAGGTATCCTTTAAGAAGAGGAAGAAGAAAAAGGTAAAGATACAAATTGTGAACAACAAACATGCATCTATCAACAAGTGAATCTAAGAACCAAGTGAATAAATAATCTGATGTACAGAATGAACTGGTGATTATAATGAATCAGGGACATAGAAAGGGAATGGACTGACTATTCTTGGGGGGGAAAGGGAAATGGGAGATGCAGGAAGAGACTGGACAAAAATCGTGCACCTATGGATGAGGACAGTGGGTGGGGAGTGAGGGCGGAGGGTGGGGTGGGAACTGGGAGGGGGGGAGTTATGGGGGGGAAAAAAAGAGGAACAAATGTAACCTGAACAATAAAGATTTAATTTAAAAAAAAAAAAAAAGATTTTGAAGACCAGAAGAAGTCAGGCTACTAGTTTCTTTTTCTTGGGCTGAAGCCGAGGTTTCATCCATTAGGCAGCTGGCCTCCTGCAGCAATAACCTGTCACTCTCACTGCCACGATGAACATTCATCCTTGCACTCTATGCTGATCTGTCCGCCTGATCAGAAAGAAACCTGCCGCTCCCCGCCGGGCTCCAGCCCCAATCTGCCTGGAAGGCGAGGCGCACATAGTCCGCGCCAGGAGGAGCTGCCGCAGGGACCACCCTGGCCAGCACGACCACACTGGATTGTTGTGTTTTTATTGTCATTCATTTCCAGGATGTTTTAAATTTCTTTCTCATTGGTAACCCAATCAATATTTAATAACATGCTATTCAGCTTCCAAGTGTTTGAGTATTTTGGGTTGTTTTTATTGTAGTTTATTTCTAATATTATGCCCTTGTGGTCTGAGAAGATGCTTGGTATGATTTCAATCTTCTTGAATTTGGGGAGACTTTGTTTGTGACCCAATATGTGGTCTATTTTTGAAGATGTCCCATGAGCACTTGAGAAGAACGTATATTTTGTTGCTTTGGGGTGAAGTGTTCTGAAGATGTCAATTAAGTCCATCTGATCTAGTGAGTCATTTAGGATTGCTGTTTCTTTGCTGATTTTTTGTCTAGCAGATTTATCCAGTGATGTCAGTGGTGTATTAAAGTCCCCTACTATGATTGTATTGTTGTCGATCTCTCCCCTGATGTCTTCCAGGAGTTTTCTTATGTATGTGGGTGCTCCTGCATTGGGTGCATATATGTTTACCAGGGTTATATCCTCTTGTTGTATCGATCCCTTTAGTATTATGAAGTGGCCTTTCATATCTCTTGTGATGGCCTTCACTTTGAGGTATATTTTGTCAGATATAAGTATTGCTACCCCAGTTTTTGTTTTCTTTTTTCATTTCCATTTGCCTGAAAGATATTTTTTAATCCCTTCACTGTCAGTCTGTGTGAGTCCCTTGTTCTGAGGTGAGTCTCTTGTAGACAGAATATATATATGGGTCATGTTTTTTTATTCATTTAGCCACTTGATGTCTTTTGATTGGAGCATTTAGTCTGTTTACATTTAAAGTTATTATGATAGGTACTTATTTGTAGCCATTTTTATTTTTTGTGCCTGTGTTCCTTCTTCCTTCACTTTCAGTCTGTGTGAGTCCCTTTTAATGAGGTGGGTCTCTTGTAGACAGCAAATGTATGGGTCATGTTTTTTTATCCATTCAGCCACTCGATGTCTTTTGATTGGACCATTTAGTCCATTTACGTTTAAAGTTATTATTGAAAGGTACTTGTTTGTAGCCATTTCTTTTTTTGTGTGGCTGTTTTCTTTCTGGGCTTTTTATTTCTTCTTTTTACACCAGTCCCTTTAGCATTTCTTGCATTGCTGGCTTGGTGGTGATGAACTCCCTTAGCCTTTTTTTGTCTGTGAAGCTTCTTATTTCCCCTTCAATTTTGAATGATAGCCTTGCTGGATAGAGTATTCTTGGATTCAGTCCTTTGCTTTGCATCACTTTGTAAATTTCTGTCCATTCTTTTCTGGCCTGATGTGTTTCTGTTGAGAAATCATTTGATAATCTAATGGGAGATCCTTTGTATGTAACTTTCTGTCTCTCTCTTGCAGCCTTTAAGATTCTCTCTTTGTCCTGAACATTTGCCATCATAATTATGATGTGTCTTGGTGTGGGTCTTTTCGGGTTCACCTTGTTTGGGACTCTCTGTGCTTGTGTGATTTTTTTTTCTCCCACATCAGGGAAGTTTTCTGACATTATTTATTCAAATAGGTTTTCTAACACTTATTCCTCTTCCTGTCATTCTGGCACCCCTATTATTCATATGTTGTTTCGTTTCATGTTGTCCCATAGCTCCCTTGGGCTCTCCTCCTGTCTTTTAATTTTTTTCTCCAATTGCTGTTCAGTTTGGGTGTGTTTTGTTTCCCTGTCTTCTAATTCGCTAATTCGGTCCTCTGCTTCTCCTAGTCTACTGTTGAACCTTTCCATGGTGTTTTTTATTGCAGCTATATCACTCTTTATTTCTTTTTGATTCTTACATAAGTTGTTGATTTTTTTTCATCCATCTGGTTTGTGAACTGTATGACCCTTATTCTGAATTCTTCTGACATAGTGCATGCCTCCATTTCACTAAGCTGCCTTTCTGGTAATTTCAACTTTTCTTTCCTTTGGGTGTTTCTTTGTCTCCCCATTTTTGCTCTCACTGAAAGATCTAGGTGTTGAGTCATGCAGGGGCTGCTCCTTGGGCGGCAGCAGCTCCTCAGGCAGCGGCTGCTCCTTGGGCGGTCATGGCAGCAGCTGCTCCTCAGTTAGTGGTGGCTCCTCTGGTGGGTGCTGCTTGCAGCAATGGTGGCTCCTCTGGCTGGCAGGGGCAGGCTGCTCACGCAGTTGCTGCTCCTCTGACAGGGACGAGCTGCTCATGAGGCTACTGCTCTTTGGATGAGGGCAGGCTGTGCATGGCTGCTGTGCCTTGGATGTGGGTGGGCTGCTCCTTGGATGGGGGCAGGCTGTGCGGGTCTGCCACTCCTTGGACTGGTGCAGGCTACTAGCAGGGCTGCTGCTCCTTGGATGGGGGCAGGCCACGTGAGGCTGCCTCTCCTCGAACGGGGGTGGGCTATGCAGGGCTTCCACTCCTTGCACTGGGGCGGGCTGCTCACGGGGCTGCTGCTCCTCAGATGGGGGCAGGCTGCTCGTGTGGCTGCTGCTCTTTGGACAAGGGCAGGCTGCTCACGGGGCAGCTGCTCCTTGGGCAGGGGCAGGTCGTGTGGGGCTGCCTCTCCTCCAATGGGAGTGGGCTGTGCGTGAGGCTGCTGCTCCTCGGACGGGGGCAGGCTCCTCCAGTGGGGGCGGGCTGCTCACAGGACTGCTGCTCCTCGGACAGGTACGGGCTGCATGCGGCTGCTGCTCCTTGGATGAGGCGGGCTGCTCGTGCAGCTGCTGCTCCTCGGGCAGGGGTGCTCTGCTGCTCCTCAGATGTAGGCGGGCCACGTGAAGCTGCTGCTCCTTGGACTGGGGCGGGCTGCTCATGTGGCCCTGGGCTAAAGCATTGGGCCAGCCAATGCGGAGCGCATTTTGGAACTCACAGGAGTCCATGCCCAGGGTGGCCGGAGTCTCGGTGACCATGAGACCACAGCCGAGGCAGCAAGTCTCTGGCGGGGGTGGCTGTAAAGTCCCAGGTGTTATCTGAGAGCACCCTGGGTGGAGGTGAGACTGGGCTCCCAGTAACAGCAGCTCTCCCCTTCAAAAAGGTGAAGCCTCTGTGGAAGAGCCGGCCGCCCCGGTACTGGCGAAGCCTCTGTGGAAGAGCCGGCTGCCCCGGTACTGTTTGCAACAGTAGCAGAGGCTGCCTGGTTAGGCGAGCCCGGTCAGTCTGCACCTAAAGGTCCTGAGGGATCTAACTGTGCCTCACTCACACACACACATTCACACCCCACACGTCCACACACTCCTCTTTTGCTCCCTCATTCACTCATGCTCTCTCCCTCACTGCCGCATTCTTTCTGCCTCTGTAGTTGGGTCTGGAGTGTTATTGACCCATTCATGGATGGAGTTTCCTCTCTGGGTGTCAGGTTATGTGGCTCGCTCTCTACCACATTGGCCAAACAGGATAAAATTCACCTCGACAAGACATGACACAAAGGGAACAAAACACGAATGTACTCACGACGCCAATAACCCCAATATAAGTGACCACCAGAGAAAAGAGAATTAGGAGAAAGAAAAGAGAGCACAAATGATATCAAAGAGAGAAAAAATAGTATGAGAGAAAAGGAAAAGAAGAAAAAGGAAGTAAAAGCTAAAAATATATATATGGGGAGAAAACACCAGAGAACAAACAGATAAACCAAAACATACAAACACCAAATACCCAGTAAAGAGGGTGGGGGCAGAATCTTATGTACAGAAAGTAAGGTTAAGGAATTGGATGAATATGAGGAGGACCTCAGTTAAGTATAGAGGAAGCAGAAAGAGGATGAGTGGATAAGAAGAAAGAGAAGAAAAAATAATAATAAAAAATAAATAATTTTAAAAAGTAGGATAAAATTAAAAAATTAGAATGATGAAAAAATAATGCAAAAAGAAATAGAAAATAAAGAAACAAATGAAAAAATGAAAAATATAGAAAAAAGAAAAAAGAGATAACAAAATAATAATAAAATAAAAATAAAAATGAGGGCTGGTTTAAGATCCCACTCTTCTGTAGTGTCTGCTACTTCTCAGTTTCCTGTTGCTGGGACTGAAGGCCTCTCTTTAGGCAAGTCCCTGTGGGTTCTGAGGGACTATTCAGATTTTTTTTTGTATCCTTTGTATCACTCGGGGTGTAGTCTGTGTGTGGCTATATTGGTTGCCTGGAGACAGCAGGGAGGGGCTATCTCTTCAGGAGAAAATGGCTTCCTAGGTCTGGCACATTAGGTATGACTCAGTACCAGACTTGCGGCCACTTCTTCCCAACTCTCTCCTCTCCCGGCCTCTCCCCAGACTCCACAAGTCCGCACCTCCATATGCACCTCAGCCCCTGGTGAGTGTCTGTATTTGAACTAGGTTCATTGAACAAAAGCAAAGACCAAAAAGAGGGGAAAGAGCTGCACCAGTGTGAGCCCCTCTCCTCCTGGCATGGTCTCTCTGGGCTCAGTCTCTCTTGGCTGTGGACCCAGATCTAGAACCCCCTGCCGCCAGCAGTCCTGCAGACCTTCTTTCCACAGTCAGACACTATGCCTGTCCCAAGGGACGCGGCCTCGGTAACATGCGGTTTCCCTCTGACCCTCTGGGCTCAGAGGTTTCACAGTTCTCTCAAGCCCAGATCCCTGATTTTACCATTCTCCAGGCGTCCTCTGCCCTTCCTGGCTGCGAATTGTCTCACTAGCTGTGTCTGCTTTGCCAATTCAGGGTGGATGTTATTCTATTTAGTTGCTCATTCTATCTGCTCCAGGAAAAGGCTCAGGACATGACCATCTATTCCACTGCCATTTTGTCTCTCTCCCAAAGATGTTTTTTCCATTGAATTTTTTTTTAGGGAGAGTGGAACGAGGGAAAGGAAGAGGGAGAGAAACACCAATGTGAGAGAGACACATCAATTGGTCATTTCCTGTACACACCCCAACTGGGGCCAGGGATTGAACCTGCAACCTAAGTACATGCCCTTGACCAGGTATTGAACCCATGACCCTTTGGTGCCCAGGCCAACACTCTAACCATTGAGCAACACTGGCCAGGGCTACAACAGCTTTGATCAGTGTGGACAGTCAGTTTTTTTGAAATGACAGAAAAATGAATGAATATAGAACTGTAGATGCCATTGTAGTTCATAGAAAAACCAGAGTCAAACTCAAGTTGCCCTAAATAGGTAGCTGAAGCTACCTTAGGAAACAATTCTATATATCAAACACCTATGTTCTGTCTTCCTCCTTCAAAAGAACATACAAAGAAAATAATTAAACTCTCTCTCACCCCCAGTTCTAAGTAAGGAACTAACTAGCGAAGGGGGCAGGGGTCATCTATAGACAGAGTCATCAACTCTGGAAAATGACATTATTTTTGAAAGTTTCATTTTATAGTTTAACATTTTAGTTTTATTGAATTTGCTATAAAAATGAACACTTACCCAAATTAAGAGTTAAAAAATCAGACACTAAAGAAAATAAAAATAAATCAGTAAGATTTGTGGAAGGTTAGATAGCTAAGATAAATACAGTACCTTATATTATGTACTCCTATAAATATGTTTTTGGGAATATTTGCTTCAGGCAGAATTTTGTGTTTTCTTAATCTAAGGATACTAGAGCACTAGAAAAAGATGGGAAAGCAAGGCAGGAGGTAAAAAGATAGTAATTTAATGTGGCTGGGGACAGACATAAGAGGCATGAAAACTCTTCAGACCAAAATACGATTTAAAACTGATATATCTGCAATACATTTTTTAAAATTAGCGCAATCTTTTATATTCCAGGTGATGTGTATTAACATTCTATTAGCCTGGTACTTTTGTACTTTTATGTATTTGTTAAGTGCCTACATGTACCTGTAAAGGTTTGAAAGAGAGACAAAAAAGAATAAGACAACGTTCTTCAAGGAACTTTAAAACCTAGCTGGGGAGACCAGAAGAAACATTTAAAAAATACTTCAGGGTGCGAGACTTCATAATAAACATTTTTAAAAGGAAGGAATACGTGAATGCAGTCTGAGGTATTCTGGGAAGGCTTCAGTGGAGGAAGTACAAGTGAAAATAGCTGGGTTTGAAGAAAGAGTATGATGGGAAAGAAGGGGTGTTTCTGTAGAGGGAATAATTGTGAGGACCAAGGAAGAGAGTGGGAGTCCCCACACTGAGAACCCCCTTTCCAGGACCTTTCTTGTCTGGTCAGCTGTTGTCATGCATAATTAACTTCTTCATCTGCACTAGCTCTTTCCTCTCCACACGCAAACATCCATTGTCAAATCCAGTGACTTGCTTTAGTTCTCATTGGTTGCTTCTTAAAATCTTCTCTTGGATTTGTTGATTCCTTACTTGTCAAATTTTTCCTCTATCTCTTTAGCATCTACTCAATTTCCTTTTTCTGCTTACTCTTTAGTATGTTCATTTATTTGTTGAACATTAATTGAGCATCTATTATGCAGCAGGCACCGGAGAAATAAATGAATGAATAAAACTAGTTTCTGCCTTCATGACATTTATATGTGACAGGCATATAGACAGATAATTAAAATATTATGTGGTAAGTGCATGGGGTTTAACAGAATGCTATGTGAGAAGAAAGGTACCTAACTCATCCTGGGATAAGAGAGTAGGGGTGTCCCAGAGAAAGTTTTTTAAAGGAGGTAACACCTGAGCTGAATCTTAAAGGATAAGCAAGAGTTACCCATGCAAATTGGGGGGAGGTGCATGGAAAGGCATTCCAGCAGAGGAAACAGCATGGGTAAAGGCAAGAAATGGCCTGGCATGTACCCTTTGAGGTTATTGAACAAAATCTGGGATAGAGATTGGTGGGAAAGGAAGCTGGAGAGGTATTTAGCTGCTGGGCCACAGAACATCTTCTGGGCCTTTTTAAAAAAGTATGCCTTTAATTTTGTGAGTAGTGGAAAGATGTTGAAGGATGTCAGCAAAGGAGGGACACCACTTTATGTTTTATGTCTATGAATGGATCTCCATTGCCTTTTCTCATGTTCATTCCCTTATTCCATCTACACAACATAAAAACTTAACACATTTCTAAAATGACAATCTTCTGATGATCAACAAATTTAGGCTTATTATGTTACAGGTATAGTGGACATACATTCTCTCTTACATTTCCTCAGATATTTTATTGCTTTTCATCAGTAACAATCCAACTTGAAAAAGCAAAGCTGACATTTTAATATTTCACTTTTCAAAGCTCTGTGACTGTTTGTAACAAGTGGTGGACTTAAATAAAAAGGCTCAAGAGACAAAAGCAGAACCTGGATCTCTTCTACAAGAATACATCACCAGCATGAACAACTGCTGCCCAGAGGAAATAGTAAGATGGGAAAATAGACTTAGAAAAGTGCAAAATTATACTGGGGTTTTTCTGCTTTCAAATCTAGATTTTATGTCCACTCTGGCAAAATGTGGACTTTGAAATATTACATGAGACCACTATATACCTTAACCTCTGCTCTTGATCCCTTTCCCCCTCAAGTTAAATAATGTTCTGATTGACACACACATTTCCAAGTTAAACTGGAATGGCATTTGAGACATTTCTGTACTAATATAATACATGCTTTACTAAAAAACACCCAAACACAGAGTTCAAATTAAACTAATCTTTAATGTGAACCTGATTTAGAAAGGGCCTGCAGATTCTGATTTTCATAGTTCCCTGCATATATTACTAAGCTTACACTTATATTAATGGGAGTATTACAAATAAAAAAGAGATATGTTGAGTGTCAAAAAGAAAGTTACCATCTATATTTGAAAAAATAAAATAAATAATGTCTATGATATGCAGGTGCTTCATAGTAATGGAGCAGAAAGTTACTTTCAAGATTAATTCTTTAAAATGAGATTGATTTGAAGAGCATTAAACTTAAGCCTCAGACATTGTAAGCCTAAAAGAGGACCATACCACTAAATCCAAAATAAATATGTGAAAAATGCCCACAACACATGTAAAATTAAAGGCCGTATTTTTCTAATTCTGCACTTATTTCTTACTTTCTCTAATTAAGACTAGAGAATATAAATTCCAATTTAAAAACTTATGTTATAACTTATATAAACTATTCCTCCTATTAAATATCAGTAGTTTTTAATACGTATGGTAACATTTATTTTAAAAACACAAAGATAGTTTTCTTTAAGATTGAAATTTGTTTTCTGTTTACATATATTCTGAAAGTAGATTCTTTCCAAAGATATGTTTAATCACTTTTGGAAGATTTATGAGAACTCCTTGATCAAAAGAGTCCTAATAAGTTAGCTTTGAAAATATTAATACATATAAAATGTACCAAAGAAATAGTATATCATAAAATATATATCCACTATATATAATTTATAAATATAATGATATACTAAACCACAAAATAAAGAAAATATGAAAATCTTTTCTCAAGAAAATAAAGTTAATTTTTACACGTTTTACACATCCCTTTAGGAAGAATGCCATTTTATGTAACTTTAAATACAATTTTCTAGAAAAAACAAAAGGATAGAAAAATGAAGAAAAAAAGGCAAACTTTTCAAAAAGCGTCCCCAAGTAGAATGACCTATTAAAATTAACCAATTGTAAATAACTTTCTCAAATAGAAGTCATCTTTCTACTCCTTTCTAGGATTATTTTACAGAATATAAGGGGAAATAAATTCTCATGTTAGAATCTAATATGGTGCTTTGTCAAAATACCATTGTAAATTTTTAAGTTCTAACATTCTGTGATTTGGGATTTTAGTTTTAAAATTGGCTAATTATCATGAAGAACTTTGGTTAGCTAACTTTTTCAAATTTTTGATATATATTTTTTAAAGCATTAGGTTATAAAAAAGGGGTGTTTTATAGAAATCTTTGAAAAATTTGTCTCTGAAAAGAAACAAATATAATCTTAAAATGGTTTATTTTTGCAAACATATAATTTTCAATAATCACTTGGTGACTATTTTAGAATTATACTTTATAAAACAGATTGTCAATGGTTATATTCTCTCTGCTCTTATTAGCTTAAATATTTACTTCATATTGTCTTTCAATTTTAGTAATTTTTAAAAATTTCTAAAAGGCCTTTGCCAAGTAGCTCAGTTGGTTAGAGCGTCATCCTGATATGCCAAGGTTTCAAGTTCAATCCCTGAGGGCACATACAAGAATCAACCAATGAATGCATAAATAAATGGAACAATAAATCAATGTTCCTCTTTCTTTCTCTCTCCCCTTCCTGTCTCTCTCTAAAAATAAATAAATCTATAGTAATAAAAGCATAATATGCTAATTAGACCGGACAGCCAAACGACCTTCTGGACGTCCTTCCGGATGACCTTCTGGACAAAGCCAGGGCTGTGAGGGCCGAGGCAAGCCACTGCGGCTACAAGGGCTGAGCCCCTTGCATGAATTTTGTGCATTGGGCCTCTAGTAAACAAACAAACAAACAAACAATTTCTAATAAAGATAGTTGGTGAGAGGGAAGAGATTCAGGACTAGATGTTAGAATATTTAAGTTCTATTCCTTGTCCACACCACAGCCAGAGATATTTTTGAAACTCTTTTGTCTTCTGGATCTCTGCCTGAACAGGGGAAGTGAAGATGCTTTTAGGAATCATCTAATTTGGGGAGAGAGGCATGCATACAGTCTTCCATTCTGCACGTTTCTGAGATGGTAACTGTATAATAACCCAAATTCTGCATGGGTCTAGGGTAAAATTAATTCACTTATATTTATAAAGGCCATAAATGGGGATAGCAGTGGTTGACGGGCAGAGAAAAGGAATTTCCTGTTCTTTTTTGGAGGTTCATTTTGATTTTTTTAATAAAGACTAAGGGGGTAGCAGCTACCATATAGCAGCAAAATTTTTTAAATATATTTTTTATTGATTTTTTACAGAGAGGAAGGGAGAGGGATAGAGAGTTAGAAACATCGATGAGAGAGAAACATCGATCAGCTGCCTCCTGCACACCCCCCACTGGGGCTGTGCCCGCAATCAAGGTACGTGCCCTTGACTGGAATCGAACCTGGGACCTTTCAGTCCACAGGCCGATGCTCTATCCACTGAGCCAAACCAGACAGGGCTAGCTGCAAAAAATTTTAAAGTTTGGGTTTTATTTTTTAATCTATTTCTTGCTATTTACATTAAAAATACCTATCTTGCATCTGACATACCAAGGCCTAGGAAGGTGAAGCCTACTTTGAATGTTGTGACTGCCCTAGCCGACTTGGCTCAGTGGATAGAGCGTCAACCTGCGGACTGAGGGGTCCCGGGTTCGATTTCAGCCAAGGGCACATGCCTGGGTTTCGGGCTTGATCCCCAGTAGGGGGCGTGCAGGAGGCAGCCGATCAATGATTCTCTCTCATCATTGATGTTTCCATCTCTCTCTCCTTCTCCCTTCCTCTCTGAAATCAATAAAGAAATATATATTTTTTAAAAAGTTGTGACTCAGACAGAGAGAGAAGCAGTTGTGAATTTCCTCAGTATATGAATACTTTGAAGAGATCTACTGTTGAAGGACAATTTTTTCCAGAGTAGGAGGCCTTTAAAGAAAAAGCATTCTTTAAGGTAGCGTTTTATGTTTGTTTGTATGTATCTGTTTAACTATGGCTACCTATAAAAGCACACTATTGAGAAAATATAGCTCTATTTCGTCCACTGTAACTTGACAAATTGTGGAAGAAATTAGTATACTCTGAATTATGAGTTTTTAAGTCAAGCATCTGAGGATAAAGATAACTAACAAAGGACAAAGCAAGTCTTGAACATAAGGTTTTATCTGGAGAAAACTCCTTAGGAGGCTTATTTATTTTAAGTGTTTTAGAACTTTTTAAATTATGATTTAGATTTTTTAGTCATTTATTATATTCAAGAATGCCTGCAAATTTTATTTGACATATTTTTATATGCATGTAAATTCTTTCCATGGTATGTAAAGTATCCCACAATGAATTTTTTGAAAATAATATATAAATTTATTAATAAACAATAACATGATATAACAAGACATGATATAAAAACAATAACATGATATGAAAACAAAAACATGATCTAAAAACGACAAAAACATGATAGAAAAATAACACTGATACAAACAATAACTGATAAATTGATTAAACTTATTCTCATATTTCCCTGTATACCACCACATTAAGAGTGAAAACACTTTCAGAGTGCTTGACTAATTTCCCTTGTGCTGAAGTATTTAGAACTTTAACTTAACGCACGCTCTTTTTTGAACTCAAGAGAAAGCAACATATAACTGACCATGTGCGAAAACGGGTTCAGGTAGGAATATTCCTAGTCTGTCTAGAGTTTGTCCTTGTGATTTATTAATAGTCATCGCAAATGCTGGCATCACGGGAAACTGTTGTCGAATTAATTTAAATGGGAGGCCAGTGTCAGACGGGGACAAACCAATTATTGTAATCAGACCAACCTCTCCTTCCGAAGATCCTGTTAATACTTCTGCTTCAATTATGTTAGGTCACAATCTTTTGATAATAAATCAAGGACCATTACAAAGACCTATTTACTATTAAGATTTCTCAGTAGCATGATGATTGCACCAACTTTCAATTTTAATTTATGACACGGCATTCCCGAAGGAGTAATACTATTAAAAAATTCGATGGGAAAATTTTCCTTTTCAGCATCATCTGTTGAATCAATGGAATCATCACTCAAATATGAGTGAAAATCTCCATCGAGAATATCCAAAATTTCTTCATTTAATTTTTGAACCTGCTCATTTTTTTGAGAAACGATTGCACATGTAGCCTCATTTTTAATGAGGTACATTGTGCCAACAGTTCCCCTTTAGATACATTCTGTCCCCGACGCCGCCTTTTTTCAACTTCAGAGGCACGTTGCTCTTCAGACATTTTCTGTGGATAACACAGTCTTCTTTCGGCTGCAGATCTACATTGTGCCAATAGTTGCTCTTCAGATAAATTCCGTTGCCGAGGCGGCCTTCTTTCAGCTTTAGAGGTACATTGCTCTTCAGACATTTTCTGCTGAGGGACCTGCCTCCATGCCCACCTGAACACGTCTGTTGTCCTTGCAGCCTCCCAGGCCACAGTGTCTTCTCACGAATCTCTCCATCCAGGGTGCTTTCCCTTTCTCCAACAGGCGATCACATTTGGCTTCCGACAGGACAGTCTGAGAGAGACCAGGGTCTGGTACTCCAACATGATGACGTCCTTGTACAGACCTCTCTGCGTGGGCTCAGCTTCTCCCACTCCTCCTGGGAGAAGTAGATGGCCAGGTCCCCGAACGTCACTGCCGCCCTGGACTTGGGCTTCACCCGTGTGGCTGGCATCCTTTCCTCCTCACCGATACCTCGCCTGGGGAGGGGCAGCGCACAGGGCAGGTGGGGCAGATAAGTACATGGCCCGCTTGCCCTACGCTGCTCAGGTGGAATGGATTGCTCGGGCAGCGACGTCCTGCCCGTCCTGTGGTTGCTCATGGCCATGCACCCTGAGCCGGAGAAGCACGTTCTTGTCCACAATGTTCTCTGAGGACCTCAGCACGGCTCTATCCTCTCGGGTCGCTTCCCAGCGGCGGCCTCCCACAATGTATTGATCAATATATTTAATATTTTTATACTAAATGTTTCATAAAATGTTCTATATAAATTTATAGATGCCCAAGAAAAATGAAATCAATTAATTTCCTAGGTTTGTATGATGGAATATTTGTAAACCTTATATGAAATAGTTCTTTAATATGAAGTATGCTTCCAGAAATTTTTGTTTTTATGGGTGGTTATACCTGATTAAAACATATGTTGAAAATAATCTCTAAAACAATCAGAAGTTGATTAGTGTGTTATCCAACTTATGAAAAAATCTATTAGCTATGTTCATTTAAAGCAACATTAGTCACTTGACATAATAAAAACAAAGTCGCTTTCACCCTAGTTGGGTTGGTGTGGTTCAGTTGGTTGGAGCATTGTCCTATATACCAAAAGGTATCGGATTTAATTATAGTCAGGGATGTATCTCTCTCTCTTCTTTCTTTCAAATCAATAAAAGCATGTCCTTGAGTGAGGATTAAAATTTTTTAAATAAAAATAAATATAAATAAAAACAAAGTCATTTTAATGAAATACTATCACTGGATCCAAGTGTCTTGCTTTGAAAATATCCATTCTTTGTCACTGCATTGATAGCCCTTAAGTGTTTTGTTATTTATCTAGCAGTCTTGTGAGTTTTTGTTCTTTTTCTTTTTTTAAAATATTTTATTGATTTTTTACAGAGAGGAAGGGAGAGGGATAGAGAGTTAGAAACATCGATGAGAGAGAAACATCGATCAGCTGCCTCCTGCACACCTCCCACTAGGGATGTGCCCGCAACCAAGGTACATGCCCTTGACCAGAATCGAACCTGGGACCCTTCAGTCCGCAGGCCAATGCTCTATCTACTGGGCCAAACCAGTTAGGGCTGTTCTTTTTCTTTTGCTTTTTTTTTTGTTTGTTCTTTTTCTTGATAGTCACTAACCTTGTGTACAAAACATTATTGGAGCATAATTATTCAGAGGTTTCATTCATAGAATTATTTCAGATAAAATACCTTATATTGAATCTTTTGTGCTTACTGGGTTGAATCTTTTAACCAGTATCTAATAAAAAATTCCATTTTTCAGGTATTTTTCACATGGATATTTAGATACACTTTTGCAGAGTGTGAACAGCTATCAACCACTTACTAACTAAGCAAAGTTACGTTTTTATACTCAAATTCACAGCAAAAATAGTTATGAATAACTGTTGATAAATAAAGTTCTTTCTAAATATTTAAAGTAAGTACATTCTAAATTTATTCAATGTGAAATATATTTAGATAATATTTCCTAAATTTATGTAATACTTTAAAAATTAGTGGCTTAAATATATGAGAAGCTGTTCATAGTAATTTACACAGGATTTACTCTAAAGGTAGATTTAAAAAGACATTAAAGGATTTTAAGGCATTTGTTATTATTCTATTAAAAACCACACACACACACACACACACACACACGCGCGCACACACACACACACACCCCTCCAACTAGGTACATAAGAAGATGGTATTAAAAATTTCGTAGTTATTTTGACCAATTCTTCATAGGCATAGGCAAGGAAAACTGGCCTTGCAAATTCCACAGCAGGTTATAGAAGGGAAATTGTTGAAAGAGGAAACTGATGACAGAAGTTCAGAGATTCTAATGTTGGTGAAATAAATGCATTAAGTGAACACATAGACTCTGTGAATAACCTGTCATAGATGACCTTAAGAACTTAGGAAACTCCTTTTCATCCCAAGTTTTCTAAGCTCTTTTCTTACGCTCCCTAAACTGTTTCTTATCTTTCCTGGCTGGAGAGGATAGAAGGTCAACATTAAGCATTATGCTACTGCAGACATGCTTTCCATTTTCATGGAAAGGTTTCTTAGTCTAGCTCTGCTCATGAATAAACAAGAAAGCAGGCACGCAAAATAGGTAATCAGTATTCCTTTGTCCTAGCTTCACTTTCCCAAGTTTAAAAAGTAATGTTTTCAGAGATTTAAGACAAAATTTGGAAAGAACACCATCAGGCTTAGATTTTACATGCATCTTCTTTACTTAGGGAGCTAAAATGGGATGACAGGGGGTTTCAATAAAAATTTCAGTAAAAACAGCATTAGAATTGTCCCTTTCATTTTCCCTGTCGAGTGTGCTTCTCACCTCAGGGAATATGTGATGAGATTTAGGAATCTTGGTTGGTTGGCATATGTGTGTCTTTTTATCTAAAGGGGCAGTCTTTACAGTGATCTCCCCTAGAAGACTGGAAAGGAGTGGATGATAACCTGGGAGCACCTAGGCCACAGTATTTCCAATCTGGCTGGCTTTCAGGTTTTCTTCTCAGACTCTTTTTATTCCTTCTCAAAAGGAACCTACCCATTTCTTTTTGGTATTTTCTAGCTCCATCTCTGTCATCATTTCTTCACAGTGCATAGCTTTTTGCATCTTTTAAACATCATTATATCCAAGATTGTTCATTTCTTTTTTCTTATGTCAGCCAAGGATTGCTTGCAGTTGATTTTTTAATATCTCTTTACACCTATTTTGTTTCCTTGCAATAATTTGACTTATTGCATAGAAAATTTTAATTTTTATCCCCAATTTTGTAGCATTTGTTCCTCTTTCCTGTCTGCCTGCTTGCCTTATGAGCCTTTTAAGAAACTGAGAAAATAGCCCTAGCTGGTTTGGTTCAGTGGATAGAGCGTTGGCCTACAGACCAAAGGGTCCTGGGTTTGATTCCGGTCAAGGGCACGTACCTTGGTTGCAGGCTTTTCCCCGACCTGGGCTCTGGTTCAGGCATGTGCAGGAGGCAACCAAGTGGTGTGTTTCTCTCACATCGATGTTTCTGTCTTTTCCTCTCTCTTCCACTCTCCCTAAAAGTCAATGGAAAAATATCCTCGGGTGAGGATTAACAACAACAACAAAAAGAATCTGAGAAAATAAAAGTAGTTTTCATCTTTTTTACATTAAGAAATTTTTTTCTTAGATAACCACATTGGTAATGAATAAACTGGTCTATATACTATAAAACCTCCTCTAATGTTATGGGATTAGTGAATTTGCTATTATGTATTTCTTGCCATTGTATGTTGTACTTGAAGGTTTTCATTTCACACATCATTTCATACTTATCAAAGAGAATTAAACTAAGAAAGTAATAAATATTTAATAATGTATGGATGGGTGCTACAAGTCAATCATATGCAATTTGGAAAATTTATACTATGAAATGCTTCCTAACAAAAAACACTTAAAGCACATAACACTCTATTATGAGACTTTTTCTTTTTTATTTGTGCTAGAGCAAAAATAGTGTCTCTCATTGATGACATTCTTTGATATTTTAACTCAATTTGAATTTTGACAATTCCAATTCTCTGGGCAGACCAACCCTTATCCCCACTGTTCCTCCTCCCCCTGCAGTTTATTTAAAATTCAGCTATTATTAGGATATCTCATTTAGCTGAACAATTTATATTTAGGACTTCAGGAATAGAATTGGTTGAATCTTATCATTGGTTGACCATTATTCATTCAGTTCTCCTGGTGTGGAAATAAATGCCTATCAGTGGTGCCTGAAAGAGATGTTGAAAATCTGGGTTCTAGTCATATTTGTTAAGTAGTAAGGGCGATAATACTCGCTCAGCTTACTAATAAGATGCGAGTGAAAATAATCTGCAATGGTGCATATAACAATTTTGTAAACTGTCTCATTCTGTGTAAGCCAATATAGGCAATGACAGTCAAAGACAGATTACACATTTGGAGCAAAGATCAAGCAATTGGCAGACAAGGCCCCATACTCTTAGATAAGCGGAGTTTATACCAGATGATTTACGATAAAGAAAAGCTACATTTCCTGCCCTCATGGAGTTTTCTTTTTTTTTTTTTTTTTTAATATATTTTTTATTGATTTTTTACAGAGAGGAAGGGAGAGGAATAGAGAGTTAGAAACGTCGATGAGAGAGAAACATTGATCAGCTGCCTCCTGCACATCTCCCACTGGGGATGTGTCTGTAACCCAGGTACATGCCCCTGACCGGAATCGAACCTGGGACCCTTCAGTCCGCAGGCTGACGCTCTATCCACTGAGCCAAACCGGTTTCGGCGAGTTTTCTAATATAAACACATTTGCCTGGACACGGAGTAAAATATGCACAAGACTCTGAGCACAAATCAGGCATATTTCATTTAGTATAAAAAACAAATGACAACCTATATTTACAGGAGGTTGACCTGTTTTGCTAACCTTTCCCTCTCACACTACCTGTTTAACAAAAGGATTAAAGATTTGCTTGTTTCTAAACTTGATTTGAGGTTCTGCTTAACATAAACCCTGACCTTAAATTCCTGGGTGAGGCCATCTCCCATCCAAGATATCAAGTTTAAAAACTAACCTTGAAAGAATGAAGGATTTGTCTGTTATGTTTTCAAATCGTCAGCCCTTTCCTTAAGTTCATAAACCCTGACCTTAAATTCCTGGGTGAAGCTATCTCCAACCCAAGATGTCAAGTTTAGAAACTGACCTTGAAAGAATGAAGGATTTATGTGTTGTATTTTCAAATTGCCAGCCCTTTGATTAAGCTAGGTGCTAGCAAATTTTGTGGCTTGTGTATACTCTGGCTTATGTGGCCACAAAATTCACTGTTTAGAAAATATTGATTTGTAGCTATTCTGTTTCAGAGATTAAACAGATCAAATGACAGCCTTAACTATAACTATTTGCATTTACCAGTTGTTTAAAGCACTTTGGACTTTCAAAATTTGATTTGTCTATAAAATTATTTTTCTAATAATATAAATACTTTTGTTTTTAAGAGGTCTTGGTAGGCCATAAAGTTAGACACATATTCACTGATAATTGCTTTAAAGAATGATGAGTTTTATTGTTTATAAAAATCAGTACTTTTTAAAAAAAATTAGGATATTATGAAAGGATAAATAAAAAGCAAAATCAGCACTCCATGACAGCCTTAACTATAACTATTTGCATTTACCAGTTGTTTAAAGCACTTTGGACTTTCAAAATTTGATTTGTCTATAAAATTATTTTTCTAATAATATAAATACTTTTGTTTTTAAGAGGTCTTGGTAGGCCATAAAGTTAGACACATATTCACTGATAATTGCTTTAAAGAATGATGAGTTTTATTGTTTATAAAAATCAGTACTTTTTAAAAAAAATTAGGATATATGAAAGGATAAATAAAAAAGCAAAATCAGCACTCCAAATCTCACAACCTAGAAAATAATTGTCATTAACAAGTTAATATAATCTCAAGTTCTTCTTTGAGACTTTGCTCAGATAGAAAATTTTTTAGAAAAGTGTATTCATGCTATACCTGTTATTTTAAAATAAAAAGCAAAAGTTATAGCAGTTTGTTTCACAGAAGATGGAGTTTTCACTTTTTTTTTAGTAAGTTTAGGGTCTCCTCAATGATAAAATAGGGATTTATATAAAATATGTATAAATGGCTTGCTTTTATCAATGATTGACTAGTATTTGCTATAGAGATTTTAAACTGAGTGCTATTTATGGCTTATAAGTTTTACAGCATTAGATTAAGAATGTTATACGAATAATCTATCATCTGCAAGATGAGTTGATATAGATATACATTTTAAAAAGCTTTTTACATGCATATAGAATTTGTGGTAATGCAGTCTTATTAAAATATTTGAATAAACATTATGCATTACTAATTGTACTAATGTATTTTTGATATAAAAATTTCAATTATTTGAGAACTATTATAATCTATATTGGGTTCTCTGTTTTTTAAATTTCTGTAGCATATATAGTTTAAATCATACAAATGTAATTATAATGCCAAAGAGAATGTCATCATTCTCCCATTTTTTTCTTTGCTAATTCAAGTATGACCTTTTTCTGGGATGAGTGATATGTGTCCTGCTCTTTAGTCCTTAATGGCATCCAGGACTACACACAGTAGAACAGGCAACAAGTCTCCTTAAATCCCCAGGCCCTAGTTTTCTGAAATATCATCGCTTAGTGCAAGAGGACAGACTCTAGAGTTAGAAACATTGGAATCTCAAAATTACTACAACTTGACTCAGTGGCTTTTGGCTAGTTATTAATAGCACCCATTTCATTGGATCCTGAGGATTAAGCAAGGGTGAGTGAGCATAGGCCCTGACACATAGTAAGCAGTGCCACCACTAGTCTATATGAAATCTTTATGTACATAGATAAAGGTATACAGTCCTTAAGACACTACTTCCATTTGGTAGAAGTTGTAATATTCTATTTTTGTTTGAGCAAGACACTTTACTGCCATCTGCTGGAAAATTTTCTTAATAAATATGCAAATAATGATGTCTACAATGTGAACCACACCCCCTTAGATGTGTTGGCGCCCTTGTGAAATCACAACTGTGCACATAAGTGCTCAATAGATAGTATTTGCTACTCTTCTTCCCACTTTTATAAATGGGGTTTGGAAGAGAATTCCAGATAATGCTATTATTGCATGAAACAATTTTAAAAAATCAAGGAGTCAAAGTTCATCTCTATAAAAAAGAATTGGCATTTTATTACAATTTTTTTTGCACATAAATGGGAAAAATTCAACTCAAACATAGGAGTACCATCACAAAGTAGATTGACTAAATTTGGATTGGGGAGAGTTATTGATAATGGTAACACTCTTCCAGGATAAAGATTTATCACGCTAGGCCCTGGTGGGTTTGGCTCAGTGGATAGAGAGCTGGCCTACAGACTGAAGGGTCCCAGGTTGGATTCCGGTCAAGGGATGACCCCTGGCCCTGTTAAGGGTGCATGTGGGAGGCAATCAATCTGTGTGTCTCTCTTACATGATGTTTCTCTCTCTCCCCCTCCCTTCCACTTGCTCTAAAAAAAAAAGAAAATCAATGGAAGGAAAAATATCCTCAGGTGAGGAATAACAAAATCAAACAAACAAACAAAAAAGATTTTATCACCCTAGTAAGGACCTCAGGTGTGAAGATGACTCTTGGAAGCTTGAAGAAATCAACAGCCCACACTAAGTGAAGTGGAAATGCCACAACTGCCACAGCTGACTGGAAAAAGATATCAAATAGCTCATAGGGGTGGGTATGCACTTCAGTATTATAGGGATGGAAAACCCACCAGCTCACTGTGTCCAGAGAACCCACCATTTACCAAAGTGATAAGGAATGCATTGTCAGGAGGGTAATGATCACTGAGAATTTCAGTGGTGTGGTCTTCTGTATTCCAGGGTTGACTGGAGGAGACACTGTTACAGAACTGGGTTCCTTAATAGGGATGGCAGGATCCAGACACATAGACGCCAGTGACAGAACATAACTGTCAGAAGCAAAGTGTGTGCAATTATTGCAATGAGTTGCAAAATTGATGTGGCATCCAGGGACCCAATCCATAGAAAGATTAAGAACTCCATGTTTCTAGAGGCAAAATAGATAGGCAGTCAATAAAGGTATCAATTTATAAAATAAAAAAATCTAGAATGGATGGTCAGGAAGCTAAGGGCAGCTGCCACAATACAAGTCACAGTAACTGGCCTACTTTCCAGACCCGAGTCAATTCTCAGATCTGGAACCCATTGACTGAAGGGAGGCTGGTGCCAATGAGAATGGAGCCTGAAAGACCTCTATCAAGTGTATTCAGGATATTGTTTCAATCCTTTTACCAGGTGACAGAGTTTATAAAAGTCTGGCTCTGCAGCAGGTCTAGGCACCAGTGCAAGCAGCCCTGCCATATCACTCAGCAGATTCCATGGTATTAAAGGGATCTGTGCTTCAAAAAGATTCACATTTTCTCTTCAGACTCTGATGGGGTAGCAGTGATGACCCACACTGAGGTGAGCATAGCCATGGCTGAGGAAGACAAACCCTATGCAGATGCTGTGCAGGTGTTTCGGGGCCTGGCCTGCGCATCCAACTCCATCAGGACCAAGTGGCCTCGAGTTCCGGTCACCCACATCGTGCAGCAGTGCTGCTCAGATCATGTCCGTGCTGTCCTGCCACATCATGAAATAGAGACAGGAGGACCGAGAGAACCTGAAAAACGGTCAATGCATCCTTTGCTGGCTACTCCTGTTTGTTGATGTGGCAATTTGGATGGTAAGGACCAGGATTGGGGACTGCGTGCAGCATGGTATATAATGGCAGATACTTTGACAATGCTAGCTATGGGTGTTCTGTCTCTTGGTAGATGGAGAGTCTTGGGAAAACTCCATCTGGGAGGCACTGGCTTTCAGTTCTCACTACAATCTGGATGATCTCATGGCCATCTTCCACAGTGGTGTCTTGCCTGTCGAGAACTGCATAGACATCCATCAGAAGTGCTGTGAAGCCTTTGGGAATACAGTGGGGCCTTGACTTACGAGTGTCTCGACTAACGAGTTTTTTGAGATACGAGCCATCTCTCGGCCGATTTTTTTGCTTTGAGTTGCGAGCTAAAATTCGGGTTACGAGCCAGCTTCAGATACCCCACCGCTAGTTGGCGCAGCGAAAGTCACAGTGAACGCCACAACATCAGCCCAGCATCATGTGTCTCACTCGTTCACTTTATGATTTGACATACGAGTAATTTGAGTTACGAGCTCTGTCACGGAACGAATTAAACTCGTAAGTCAAGGCCCACTGTACTTAAGTGATGGATGGCCCTGATGTGGAGGTGCTGTGTATGGTTTTCTGACAAGCAACTCAAGTGAAAAACAAGCCCACTGCTGTAGTTGCCAAGACCTTCAAGGGCCAGGGCACTCCAAGCCTCGAGGGTGCAGAAAATTGGCATGGAAAGCCAATGACAACAGAAAGAGCAGATGCAATTATCAAACTAATTGAGAGCCAGATAGCGACCTACAGACAGCTTGAACAAAAGCCCCCTGTTGAAGACTCACCTAAAATCAACATCACAGACATAGAGATGACCTCTCTGCCTGCTTGGAAGTCGGTGACAAGGTAGCTACTCACAAAGCATGTGGTTTGGCTCTGGCTAAGCTGGGCCATGCAAATGATAGAGTCATTGTGCTGGACAGTGACACCAAGAACTCCACCTTCTCCAAGATATTCAAGAAGGAGCACCAGGGTTAAAAATGGAACTCCCATTTGACCCAGTGATCCCACTTCTAGGAATATATCCCAAGAAGCCAGAAACACCAATCAGAAAGGATATATGCACCCCTATGTTCATAGCAGCACAATTTACCATAGCGAAGATCTGGAAACAGCCTAAGTGCCCATCAGCAGATGAATGGATTAGAAAACTGTGGTACATCTACACAATGGAATACTATGCTGCTGTAAAAAAGAAGGAATTCTTACCATTTGCAACAGCATGGATGGAACTGGAGAGCATTATGCTAAGTGTAATAACCCAGTCAATGAAATAAAAATACCACATGATCTCACTCATTTATGTCTAATAAAGACCATTATAGACTGATGAACAAAAATAGATACAGAGGCAGAGCAGCATCGAACAGACTGTCAAACTACAGCGGGAAGGCCGGGGAGGATTGGGGGGTGGGGGTAAGAGATCAACCGAAGGACTTGTATGCATGCATATAAGCATAACCAATGGACACAAGACACTGGGGGGTAGGGGAGGCCGGGGGAAGGTCAAAGGGCAAAAAAAGGAGACATATGTACTACTCTTTATAATACTTTAAGCAATAAAACAAAATTTAAAAAAAAGGAGCACCAGGAATGCCTCATCAAATGTTTTATTGCCGAGCAAAAAATGGTTAACGTGGTGAATGCCATCTGTGGTGGGACCATTGTTTAGCACCTTCGCTGCCTTTTTAACCCGAGCATTTGATCGGGTCTGGGTTGGAACCATCTCTCATACCAACATCCACATTATTGGGTCCCACTGTGGACTATCCATTAGTGATGGTCCTGGAGGATTTGGTCATGTTCTGAGCAGTTCCCAACTGCACCATTTTCTATCAAGTGATGCAGACTGACAGAGCATGCTGTGGTCCTGGTGGTCAATACCAACGGGATATGCTACATTCAGACCAATGGACCCAAAACTGAGGTTATATACACCCCACAAGAAAGTTTTGAGATTTGACAGGCCAAAGTCATTAGCCAGAGTGTCAACAATAAGGCCAGTTATTGGAGTTACTCTGCATAAAGTCTTAGCAATTGTTGATGATCTTTCCAAACAAAATATCCATCAACCTGTTTACCATTAAATCCCTGGATGCTGACATCATCATCTCTAATGCAAAAATGCACAGATGGCCAAATATCACAATAGGGGATCACCACCCAGAAGGTGGCATCGGGGAGGTCTGTTCACCTGCTTCTATGGAGCCTGGCATTCTGGTCCATGGGCTGGCAGTGCCAGGAGTTCCTCCAAGTGGGAAGTCTAGTGAACTCCTGAATATGTTTGGAATTAGTGCCAAACACATTATAGTGGCCATGAAATGTATGTTAACAAACTAAAATACTGTTGACATCTCTACATTTATGCCTGTTAAACCATCATTTAAATCTATAATGTGTGTTCTTTGTTGTTCTTGAAAGCAAAGCAAGTTAACTACCTTCCAGTTAAGTCATAACTACATATATAAGTATAACTCTCATCTTTAAGTAATTAAAGTAGGTTATAAGATTTTAAATGACAGAAGAGCTAACAAAACAACCACATAAAGTTTTATGATGAGACTATAGATATCTAGGTTGGGGATCAACATAAGGTTGCAGTTTCTTAAATGTGGGTATTTTCCTCCTAAGTAAAGAAGATGTGAACTGTAGACTGCAACTACCTGGGTTATGCAGCACTATAGTGCCATGCTGTATGTACTGTTGTCCCAGGTTGAGAATTTATGTGCTGACATCCTGCCTGCAGCTTCCTGGGTACCATGTAACTGCAGATGCCCTGGAATTATATCACCCCTCTAATGGTGTGTGGAGCAGCCATGAAAGCTCTTAGATTGTCCTCTGCTGCTCGAGGTGACTAGTTTGAAGAGAAGATACAACTAGTTCTAGTCTCCACACTGCACTCTTTTGTGAGGTCTCAATGTCTCATTTGCCTGATGATCAGACCAAACTGTTAGCTCAATTATATTCATCTACTAGTTAAAGTTAATGAAGCATTTTAAAAAAATTCCAATGTAGTATAATCCACTAGGACCGTGGTCGGCAAACCACGGCTCGCGAGCCACATGCGGCTCTTTGGCCCCTTGAGTGTGGCTCTTCCACAATATACCACGTGCGGGCGCGCACGTACAGTGCGATTGAAACTTCGTGGCCCATATGCACAAGTTGGTATTTTGAGGAAGAGCCAGTATTTTGTGGAAGAGCCACACTGAATGGGCCAAAGAGCCCCATGTGGCTCGCGAGCCGCGGTTTGCCGACCACGGCACTAGGAGAACCACAAGCAAGGTCATACCATATCTAGTAAAGATCTATACACCATTCAAATAGACGTTATTACAGACTAATAGTCCTTGGTTGAGATGGAGTATCTGACCATGGGACATAAAGTAACTTTGCAGCCAGAGATAACCATCATGAGCTGGGTTCTGTCAGATCCAGCAAGTCCTAAGTTGGGTGGGCCCAGCAGCAATCCATCACAAAATGGATGTTGACAGATACAAGACTGGCCATGAGTAGGGCCAATGGACACAATAAAGTTGCATCAGCTGATGGCCCAGATCCCCATGTCATCTTGCCACTATTGTGCTGGTGTTTACAACTATGTGTGATCTGCCTAGACCAGAGTGGTTGCTAGCTGAGACTGAGGCAAATCTACAATTGGTGGTGGAGAAGGGCACAAAGTACCAATTACTTCAAGCTTGAGATCCACTGCAGCTGCAGCAACTGTAGTTTTCCCACTAACTCTCTTTTGTTTCCTCAGCAATAAAGACCAACCAGAGTCTCGGGGTTGCTGGTTACTAGGTGGCAGGACTTACTGTAAGAAGCAAGTGGATCTGAGCACCACAAGGGCTGAACTATAACAGATACCCTGATGCTCCACGTATGCATGCGTATCTCCTCTCCAGGCCCAGGGCCAAGGCGCCCATCCTCCAGCTGCTGCTATTTTCTAGTCAGAACTTTTATAGCCTTACCACAGATATAAACTGAGTTAAATCCTCAACCCACAACTAGAATGAACCTTAATAATTTGCTAAACCTTAAAATTAACACTTTAAGTTGAACTAAAAAAAGTAAAAACTCTTAGGCAACTAGTCCAAATTGGAATCAAACCAAGCCATAACATCAGGTTTTCTCAGATCGAAACCCAAACCGAAGTGCCAGACACTTTGCACATATAGCCCTGGGTAGACTCTCTGTGGTCTTAGCAGCTCTTGCTAATTAGAAGCGCTTGACTTTCCCCCAGCAGTTTAGCAGATAAATGTCTTCCAAAGTGTGCTCCCACCTGAGGTTAGGGAAATTGGCTAGAATTTTAAAATTTTAACTTGCACACAGTTATCTATTTGGTTCAGATGGGGAAGAAAACATGAGTAATTTTTCAAAAATTAATTCCGTACCCCTCCCCCCCAGCATCATACTCTCCAAGTCACATCATAAAAATAAGTGACATCTGGCTGTGGTTAATTGTGAAGCAAATCTCAGTTCTCACCTAATTCTCTAAATATAAGGAGTGAAATCTTAACCTCATTAACAATGAGATTGCCTCACAATCAGACATAATCCTTGGGCTTCTCATTCCAAGAGGGTGGGGGAGGGAGCTCTTGCATTGTTGCTCACACTAGAGATAACAGGTCTGGGTGTAAGCCCCATGAGGGCAGGAACCATGCATCTTTGTATTCAGTACATCACTTAGCATTGTTGCCTGGCACTCAGCCTACGATCAATAAATAGTGATTGAATGAATGAATGAGGCTGCAGAGGTCCACAAACCAGCCTGCTTGTTGGCACGCTTTGAGGGGACTTTGGCCAGGACATTTTGAAAATGTAGCTCAACCAAGCAAGAATGGGCTCTTTTCAAGTTCTATTCTGTCAAGACTGCTGCCACTTTGTTCACACTTGGCATCGAAATCTAGCTGTACTGCCAGCCACATCCAATGAACTCAAGTTAGCAGTACCTGAAATAGCTGTTCTTAGCACTTTAAAATGGTAGCAAAAAGAACCAGGTTCAAAGGAATGAACCCACACTATAGGATGATTTTTAGAGTTTATTAAACAGTATGAGCTTGAATACATATAATAAGAGAGAGGAAGAGGGAGAGAGAAAGGAAAGGGAGAGAGAGAGAAGAGAGAGAGAGAGAGAGAGAGAGAGAGAGAGAGAGAGAAAATGAATCAGGTTTTCCTGGGAATTTTGGGTTTTAAACAGAGAGCCAGTGACCGGAAGTTGCTAAGTTGTCAATGACAGCTCTATAGAGGCATTAATGGATTTTAGCTTCTGAGGTCCTGAGAACTGCCATGGTCCAGTTCTCCCTGAGGAATGTTTGGTTGTTCAACTTTCTTGGGTTCCATGAGCTACCCGAGTATCTTTCCAGCAATTTCACTTTTACTTAAATTTTATCCTATTGGTTTCTGTTATTTGCAAAGAGAAGGAAAGCATTTTAGAGGAAGAATGGTGGTGTTGCTGAGGAAGTGGTGAGGTGTGGGAAGGAAAGCTGAATGGAGAGCTGGGGTGAAGGCTCTGAAAACAATCACCTTTCTACAGAGTCTGTATGGACCAGAGGCTGCCAACTGTCGACTGGAGCTCAGCAGAGGGCTGCCAGGGGCCACACTGAGTAAGTGAGATTGGTTTTTAAATATTCATTTCAAAAGCTGAGTGTTTTCTCTTTGCCCTCTTCTCTGCTTGGGAAATCTCCCCTACAGTTCTGGCCGCAACCACTTGTTTTGAATCTCCCTCCCTCAGCTTTTCTTTATCCTCCAAGGTGCTAACTAACTACCAATAAAAGGGCTACCTGGTCTTCTCTTTGATTTCAAGATATTTCTTTGAATTATTAGCCTTTTTATTGAGCCCACGGAAGGAACTCAAACAGTGACTAATCCTTGCCCCTTTTCTTTCTCTTCCCAAGTATCTCATTGTGAGAATGTGGAAAGCAAATCCTGCCTCTGCTTCAAGCTACCTATTTAGATGAATTTATTGGATGCTAATCGAAAGAAAAGGCTAAACTAGGAAAAGGAAGAGTTGTGGGTTTAAGAAAACTACACCAAATTTATGAAGGAGGAGGGAAGGAAAAGAGGAATTTAGACATTTATTTGTAACATGTCTTACTGACAGTTAAATACAGTGGTTTGCTCTGTTTCTGCCACTTGAGGGTTATTTAATTAAATTCATGCCTAGGATGCTAACCAGCTCCACATCTAAAATAATTGCTTCTCTGTTGGTGAGATGTAAAGCCAGGATTGATTTTCCCCTGGCCAATAGCTCTTCTTTTCTGAGTCATGAATGTCATCTCCACTCTCCTCCCCAAGTAATTTGATCTCTGTATTTGATCGCTATTTAGTAGTACACTTCGGTAAACAGATGTCTCAGTAATTAAAATCCCATATGGGCAGACTCATCAGTGAGTTACATCTACTTAATAGTCAGCTTAGAAGACTTTTCACCCTTGGCTCTTCTCTTGTCCTGGTGTCATATGTCACTGGACTTTAGCAGGATTTAAATATTAGAGTTCAAACTTGTGTTTGTTTTCCTGCAACTCTCTTTTCATTTTCTGACTACATTTTCCTCACAAAGCCCTGATCTCTTTCTCCTTTAACTCACCTGGATTTTCTGTACAGTTTTCCACCAGCATTCAAATTCTCATTGGATGAATCATTCTATTTTTCATTCATGCCAGCACCCGCAATAATAAAAATAATAATAAAATCAGAACAGTGTTGTTAGAACCATGGATTAAGAGTGACTTTTATTTTTTTCCCCTGAGGCGTAACCAAATATTTCAATCTGAATGGTCCCCAATTTTTTCTTTTTAACTATTTGAGATCAAATACAGGTCACTGAAGGATTTTGATGGCAACAAATTATAGAAAGAAAGAAAGCATGTTTGGAGTAGGAAAGGGAAGTTAAAGTTAGAAAAGGCTTAGTTATGGAATTTACTCACTTTTGAGAGAGGATTTAGATGGAAATATATTAAAATGTTTATACCTAAAGAGATAATTTCCTATGATAAATCTTATGATACCGATATTCCATTACATAAAACTTGAGGTTAATGCTGTAACTTATAGTAATAAAAGAATTTCCCTTGCAGTTGATGATGCATACTGATTTTAAGAACATTTAAAATAATTAGATAATATATGTATTTTTTCTGATACCTATCAATTCAGACTTGAACAAAGATCGGATAAATGAGTGGGCAACAGTCATAAAGCAAAAGGATTCGTTATTTTCCTACTTTAAAATGGATGGAGGTCCACTGCATTTAACATAGATCCTTTTATATAAATTTCTCAGAACAAGTATGTTTCTTGTGAATTCCTTTGAATTCACAATTTATTATGAAATAAAAAATAATATTATGAAAAAGCAAACAAGTTCAGAAGTTAACTAGTACTGTTTTAATTTTATGGAAGTAAATTCTAAAAGTATTTGTGTAAACTTTATTATCTTGATTGTATTTAAAAACTAGGTGAAAATCCTTTTGTGGAATGGGAGCTTCATTTTGGTGGTTTAGACATTTTTAGCCTTGTTATCTAAACTAACAAAGGCCAGGTAAATAAACAGAGATATAAATTTAACAACAGTCTTCTTAGATAAACAATGACAGGGATGAGGAGCTAATATTTCAGGAAGGTAGCCTCTGAGTTCAACATGATGGGAATGCTGGGAATGTGTTGTTTTTCACAGCTTATCATCTAGCTTTATTACAGACCTGATGGCTCGTGAGCTGGAATAATTTTCATTCTCACCAAGCTCAGGATAACCCCTCTTGTCTGTTCCCAGCTCTCTGCCCCTCCATGCAGCTTGTGGTTAATCCACTTTAGTTCAGGGCACATCTTTCTCTGACCCAAGCCTTTAAGCCTTGTTTTCTCCCCATTCATTCCTTATCACATGTTCATCCATGCTCTGCTATCAGCTTCTTTCAGGTCACTAAATAAAAAATTTAAAAAAATTACTAATTCCCATAACCCATTTTTGGCTTCCCACTGCCTTAGTGTAAGTTGGGGAGAATATTTCCTGACCTCCTCACAAAATTGTGAAGGTCAAAGGTGCTCTTGTGGATGAAAGGGCTTTCTTTGTATATGGTTACATGTGACCAAGGAGTTTGGGCTCCAGCTCCAAGTATCTGGCTCAAATATAGCTTCTAGCATTTTCCTATCTGTCTGAACTTCAACAAACTATGTAACTTTTCTGTTTTTTGGTTTCCTAATGTGGAAAACAGAGATCATAAAAGCACCTAAATCCTGGGTGATGGTTGTTTCGTTATGGTTACATGAGATCATTCATGCATATTATAACGTCAGAACACGCTTAGAACAGTCCCCACGGTAAGTCCCAATAAGTGCTAGCACAATCCCATTGAGGTTAGCCAACTTCCTCACAGCCTCACGTCTCTCCAGCCTCTGGGACCTGTTCTCATTTGGGCATTTCAGAAAGCTAGGCTATATTCCTCAGGTGTGGTCTGTGACAGCTAAGGATGGGAGTGGGGTGTAAGAGTCCTGGCTGAGGATTGGCAGGTACTTAAAAAAAAATAAATGTTTTTTGTTGATTTTAGAGAGAGAGGAAGGGAGAGGGAGAGAGAGAGAGAAACATCGATGGGAATTGATAGGCTGCTTTCTGCATGCTCCCTACTGGGGATTGAGCCCACAACCCCAGCATGTGCCCTGATTGAAGTCAAACCGGTGACCGGTACATTGAGCCACACCAGTACTTTTAACAGTTGTCTCTATATTGTGTTTACTCTTCATAGCTTCCCCTGGTGATGACTTTATTTTGGATAAATTATGTTGCTATTCCAGTTTGCTACCTATTTGTATTTAAAGTCACAAAAATATGTACTTTCTACTCTAGAAAATGGGGATAGTAAGAATACCTACCCCTGGGCTTACAATGAGCTAAATCAAGTGAACCTCTTCCAGAGGATCCAGGAAAGCACAATATTCTAGGGATGCTTTTGAAAAAGAAATTGGAGGAAAAGGAATTTGTAATACAAATATCATCTTGTACACATGAAATGAGGTGGAAATAAACAAAACAAAGCATACAGACAACAAAAACCTAGCATTCTAAAAGGGGACAAATGATTCTTCCAAATGAATGCTCTTCTTCAAAGTGGTTCCTTCTGAGTTTATGTCCACAATACAATGCTGCTGTTGCCTAAAAAGTGTTGGAATTTCTTCTTTGAAAAGACTCTTAAGGACCTTGGTGCAAATACTGACATTTTATGATATTTATGCAAATATCTACTTTGCAATTTATTCAATATTGTTTATAATTTTTTGACATACAGATGCTTACGGAGATATACCTGTGTGATTTCTTCCATTGTTTTGTGGTTCTTTCCCATCCAAGAATCACTTAAATATTCATTTATATTTCCTTTTAGTTCTTTCACAGTTTCATTTTCACATTTGCCTCTTTAATCTATCTGGAATGTATTTCAGTATATACTACAAAGTGAGCATCTGATCTGTCTTTTTTTTTTCTCTCCCAAATGATTGCCTAGTTTTCCTAGTACTAGTTATTGAATAATCCATATCCTCTTTATTGGTGATGCTTCTTCATTTATTGGTATGTTGAATTTTCTTTCACATAATGTCACTGGACTTTAGCAGGATTTAAATATTAGAGTTCAAACTTGTGTTTGTTTTCCTGCAACTCTCTTTTCATTTTCTGACTACATTTTCCTCACAAAGCCCTGATCTCTGAATATATCTATTCTGAAATATTAGTCTATCAATCTTTTTTTAGAAATTCAAAATAATTGTAATTATTGTGGGTTTATTATATCAGGTACAGTGAAACTCTGTTATTACTCTTCTGTTACAAAGCTATTCTGGCTACTCTCTCCTGTTTTTTCCTCCAAACGGAAATTAGTTTTTCAACATAAAAAGAATCCCATTGGAATTTTGGTTAAAATCACAAACAAAAGATAGATGTATCTCAGAGCATAACAGATTTTTCAATTTATTAAAATTTTTTTTGGCTTTTCCCCACCTGCCAGTAAGGTGCTTGGTCCTTCCAAGGAAGCTAAGGCCTAACTGGGGTGAGGCTCACTTCGTCCAGCAACTAGCACCGCTCTCCTTCCACAGCGGCAGGGCTCACTCAGCCCACACCACTGCCTCCATCGCGGAGCTCGCCTGCGTCTACTTGGCCCTTATCCTGCAGGACCATGAAGTGCTGGTGATGGAGAATAAGATCAATGCCCTCATTAAAGCAGTTGGTGTTAATGCTGAACCTTTCTGTCCAGGCTTGTTTGCAAAAGGTCTGGCCAATGTCAACATGGGGAGTTTCATCTGCAATGTAAGGCTGGTGGACCTGCCCCAGCAGCTAGTGCTGTACCAGCAGGAAGTCCTGCCCCCTCCACCACTGTGCCCCAGCTGAGGAGAAGAAAGTGGAAGCAAAGAAAGAGGAGTCTGATGCTGACATGGGCTTTGTTCTTTTTGACTAAACCTCTTTTGTAACACATTCAATAAAAAGCTGAACTCTGTTAAAAAAATATTTTTGTTCTCCTGCTTTTTTTCTGTTTTATTTTTGTATAGATCCCTTCCAGTTCTTGCCAATATTATTTATATGTGAATAGATTTTAATATGTATTATTTCCCAACAAGTTATTATTGGGTTGCTGGAAAAGTTATTGATTTTTAAGGTAATTTTATAATAGCTTTCCAATCAGGTCTCTTGAGTTTTTTAGGCAAAAATATGATCTGCAAATAAAGACAGCTTTGCCCTAGGCTGTTTGGTTCAGTGGATAGAGTGTGGCCTGTGGACTTAAGGGTCCTGGGTTCGATTCTCATCAAGGGCACATGCCGGGGTTGCAGGCTCGATCTCCAGTGGCGGGCATGCAGGAGGTAACCAATCAATTATTCTCTTTCATCATTGATATTTCTATCTCTGTCTCCCTCTCCTTTCCTCTCTGAAATCAATAAAAATATATTTTTTAAAAAGACAGTTTTTCCTTGGCTTTTCAATATTTTAGCTATTATTTCTGTTTTTTTTTATCTTATTACAGAATTATTTCAGCACAATTTTAAAGATAGCAGGCAATCTATGGCAAAAAAAATATATAAGAGAGAGAATAGCAGGCATCCTTATACCCGATTTTAATAATTCCTCCACTGCCATATCATTAAGCATGGAAATTTAAAAATATACCCCAAAGTAGGTTGAATAGTAAGGTGAACCCATCACCTACCTCAACAATTGTCAATTTTTTTGCATATACTTTTTATGGGATTATAAATTAATCTAGCCTTTTGTATGCTAATTTGGAAATACCTATCAAAAAATAGATCCAGCAATTCCATTGCTAGGCATTAATCCTACAAGTACACCAGCCCCTCTAGGCAAAGATATTCAAGAATGCTCAGTGTAACTGTATATAACTTCAGAAAACTAGAAAATAGCCTAAATATCCCTAATAGGTGAGTAGAAAGTGGTGCATTCATATAATAGTACTCAGCTGTCATGAAAAATTTTGGTAGATTTATGTGCTGATGTGCGAAGATGTCAAAGTTACTTATACAATATGAATAGTATGATTCCATTTGTTGTTTTTCAAAGGAGACAGTCATATGCTTTTATGTGCATGGAAAAATTCTGGAAGGATATGTAAGAAACAATAGAGGTTACCTCTGGGAGGAAGAATGAAGAGTGGTTATGGGAGGTTGAAGAATTAACTTTATATCTTCCCCTCTTCCTAACAGTTTGGCTGTCTTACCATTATTATTATTATTATTATTATTATTATTATTATTATAGAGGCCCGGTGCACGAAATTCGTGCACGGGGGCTGGAGGGGGGTCCCTCAGCCCAGCCTGCACCCTCTCCAATCTGGGACCCCTCAGGGGATGTCCGACTGCCAGCAGACGGACATCCCTCTCGCAATCTGGGACTGCTGGCTCCTAACCACTCGCCTGCCTGATTGCCCCTAACCGCC